>NC_136503.1:93178244-93758244 GCF_053919585.1 Euprymna scolopes | reverse complement strand
TTCATGTTCCCTGTGAACGTTTGGTCGAAGAGTTTAAAGGAAGTACTTTCAGATAATGTGTGCCTGGCCATTGCTATTGGTGGTAGAAAAGATTTCTTTTGATTATTGAAAGAAACAAGCTTAGTTTTGGCAGCATTGAATGTGACCATCCATTTCGTCCCCATTCCAGTACAGATTGAAGGTCTTCCTCTAGTGTTTCTGCCATTTCCTTATATATGTGTTCATTTGTTTTCCCCTCGTGCCTGTTATAGAGAGTGGTGTCATCGGCAAATATACCCATCTCAGAAACAATTTTATCAGGGAGGTCATTTATGAATATCAGGAATAATAAAGGTCCCAGGATAGACCCGTGAGGTACTCCCGCATTTATATCATATTGTTTAGATGTACGACCGTTGAAGGCAACCTGGATTTATCACTTACTTAAGAAGGATTTAATTACATTATGTATTCTTCTAGTGATACCATATGATCTAATTTTTCTTAGAAGACCATCGTGCCATACTCTGTCAAAAGCTTAAGCTATATCGAGGGCTACTGCTCTAGTCTACCGTGCTTTGTCCAGTGAACGGTATATGCGTTCAGAGATTGCAGTTAGGATATCTGTTGTGGAACGGGCTTGCCTAAATCCATATTGATTGTCGGTCAGAAGTTTAGCAGCTCTAACGTGATAGACTAGAGCTTGACTAATTATGGACTCAAACATTTTGGCGAAAAGCGGGAGAAGGCTAATGGGGTGATAATTTAATGGGTCAGTTCTTTCGCCAGAATTCTTGTAAACTGGTACCATAGAAGCAGTTTACCAGCAGTCAGGAAAGCAATATTCGTTAAGGCATTGGTTGTAAAGTTTGGAGAGAATTGGAGCAACCTCAGCGGAGCATTTTTGTAATAGCAAAGTTGGGATTGGAGATCGGGTCCACATGCTTTTGAAGTGTCTAGGTTTTTTATGATACCATGTATCTGAGATAGGGTGATTTTCAAATCATCTAGTGTGGCATCTGTCCGCAAAGGAAAATCAGGGAGGGAGTGGTTTGCTGAAGCCAATGTGGAGTTTGAGGCGAACTGACTGGCAAGCAGATTAGCCTTCTCGGTTGCTGTGCAAACAACCTCATGATTGTTTGATAGTGGGGGAATCGTTGACTACCCATTATTTACTACACTGTTGTAGATTTTCAAAAAATGTTCGTTTGTCTGTAACGTTTCAGTTTGAAATAGCATGTTCGTTGGTCTGTCACGTTTAATCGTATTGGTAGAAGTCCGATGAATTCAAATAATACGGATAACCAATCCTTATCTAAAACATTCTGAAACGTCATGTCACGTTAAAGTTTTAAGTAGCATGTTCGTTGATCTGGACCGCTTACGTTTGAACAAGCATGTTTGTTGATCTGTCACAAGTCTGTAATAGCATGCTCTTTAGTTAGTCACGCTAAAGTTTAAAATAGCACGTTCGTATGTCCGTCACGTTTGATATTGCAATAACATGTTCGTTGGTTTGTTACGTTTAAGTTTGAAATAGCATGTTCGTTGGTCTGTCATGATTAAGTTTGAAATAACATGTTTGTTGGTCTGTCACGGTCAAGTTGAAAAAACATGTTCGTTTGTTTGTCATGCTCAAGTTTGAAATAGCATGTTCCTTGGTCGGTCACCCTCAAGTTTAAAATAGAATGGTCGTTAGTTTATCACGCTTTAATTTTAAATAGCATGTTCGTTTATCTGTTACGCTCAAGTTTTAAATATCATGTTCGTTGATCTGTCATGTTTAAGTTTGAAATAACATGCATATTTGTCTGTCACACTCTAGTTTGAAGTAGTATGTTTTTTGGTCTGCCATGCTTAAGTATAAAATAGCATGTTTGTTCGTCTGTCACGTTTAAGTTTGAAAAGTATATAACAGCTAACAGATTGAATTGGACTCATGACAATAATGCAGGTTCTTTTCTTTTTATTTCTGTTTTCTTTTGTTATTTTTTTCAATCTGTAAATCTGACAAAGTTGGGGAAATTTGTTAATTCGGAGCGTCGTTTTTTTTTTTTTTTTTTTAATTTTAATTTTTTTTTTTATTTATGTCGAATAAGTTTATTTGCGGGCATAACTACAACAAAATTATTTCAAATATATATATATATATATATATATATATATATATATATATATATATATAAAGTAAATTGATACTCACTCCTGTCGTATATTTTTGCTAGGCTAGAATAGCTATATTATGATGAACGAGCACATCCTTAAAGGAGGAGACAATGACTAAGACGATTATATCATAAATTATAATACAATTATGGTATAAAAATATAATCGCTATCTTTATAAACAAACACAAATATGCAAACTAAGGAAAAATAAACACAAATATGCTAACTAAGGAAAAATAATATCCTTTCATAATTTTGTAGTTAAAAAAAAATGTTTATAAATATGTGTTATCGTTTTTCCTTAGCTAGCCTTTTTAACTTGTTTAGATGGTGACTACATTTCTTTGACCAACTTTTTATTTCAGAATTTTATGCATACGATGGAACAACGAATGGATAATACCTGGTGTGTTATTAAGCTCTGCGTGGACTATATCGGCTTCTGATGGGAACATCAAAATCACAACCTGTATATATCGATCATTGAGAAGATGACATACAGTGCCTACCATTTCCAAATAATCATCCATTTCTATTGACCAAGTTCCACATTGCTTAACTTAACCGGCTTTGCTCGTATCTATGTACTGTTCATAAGGTTACGTGCATATGTATATATTAAAAAGTGTGAATATGTAAAGTAATGCCTTTCTGTATAATAGTCTTCCTAAACTACCAATGAGAAAAGACAGACATTTTCACTTTTATAGATATATTGATAGATAGATAGATAGATTGGATGCAATATATAGTGATGATTTGAAATGTATAAAAAGAAAAAAAAGACTCATGCGCCACCACCGAGAATCGAAACCAAAACGTTCAGCTTACGATTTATTTTGCCTCTGCCGTCAATGACTGGGTTATGAAAACATGTTTACCGCAAGGCTAAAAATTAAAACATGAACCAATAGCTACTACGTTATGCATTCGTAATGCCGGCGTTCGACCTTCACCTGGAAAATTTCATTTTTTTTTTAAATTTTCACACTTTTGCCCCGATTTTTCAGGGCTAAATCCCAAATATAAAGTTTTGCATAGATTCAAATACCTTATATATGAAGTTTCATGTCTGTAGACCAAAAACTCTAAGAGGAGTTTGGTAGGCAAAATTTGTTAAACAAAAATATATACGTATACATAAATATATATGGAAACGATTTTGTGTTTACTGTAAACTTTTTACGCAAATATTATGCAAGTATAAATCATATAGAATATCTGCATGAATATAATTACACGTAATAGTTAAATAAAGAGGATTATCTCCTTAGAAAATCGAAGCAACTAATAGGGAATTAATTAAAATGAATGTTTAAAAAAATTTGCAAATTAGCTAGATCTTTTGCTAGTGAATGCAATTCCACAACCCATATATAAGAAATTGTATTTTCTTTCTAAATAAATAGAAAAATAGGGTTACCTTTTTTTCTGTTGTTCTTGGCCTTCGGGCTGGGATCAAAATATAGTACCTGTTCCGGCAGATACTGCAAGCAATGACCATATGTGGGGGCAACCCCTCATATAAGACCTTGGCCAATGTAGGGGAAACCCTTCATACCAATTGTCACTATCCAGCTCCCCTACTACCCGAGGAGTTGGTCCCCATTTCCCCTTCACTCCTCACATTAAAAATCGGCCTTGTGCATAATTTGCTCGGTGGGGTGCAAATAAATACCCTGCAGATGTTGCACTTAAGGTAAGGCTCACATACTGGCCGTCATTGTCGGGCACACGGGTGGGTTCCTGAACAATCTGAGTGAGGTCATAGGCAATGGAGAAATCATGACAGAACCTTCCCTCATCATCGGTCTTGTTTGAGTGGGTCAACCATTCGACGTTGTGAACATTGAAGTCTCCACATACGTGAATGTTAGCTGAAGGATAAGCAGATAGGACTTGGTCAATTTTCTCAGATATGCTTTTAAAGATAGTAACTCCGCTGTTGTGGGGGCGATAGAGAGTAAATATAAATGCAGTAGTGCGAGCTAAAGCAACCCGGAAGCACATATAGGGTAAGTTAGGATCTTCCCTGGAGATGTCCCTACCACATGGAAAGCTATCTTTAATATAGGCACATATTCCATGCCCATGGCGATCTTGGGGGTCAGATTTAGAAGTTAAGTTAGAGTATCCTATAATTGCAAACTCTTCAAGGGAAATAGCCTGTCCAATGCCAGTTTCACTTAAAAATAAAAGGTCTGGTTTAGTCTCCTGTAATTGGGTTTCAATATCTGGAAGGTTAGAACGTAGACCCCTGATGTTGGAGAAGGATACATGGCAGTAGGGGTCTACGTTGGAAGTTGGAGAACCGGGTTTTAAAAAAAAAACCTTTCTTGGTACAGCTGAAAAAAAATACCACTTTTCTCCTTCAAGAGAATTGCATAAATTAGTTCACGGTGTACTAGCGAAAACACCTTTTTTTTTTCTTTGACTTTCGTAGTCACTTTGAAATGGTTATTAGTATTTTGCTTTCAAGTATCCAGTGTTTGAATATCTCGTTCGACAATTTTGTAGTTACTTTTGTTTGTTTTTCTTTTGTTTTTTTTTGTTTTTTTTGTTTTTTTCGACAATGATAACTTTCAACGTAAATTATTTTTCGAATACTGTTGCTGTGTCTAACAGTGAATTCCCGAGTAAATCTTGTTTAAAATCCTCGATGTTACTGTTGTGTTTAACAGTAGATTTTTTTTTCGGGTACGTTTTTTTTTTCAATTATTCTTGAGTAAGTATTTTTCGTACACCACTGTTGAGTTTAGTAGTGGATTTTCCCGCGTAAGTCTTTTTTCGAATTCTCGACGCCACTGTTGTGTTTAATAGTGGATTTTATCCTGCGTAAGTCTTTTTTCGAATTCCCGTCGCCACTGTTGTGTCTGCACAAATAATTAACAAGAACACGGAAAGTAAAGTTATAACAATAATATATTAGACAGAAAAGTTATATAGATATTTACATGTCTTCAGATATACTTCAGTCGGAGATATTCCAGTAGGTGGCGTGTTGCATATTTCGTCCCGTATTCAGCTGCTCTCTAATTAATGACGCTGCCTACATGGGCGTGAACTTATCTGCTAATTTATTGGATTTATTGCTGGGATCCATGAAAAATAAATATGTTTTCCTTGGTGATATAAGAAAAATAAATATGTCTTCCTTGGTTATATAAGGAAGGCCTTTTTACAAATTCACCTTAAGTCAGAAGAAGATAAAAACAGATTTTGTTTTTTCCTTAAAAAAGGTGACAAATTATGTACTTACAGGTACAAAACAATTATATTTGGGTTCAACGCTAGCCCCTTCAGTCTCAACTTCACTTTGAAATTCCATGCGGAAAAATATGCAAAAGATGCAGCATCGCATGCTATTTCCAACAATTTTTATGTGGATAATCTCGTCACCATCAGTTGTGACGGAGAGTCCCTACTTGCTATTTATAATAATGTTCGTAGCAGACTGTCAGAGGCAGGCTTCGATTTACGATCCTGCAATTCCAACTGTTCTAAGATACAAGAAAAAATGTTGGAGGATGAAACTATTTCTTCTCCCTTCCAAGCCTTTGAGAAGGTATTGGATTACTTATATGATCCTGTTCGGGGCACGTTCAAACTTTCTCCCACTTTAGTGGAGCCCGAGGTCAATACCAAACGGGGAATTCTTTCGCAAATATCAGGAGTGCATGACCCTTTGACTATGCTACTTCCCATAACGATACAGGGGAAGATAATTGTCAGTTCAATCTGAAAAAGCAAGTTATCTTGGGATGAGCGGATACCCGAAGAACTCATTAAGCTGTAGCAAACCCATGCCAAGGACTTAAACGACTTGGGAAAGTTTGAATTTCCCAGGCGTGTATTGTTGGAAAATTAGTCGAATTTATCTGTTTCTGTGATGCGTCGAAAAACGCGTACGGATTCAACTGAATTGCTCTCTGTTGTTCGCAAAGGCCAGAGTGGCCCCAATTAAGAGGAAATCACTTCCCACTTTGGAACTATTGGCTATGTTTTTAGCTCTTAAGGTAGCCCCTCACGTTTTAGGTGCTTTGGGGCCCCTTTATATTGATAACTTTTCCTGATGTCTGGTTCCCAAGTTGCCCTCTCGTGGACCCTCAACGGTAAAGGATCCAAGAAAAATATATTCATTGAAAACAAGATCGCATAGATCAAAAAGTTTTCAGAATATATTATATTAAATTTGACGTTCTACCGAAATTAAAATATGTTTCTTCGTCGGAAAATCCGGCAGATCTTTTGACTAGAGGTACGAGGGGCGTGCAATAAGTAATGCCCCTGACCCACTTCCCATAGCAGTAGAGCAACGAAACTTCGCACAGTTATTAGTCTTTCTCTACATAGGAACCACCCAGTTATGCATTTCTCCCATCGTTTGATGCAGCTCTGGAGACCGTTTTTGTAGAACCCCCAAGATTGGTCCTCCAACCACGACGTGACTTCAGGAATCAAGGCTGCATCATCTGGGAAACGCTTTCCTTAAAAAAAACAACTTCATGGCTGGGAAGAGGTGAAAGTCAGAGGTTGCAAGGTCAGGAGAATGGTGAGGATTTCATAACCACACGCCCGTGCTTCTGATCTGGCGACATGCGAGTTGTGGACCGGAGCGTTGTCATGCAGGAGGAGAGTACCTTTGCTGATTTTGCCCCGCCTCTTGATTTTGATAGCTTCTCTTAATTTCCTCAAAAGTGAAGCATAATAGGCTCCTGTAATTGTGGTAACCTTTGCCAGGAAAACTGTCATCACTACTCCGTCCTGATCCCAGAAGACTGTGAGCGTGACCATGCCTTCTTTGGAGGTGGTGAGTCCAAGTGCTTCCATTGCATTGACTGAGTTTTGGTCTCTGGATCGTAGTGATGAACCCAGTTTTCATCCTGTGTAATCTGTCTTTTGAAAAACTTTGACTCATCTTCTTGGCACATCTCCAAATTCATCCTTTAACACTCGATGCGTTCTCGCTTCTGGAATGGTATGAGCAACTTGGGAATCCATCTGGCAGACACCTTATGCATATGCAAATGGTCATGAATGATAGTTTCCACAGACTCTGTACTAATCTTGACATCTTGGGCTATTTGGCAAATAGTAATGCGCCGATCTTCCAAAATGGCAGCTTCAACTTGACGGACAGATGCCTCATCAATGGCAAAAGGGGCCGACCAGGTCTGGGAGCTGTTTCCACAAACATGTTTGAATTCACGATGCCAGTCTCCTGTAGTGTGCGTCCTTTTAAATACAAAAACCGACTGACTCAGTTCAAACACCTGTAAAACAGAAACCACAATCAGTTCAGAGCTGTAATTTGCCACATAACCCGTAGAAATATAAACCATTGCACATGCAAAATTTCAGCTAGATCAGACAACTGGAAGTGGGCCAGGAGCAATACTTATTGCACGCCCCTCGTATCAACACTTCTAAATTTTCCCAGTTATTCAATTTCTGGATTATGCCCCTGAATGGCTCAATAGAGATGACATTGTTTGGCCAATCTCACCCTTACCTTGTCTAAACGAAACTAATAAAAAAAATTGTTACATCTTTGTACTCTCAGGAGACACATCCTTCTGAAAATACCTTCCCGTTGGATATTACAAGGTATTCCAGCTTATCTAAGGCAATCAGCGTCTTAGAAAAAGTGTTGAAATTTTATGATTTGTTACGTCACCGTAGTGCTGACAATTTTAATAGGGCCAAATTATTGCTATTTGCTAATATGCAAATGGAGCCTTTCCCTCAGGAATTAGGTTACTTAGAACAACCATCCGGGAAAGTGCCTCCTCCTAGGGTAACTGTCTTAGGGTTATTCCTTGATAAAGATGGGTAAATTAGAACCAGAGTTAGGATACAGAATTCTGATATTCTACTCTTCGAGGTCAAGTTCCTCTTTTGTTGGGAAAATATCATTATTTATCAAAACTGGCGATTAAGGCAGCTCATCTTAACTGTTGCCACATGAGGGTTTATTCAACGCTCAGTAAGTTAAGGCTGTCTTTGGATCCCTCAGGGGAGACAAGCCGTAAAAGCCTTCGTGCGTACTTGCACCGTATGTAAAAAATAAATGCTCTGCCTTGTAAGGCACGTGCAGATCGATATTACCTGGTAATATGGGGTGAACTTTGTCCGCCCATTCAAACAAGTCGGTGTGGATTTCACCGGTTAATTTCCTATTAAAGTTGGAAGGGTAGAAGTTAAAATGTACATATTACTCTTTACATGCATGAGTTTGCATGCAATTCACTTGGAATTATTGCCGGATATGAGCACCCGCTCTTTTATGCTGGCCTTTGTTAGGTTTACCAATTTATTTGGTATCCCTATGCATGTATATTCCGATAACGCGAAATCATTTGTTGAGTTCGTGCTCGAATCAGACGAGTTGAAGGAACAATTTAAATCCATACACATCGTCCATCGAACAATTCCCCTTTACTCTGCCTGGCAAGGGGGAGCCTGGGAGAGACTTATTAAAACTGTCAAACAATGTTTGAGGAAACTGTTGGGCAGAAGAAAGTTGGATTATTTTGAATTTCTGATTGCACTTTCTGATGTGCAAAAGGCAATAAATGACCCCTCACTTATATCGTTTCTGCCGACAAAGAGTTTAGTATTTTAACTTCAAATCATTTTTTCAAACAGGATATCAACTCGTTTGCTTATTAATAATTATGATACTGAATTATATCCCGACCCCCCAAATACATTATACCTTATTACATTATACCTTATTACATTCCCTCGAAATGAGGAATAAATTTGTTGAAAAATTCAATCGTATCTGGCATAATGATTACCTCTTGTCATTAAGAGAAAGTGATGTCAAAATCAGGAGCAATTGTGCCCCCAAGTTATCTGTTGGAGAGATAGTATTTATTAAGACTCTCAACAAAACCAGACAATTCTGGAATCTTGGTAAAAATAATCAAATTAATTACTGGAAACGACGATAATGTTCGTTCCGCGGTTGTTCTTAAGGATGGGTGCGAACAGGTCCACTCCTTAAAAAACATTGTGCCCTTGGAAATTAAGGGTAATAATGACATTGCATCAACTGAGTTTATAGAAGAAGGAGGTCCCTTTTTCTGCCCAACCTTGTCTGTTCCGAATTATGGAACATCGCCAATGGTGTGTTGCGATTCTTGTGACAGCTGATACCATTTTAGCTGCGTAGGAGTTAATCATCAAGATACCTTGAGGGAGTGGTTTTGTTCTAATTGTAAGGATGAGGCTCCTCAGGTCGGTCCATATAGTGGAAATTAGCTAATGTCTGGATGCATGAAAAGTTGAAGTTTATACTGAAGATTGACAACAGACAATGGCACACATATATTGATATTAAAAAATTTTTTGAATTAAAATTGTAATTAAATTATATTGTGAAAAAAGTAATGATCATCCATTACTTTTTCCCCTCCTCCTTGGCAGTGTAATATTAAGAAAATTTACTGAATTAAAATTATAATTTGAATCTCAATTTGAATTGTCAACAAATAACCATATTAAGTTAAGAAATTTAAATGAACTAAATATATTGAAATTATAAAATTGTCTCTAAGTTAAGACTTATATTTATTGGATTAACTTGTTATTCGTCGTTTATCCGACCGTTTTATTAATTAACTTGTATCTAGGAAAAAAGTAAAGATTATTCATTACTTTTCCTCTCCTCCTTGGACGTGTATGAGAAAGTAGACAGTTTTTCATAATGGCCTGAGGTATTCCGATGCATAAGTCCAACAACGGATTTTACAATCAGTGATCTTCACGAATTGTATGCTAGGTTTGGTGTATCGATTGTCTAATGTCAGACAATGACACACAATTCATTTCAGATTTTAAAACCTTCTACGAGGGTTTCCAGGTTAACCACATAACGACGCCAACCTATCATCACCTATCGAATGGGTAGGCAGAGAGGTTTGTAGACACGCTGAAGAGACCTGAAGAAGGCTAAAGGAACGCGCTCAGAAAAGGCGCTCTAGCAATTTTTACAAATTTACCGAATTACGTCAAATGAAAGCGCTCCATCCAAGATGTCGCCGGCAGAGTTCGTGAGGAAACTTAGGCTGGTCTTCGAGAAACTTTTACTAAAACAGGTGAAACCTCCGAATACTATAGTTCCTAAAAAGAGGTACTTACTTGGTGAAAAGGTATTTTTCCAGGTACACAAAAATAATAGTGCGATGTGGAAACTAGGAAAGATCCAGAAGAGGATTAGATGGATGGTCTACATTATCGAAGGTTTAAGATTTACGCACAAGAAACATTTGAACCAAATTCGGAACCGTATAACTGATGACGAAAGACAACCGCCTGCTGAACAAGAATAAGTAATGGACCAGATATATGACACGTTCGACTTGGTAACACCACAAGCAGCCGGAAAACGCCGTTCCTCCAGAAAAAGGAAAATGATCGACCGGATAGGGTTCAACCAAGGAAAAAGAGCTATACGATCATTACAGGAGTATGAAAAGCTTGGGAGGGGGTGTTGTGAGGTACAAATCACCCCTATTTGAGAAGTGGAATCAACCAGTCCTATGAATACCACTGGTTTCAGAGACTAAATGAAGACATTCATGCCATGTTTAACCGCATGCTACGAACACGTTCCTCTCATACGACTTTTGTGGCTCCCGTATTCTTTGTGATAAAGACATATTATATTTATACACTTTACACCACTTGAGGTTTCTTGCATTTGTGACCCATAAGCAACGTGTACTATATTTTTATTCTTTATTTTATTCATTTGTATAATTTTTATTTTATTTTTTATCTTTTATTATTATATCATTTATATTTTATTATTTTATCATTTATACTTCGTTTAAATACAAGGTTACAATTCGGATACCCCTTCTACTATATACGGACTTAGCATCAACTAGTAATTCAATATAACGCCACATGATTAAAAAGCATCTAACTTTAATCACTTTTATATTCTTCCCGATATTATAGATGCACATATGCAAACAACACATACGTCATATCCTACCATGGCAAACGCAGTATCCACCAATTCACACGTTCTAATATAAGCAATCTTCCTCCTGAATTGCATTACTTCCCTCCTTTTACAGTTGCAATGTATTACCCGCTTCCTTTACGTCCCATTGTTTCGCTCTTAAGGTTATCGCCAGATGTCGCATTTCTAATGTGTTACCTAGCATCTTTTCTCCTCTTCTGATAAGAAGCATTAGGTATGGAAATTTATACTACACTCCAAATTGATATAACATCTATATTAAATAAACGATTAAATTTATATTCATTAGTATATCTATCTATCAATATATCTAAGTGAAAGTGTATGTCTGTCTGTCTGTTTGTGTGTCTGTCTGAGTACAGTTCCCTACGCAATAACTCTGTCAATTTTCAGTATACAGACTCGAAATTTAATATACAGGGTATTGAGATATGATAAATCTTTATAATCTATTTTTGGCCAGAAATTTGGCTGTTAAGGGGTCAAAGTCTGCCTAAAACGTTCGACAGAGGCAACGGATTTTCACAAAATCAGTATCGTTTTGAAGTTCGACCCTTCAGACGACAAATACCGAAGAATTGGCTGAAAACATCAATTTCTTCACCCCCAACTGGGCACTTTTCACCTTTTTGCTTTTTTTCGCCGATATTATCGAAAGTCATCCCTTCTTTTCGATTGTCTAGTCTTAATTTAAACCTATGTCACTTCCAGTTAGCCGTAGTCGAAACAGCAAAAACGTCACGTTTTCCACGTTTTTTTTCCTCGTTCGCGGTACGGGTTCGAGCTGCCTTCCTACTACCACTGTTTTTTTTTTTTTTTTTTTTGCTCAACACACACCTCCAAACACCAGGGAAACGCCGCGCACCCATGCTAGTATATCTATAAAAGTGAAAGTGTATGTCTGTCTGTGTGCCTGCGTGTCCGTGTACATTTACCTATACGATAATAAAAAATACAATAATAAATAATATAATAATAAATAATACAATAATAAATAATATAATAATAAATAATACAATAATAAATAATATAATAATAAATAATACAATAATAAATAATACAATAATAAATAATATAATAATAAATAATATAATAATAAATAATATAATCATAAATAATATAATAATAAATAATAGAATAATAAATAATACAACAATAAATATTATAATAATAAATAATACAATAATAATTAATATAATAATAAATAATATAATAATAAATAATACAATAATAAATAATATAATAATAAATAACACAATAATAAATAATATAATAATAAACAATATAATAATAAATAATATAATAATAAATAATATAATAATAAATAATAAAATAATAAATAATACCATAATAAATATTATAATAATAAATAATATAATAATAATTAATATAATAATAAAGAATATCATAATAAATAATACAAAAATAAATAATATAAGAATAAATAATATAATTATAAATAATACAATAATAAATAATAAAATAATAAAAAATACATTAATAAATATTATAATAATAAATAATATAATAATAATTAATATAACAATAAATATTATAATAATAAATATTATAATAATAATTAATATAATAATAAATAATATAAAAATAAATATTAAAAAAATTGATAATACTATAATAAATAATATAATTATAAACAATACAATAATAAATAATATAATAATAAATAATGCAATAATAAATAATATAATAATAAATAATACAATAATAAATAATACAGTAATAAATAATACAATAATAAATAATACAATAATAAATAATACAATAACAAATAATATAATAATAAATAATACAATAATAAATAATACAATAATAAATAATACAATAATAAATAATACAATAATAAATAATACAATATTAAATAATATAATAATAAATAATACAATAATAAATAATACAATAACAAATAATATAATATAAATAATACAATAATAAATAATATAATTATAAATACTACAATAATAAATAATACAATAATATATAATACAATAATAAATAATATAGTAACAAATAATATAATAATAACTAATATAATAATAAATAATACAATAATAAATAATACAATAATAAATAATACAATAACACATAATATAATAATAAATAATATAATAATAAATAATACCATAATAAATAATACAATAATAAATAATACAAAAATAAATAATATAATAATAAATAATACAATTATAAATAATGCAATAATAAATAATACAATAATAAATAATATAATAAACAATAATACAATAATAAATAATACAATAACAAATAATATAATAATAAATAATACAATAATAAATAATGCAATAATAAATAATATAATAATAAATAATACAATAATAAATAATACAATAAAACATAATACAATAATAAATAATACAATAATAAATAATACAATAATAAATAATACAATAACAAATAATATAATAATAAATAATATAATAATAAATAAGACAATAATCAATAATACAATAATAGATAATACAATAATAAATAATACAATAACAAATAATATAGTAACAAATAATATAATAATAAATAATATAATAATAAATAATACAATAATAAATAATACAATAACAAATAATATAATAATAAATAATATAATAATAAATAATACAATAAACAATAATACAGTAATAAATAATACAATAATAAATAATACAATAATATATACTACAATAACAAATAATATTATAATAAATAATATAATCATAAATAATACAATAATAAATAATACAATAATAAATAATACAATAATAAATAATACAATCACAAATAATATAATAATAAATAATATAATAATAAATAATACAATAATAAATAATACAATAATAAATAATACAATAATAAACAATACAATAATAAATAATACAATAATAAATAATACAATAATAAATAATATAATAATAACTGATATAATAATAAATAATACAATAACAAATAATATAATAATAAATAATATAATAATAAATAATACAATAATAAATAATACAATAATAAATAATATAATAATAAATAATACAATAATAAATAATATAATAATAAATAATACAATAATAAATAATACAATAATAAATAATACAATAATTAATAATATAATAATACATAATATAATAATAAATAATACAAAAATAAATAATACAATAATAAATAATACAATAGTAAATAATACAATAATAAATAATACAATAATAAATAATACAAAATAAAATAATACACTAATAAATAATACAATAATAAATAATATAATAATAAATAATATCATAAGAAATAATACAAAAATAAATAATATAATAATAAATAATACAATAATAAATAATACAATAATAAATAATACAATAATAAATAATACAATAATAAATAATACAATAATAAAAAATAAAATAATAAATCATACAATAATAAATAATACAATAATAAATAATATAATAATAAATAATACAATAATAAATAATATAAAAATAAATAATACAATAATAAATATTACAATAATAAATAATACAATATTAAATAATATAATAATAAATAATACAATAATAAAAAATACAATAATAAATAATATAATAACAAATAATACAATAATAAATAACATAATAATAAATAATACAATAATAAATATTACAATAATAAATAATACAATAATAAATAATACAATAATAAATAATATAACAATAAATAATACAATAATAAATAATATAATAATAAATAATATAATAATAAATAATATAATAATAAATAATAGAATAATAAATAATACAATAATGAATAATACAATAATAAATAATATAATAATAAATAATATAATAAAAAATAATTCAATAATAAATTATATAATAATAAATAATACAATAATAAATAATATAATATTAAATAATATAATAATAAATAATACAATAATAAATAATACGCTAATAAATAATACAATAATAAATACTATAATAATAAATAATACAATAATAAATAATATAATAATAAATAATACAATAATAAATAATACAATAATACATAATATAATAATAAATAATACAATACTAAATAATATAATAATAAATAATATAATAATAAATTATACAATACTAAATAATATAATAATAAATAATACAAGAATAAATAATACAATAATAAATAATACAATAATAAATAATACAATAATAAATAATACAATAATAAAAAATACAATAATAAATAATATAATAATAACTAATACAATCATCAATAATATAATAATAAATAATATAATAATAAATAATACAAAAATTAATAATATAATAAAACATAATACAATACTAAATAATATAATAATAAATAATACAATAATAAATAAAATAATAATAAATAATACAATAATAAACAATACAATAATAAATAATATAATAATAAATAATACAATACTAAATAATATCATAATAAATTATATAATAATAAATAATACAATAATAAAAAATATAATAATAAATAATACAATAATAAATAATATAATAAGAAATATTACAAATATACATAATATAATAACAAATAATACAATACTAAATAATACAATAATAAATAATACAATAATAAATAATACAAAATAAAGTATACAATAATAAACAATACAATAACAAATAATATTATAATAAATAATACAATAATAAATAATACAATAATAAATAATATAATAATAAATATTACAATAATAAATAATATAATAATAAATAATATAATAATAAATAATACAATAATAAATAATATAATAATAAATAATACAATACACAATAATACAATAATAAATAATACAATAATAAATAATACAATATTAAATAATATAATAATAAATAATACAATAATAAATAATACAATAATAAATAATACTATATTAAATAATATAATAATAAATAATATAATAATAAATAATATCATAATAAATAATATAATAATAAATAATATAATAATAAATAATACAATAACAAATAATATAATAATAAATAATACAATAATAAATAATACAATAATAAATAATACAATATTAAATAATATAATAATAAATAATATAATAATAAATAATATAATAATAAATAATATAATAATAAATAATATAATAATAAATAATACAATAATAAATAATACAATAATAAATAATACAATATTAAATAATATAATAATAAATAATATAATAATAAATAATACAATAATAAATAATATAATAATAAATAATATAATAATAAATAATACAATAATAAATAATATAATAATAAATAATATATTAATAAATAATATATTAATAAATAATATAATAATAAATAATAAATAATAAATAATATAATAATAAATAATATAATAATCAATAATACAATAATAAATAATATAATAATACATAATACAATAATAAATAATATAATAATAAATAATACAATATCAAATAATATAATAATAAATAATATTATAATAAATAATACAATAAAAAATAATACAATAATAAATAATTTAATAATAAATAATATAATAATAAATAATACAATAATAAATAATATAATAATAAATAATATAATAATACATAATATAATAATAAATAATACAATATTAAATAATATAATAATAAATAATATAATAAAAAATAATACAATAATAAATAATATAATAATAAATAATATAATAATAAATAATATAATAATAAATAATACAATAATAAATAATATAATAATAAATAATATAATAATTAATAATATAATAATAAATAATACAAACTCGAAATTTGATATACAGCGTAATGAGATTTGGGAAAAACTTTTGTAACGGTATTCAGCCAGAAATTTGGCTGTTAAGGGGGTCAACGTTCAACGATTTGACCCTTGAGAACTCTACCAAACTCCTCCGCCAATTTTGGGTCTAAACGCTGGAAATTTTAGATATAGGTTCTTTTGACATGGATCTAAGTTAATTTGTGGCTGTTTAGCTCTTATATACAGTGATTTCTGTATTTTTAGTATTTTTACGTTTGCATCCATATGAACGATTTTCGTGTTTTCGACTAGGATTTGTCTAAATTGGAAATCTGTTTTAGGTGTTGACAAATCGAGCTTGTATCTTTCTCTCTCTCTCTCTCTCTCTCTCTCTCTCTATATATATATATATATATATATATATATATATATATATATATATATATATATATATATTTATATATATATATAATAGATTTATTATTGGATTTTTTTTTTGCGATATTAGAACTTCGAAACGCTATTATTTTTATTTTTTCTCTACCTTATTTTTTATATAAAAGAGCAATAAGCTCTTATTGTAATTCATATATATATATGAATAGATCGCCCTTATTTTTTATCGGGCATATTCATTTATTTATTTTATTAACTATTATTTTTTTATAAGCTTTTATGTGCGTAAAATAAGCTATAATATAAGTCTCACCTGTCTGTTTAAATGTATGTATGTGTGTATGTCTCACAAAAACTTTCGGCAGAGGCGACGGATTTTCACTTGATGTTTCGGATGACAAATATCGAAAAATTGGCCCAAAACATTAATTCCTTTACCCTAAACTGGACAGTTTTCTGCAGTGGGTGGTCGCTTTTTTCAACGATATTTTCGATAGTCATCCCCTCTTTCCCATTGACTAGCCTTAATTTAAACATTCGTCACTTCCTGTCTGGCGATGGGCGATACAGAAAAGACGTCAATTTTTTTCGTTCTTTTCCTCCTTCGTGGTACAGATTTTTTTTTCGTTCTTTTCGTCCTTCGTGGTACGGATTTTGTTTACGTTCTTTTCCTCCTTCGTGGTACAGATTTTTTTTACGTTTTTTCCTCCTTCGTGGTACAGATTTTTTTTTCGTTCTTTTCCTCCTTCGTGGTACAGATTTTTTTTACGTTCTTTTCCTCCTTCGTGGTACAGATTTTTTTTCGTTCTTTTCCTCCTACGTGGTACAGATTTTTTTTTACGTTCTTTTCCTCCTTCGTGGTACAGATTTTTTTTTACGTTCTTTTCCTCCTTCGTGGTACAGATTTTTTTTACGTTCTTTTCCTCCTTCGTGGTACAGATTTTTTTTCGTTCTTTTCCTCCTTCGTAGTACAGATTTTTTTTTCGTTATTTTCCTCCTTCGTAGTAGAGATTTTTTTTTTACGTTCTTTTCCTCCTTCGTGGTACAGATTTTTTTTACGTTCTTTTCCTCCTTCGTGGTACAGATTTTTTTTTACGTTCTTTTCCTCCTTCGTGGTACAGATTTTTTTTACGTTCTTTTCCTCCTTTGTGGTACAGATTTTTTTTACGTTCTTTTCCTCCTTCGTGGTACGGATATTTTTTTCGTTCTTTTCCTCCTTCGTGGTACAGATTTTTCTTTTCGTTCTTTTCCTCCTTTGTGGTACAGATTTTTTTTTTACGTTCTTTTCCTCCTTCGTGGTACAGATTTTTTTTTCCGTTCTTTTCCTCCTTCGTGGTACAGATTTTTTTTCGTTCTTTTCCTCCTTCGTGGTACAGATTTTTTTTTACGTTCTTTTCCTCCTTCGTGGTACAGATTTTTTTTTCGTTCTTTTCCTCCTTCGTGGTACAGATTTTTTTTCGTTCTTTTCCTCCTTCGTGGTACAGATTTTTTTCTACGTTCTTTTCCTCCTTCGTGGTACAGATATTTTTTTACGTTCTTTTCCTCCTTCGTGGTACATTTTTTTTTTCGTTCTTTTCCTCCTTCGTGGTACGGATTTTTTTTTCGTTCTTTCCCTCTTTCGTGGGGCAAATTTTTTTTTTCGTTCTTTTCCTCCTTCGTGGTACAGATATTTTTTTACGTTCTTTTCGACCTTCGTGGTACAGATTTTTTTTTCGTTCTTTTCCTCCTTCGTGGTACAGATTTTTTTTTCCGTTCTTTTCCTCCTTCGTGGTACAGATATTTTTTACGTTCTTTTCCTCCTTCGTGGTACAGATTTTTTTACGTTCTTTTCCTCCTTCGTGGTACAGATTTTTTTTCGTTCTTTTCCTCCTTCGTGGTACAGATTTTTTTTTCGTTATTTTCCTCCTTCTTGGTACAGATTTTTTTTTTACGTTCTTTCCCTCCTTCGTGGTACAGTTTTTTTTACGTTCTTTTCCTCCTTCGTGGTACAGATTTTTTTTACGTTCTTTTCCTCCTTCGTGGTACAGATTTTTTTTACGTTCTTTTCCTCCTTCGTGGTACAGATATTTTTTTCGTTCTTTTCTTCCTTCGTGGTACAGATTTTTCTTTTCGTTCATTTCCTCCTTCGTGGTACAGATTTTTTTTTTACGTTCTTTTCCTCCTTCGTGGTACAGATTTTTTTTTCCGTTCTTTTCCTCCTTCGTGGTACAGATTTTTTTTACGTTTTTTCCTCCTTCGTGGTACAGATGTTTTTCGTTCTTTTCCTCCTTCGTGGTACAGATTTTTTTTTACGTTCTTTTCCTCCTTCGTGGTACAGATTTTTTTTTTCGTTCTTTTCCTCCTTCGTGGTACAGATTTATTTTTCGTTCTTTTCCTCCGTCGTGGTACAGATTTTTTTTTCGTTCTTTTCCTCCTTCGAGGTACAGATTTTTTTTTTCGTTCTTTTCCTCCTTCGTGGTACAGATGTTTTTTTACGTTCTTTTCCTCCTTCGTGGTACAGATTTTTTTTTCGTTCTTTTCCTCCTTCGTGGTACAGATTTTTTGTTCATTCTTTTCCTCCTTCGTGGTACAGATTTTTTTTTACGTTCTTTTCCTCCTTCGTGGTACAGATATTTTTTTACGTTCTTTTCCTCCTTCGTGGTACAGATTTTTTTACGTTCTTTTCCTCCTTCGTGGTACAGATTTTTTTTCGTTCTTTTCCTCCTTCGTGGTACAGATTTTTTTTTCGTTATTTTCCTCCTTCTTGGTACAGATTTTTTTTTACGTTCTTTCCCTCCTTCGTGGTACAGTTTTTTTTACGTTCTTTTCCTCCTTCGTGGTACAGATTTTTTTTACGTTCTTTTCCTCCTTCGTGGTACAGATTTTTTTTACGTTCTTTTCCTCCTTCGTGGTACAGATATTTTTTTCGTTCTTTTCTTCCTTCGTGGTACAGATTTTTCTTTTCGTTCATTTCCTCCTTCGTGGTACAGATATTTTTTACGTTCTTTTCCTCCTTCGTGGTACAGATTTTTTTTTCCGTTCTTTTCCTCCTTCGTGGTACAGATTTTTTTTACGTTCTTTTCCTCCTTCGTGGTACAGATTTTTTTTCGTTCTTTTCCTCCTTCGTGGTACAGATTTTTTTTTACGTTCTTTTCCTCCTTCGTGGTACAGATTTTTTTTTCGTTCTTTTCCTCCTTCGTGGTACAGATTTATTTTTCGTTCTTTTCCTCCTTCGTGGTACAGATTTTTTTTTTCGTTCTTTTCCTCCTTCGTGGTACAGATGTTTTTTTACGTTCTTTTCCTCCTTCGTGGTACAGATTTTTTTTTCGTTCTTTTCCTCCTTCGTGGTACAGATTTTTTTTTCATTCTTTTCCTCCTTCGTGGTACAGATTTTTTTTTACGTTCTTTTCCTCCTTCGTGGTACAGATATTTTTTTACGTTCTTTTCCTCCTTCGTGGTACAGTTTTTTTTCCGTTTTTTTCCTCCTTCGTGGTACGGATTTTTTTTACGTTCTTTTCCTCCTTTGTGGTACAGATTTTTTTTTCGTTCTTTTCCTCCTTCGTGGTACAGATATTTTTTTCGTTCTTTTCCTCCTTCGTGGTACAGATTTTTCTTTTCGTTCTTTTCCTCCTTTGTGGTACAGATTTTTTTTTTACGTTCTTTTCCTCCTTCGTGGTACAGATTTTTTTTTCCGTTCTTTTCCTCCTTCGTGGTACAGATTTTTTTTTCGTTCTTTTCCTCCTTCGTGGTACAGATTTTTTTTTTTCGTTCTTTTCCTCCTTCGTGGTACAAAATTTTTTTCGTTCTTTTCCTCCTTCGTGGTACAGATTTTTTTTTCGGTTTTTTCCTCCTTCGTGGTACAGATTTTTTTCTACGTTCTTTTCCTCCTTCGTGGTACAGAAATTTTTTTACGTTCTTTTCCTCCTTCGTGGTACAGATTTTTTTCGTTCTTTTCCTCCTTCGTGGTACGGATTTTTTTTTCGTTCTTTCCCTCTTTCGTGGGGCAAATTGTTTTTTTCGTTCTTTTCCTCCTCTGTGGTACAGATATTTTTTTACGTTCTTTTCCACCTTCGTGGTACAGATTTTTTTTTCGTTCTTTTCCTCCTTCGTGGTACAGATTTTTTTTCGTTCTTTTCCTCCTTCGTGGTACAGATATTTTTTACGTTCTTTTCCTCCTTCGTGGTACAGATTTTTTTACGTTCTTTTCCTCCTTCGTGGTACAGATTTTTTTTCGTTCTTTTCCTCCTTCGTGGTACAGATTTTTTTTTCGTTATTTTCCTCCTTCTTGGTACAGATTTTTTTTTTACGTTCTTTCCCCCCTTCGTGGTACAGTTTTTTTACGTTCTTTTCCTCCTTCGTGGTACAGATTTTTTTTTACGTTCTTTTCCTCCTTCGTGGTACAGTTTTTTTTACGTTCTTTTCCTCCTTTGTGGTACAGATTATTTTTACGTTCTTTTCCTCCTTCGTGGTACAGATTTTTTTTTCGTTCTTTTCTTCCTTCGTGGTACAGATTTTTCTTTTCGTTCTTTTCCTCCTTTGTGGTACGGATTTTTTTTACGTTCTTTTCCTCCTTCGTGGTACAGATTTTTTTTACGTTCTTTTCCTCCTTCGTGGTACAGATTTTTTTTCGTTCTTTTCCTCCTTCGTGGTACAGATTTTTTTTTACGTTCTTTTCCTCCTTCGTGGTACAGATTTTTTTTTTCGTTCTTTTCCTCCTTCGTGGTACAGATTTATTTTTCGTTCTTTTCCTCCGTCGTGGTACAGATTTTTTTTTCGTTCTTTTCCTCCTTCGTGGTACAGATTTTTTTTTTCGTTCTTTTCCTCCTTCGTGGTACAGATGTTTTTTTACGTTCTTTTCCTCCTTCGTGGTACAGATTTTTTTTTCGTTCTTTTCCTCCTTCGTGGTACAGATTTTTTTTTCATTCTTTTCCTCCTTCGTGGTACAGATTTTTTTTTACGTTCTTTTCCTCCTTCGTGGTACAGATATTTTTTTACGTTCTTTTCCTCCTTCGTGGTACAGTTTTTTTTCCGTTTTTTTCCTCCTTCGTGGTACGGATTTTTTTTTCGTTCTTTCCCTCTTTCGTGGGGCAAATTTTTTTTTCCTTTTTTTTCCTCCTTCGTGGTACAGATTTTTTTTTTACGTTCTTTTCCTCCTTCGTAGTACAGATTTTTTTTTTGTTTTTTTTTTTCCTCCTTCGTGTTACAGATTGTTTTTTCGGTTTTTTCCTCCTTCGTGGTACAGATTTATTTTTACGTTCTTTTCCTACTTCGTGGTACAGATTTTTCTTTTCGTTCTTTTCCTCCTTCGTGGTACAGATTTTTTTTTACGTTCTTTTCCTCCTTCGTGGTACAGATTTTTTTTTTACGTTCTTTCTCTCCTTCGTGGTACAGATTTTTTTTTTTTTTTTCCTCCTTCGTGGTACAGATTTTTTTTTCGTTATTTTCCTCCTTCGTGGTACAGATTTTTTTTTCGTTCTTCTCCTCCTTCGTGGTACAGATTTTTCTTTTCGTTCTTTTCCTCCTTCGTGGTACAGATTTTTTTTTACGTTTTTTTCCTCCTTCGTGGTACAGATTTTTTTTTCGTTATTTTCCTCCTTCTTGGTACAGATTTTTTTTTACGTTTTTCCCTCCTTCGTGGAACAGATTTTTTTTACGTTCTTTTCCTCCTTCGTGGTACAGATTTTTTTTTCGTTCTTTTCCTCCTCCGTGGTACGAATTTTTTTTTCGTTCTTTTCCTCCTTCGTAGTACAGATTTTTTTTTTACGTTCTTTTCCTCCTTCGTGGTACAGATTTTTTTTACGTTCTTTTCCTCCTTTGTGGTACAGATTTTTTTTTACGTTCTTTTCCTCCTTCGTGGTACAGATTTTTTTTACGTTCTTTTCCTCCTTTTTGGTAAAGATTTTTTTTACGTTCTTTTCCTCCTTCGTGGTACAGATATTTTTTACGTTCTTTTCCTCCTTCGTGGTACAGATTTTTCTTTTCGTTCTTTTCCTCCTTTGTGGTACAGATTTTTTTTTACGTTCTTTTCCTCCTTCGTGGTACAGATTTTTTTTACGTTCTTTTCCTCCTTCGTGGTACAGATTTTTTTTCGTTCTTTTCCTCCTTCGTGGTACAGATTTTTTTTTTCGTTCTTTTCCTCCTTCGTGGTACAGATTTTTTTTTTCGTTCTTTTCCTCCTTCTTGGTACAGATTTTTTTTTTCGTTCTTTTTCTCCTTCGTGGTACAGATTTTTTTTTCGTTCTTTTCCTCCTTCGTGGTACAGATTTTTTTTTACGTTCTTTTATTCCTTCGTGGTACAGATATTTTTTTACGTTCTTTTCCTCCTTCGTGGTACAGTTTTTTTCCGTTTTTTTCCTCCTTCGTGGTACGGATTTTTTTTTCGTTCTTTCCCTCTTTCGTGGGGCAAATTTTTTTTCCGTTTTTTTCCTCCTTCACGGTACAGATTTTTTTTTTTACGTTCTTTTCCTCCTTCGTGGTACAGATTTTTTTTTTTTTTTTCCTCCTTCGTGGTACAGATTTTTTTTTAGTTCTTTTCCTCCTTCGTGGTACAGATTTTTTTTTCGTTCTTTTCCTCCTTCATGGTACAGATTTTTCTTTTCGTTCTTTTCCTCCTTCGTGGTACAGATTGTTTTTTACGTTTTTGCCTCCTTAGTGGTACAGATTTTTTTTACGTTCTTTTCCTCCTTCGTGGTACAGATTTTTTTTACGTTCTTTTCCTCCTTTGTGGTACAGATTTTTTTTACGTTCTTTTCCTCCTTCGTGGTACAGATATTTTTTTCGTTCTTTTCCTCCTTCGTGGTACAGAAATTTTTTTACGTTCTTTTCCTCCTTCGTGGTACAGATATTTTTTTACGTTCTTTTCCTCCTTCGTGGTACAGATTTTATTTTCGTTATTTTCCTCCTTCTTGGTACAGATTTTTTTTTACGTTTTTCCCTCCTTCGTGGTACAGATTTTTTTTACGTTCTTTTCCTCCTTCGTGGTACAGATTTTTTTTTCGTTCTTTTCCTCCTTCGTGGTACAGATTTTTTTTTGGTTCTTTTCCTCCTTCGTAGTACAGATTTTTTTTTACGTTCTTTTCCTCCTTCGTGGTACAGATTTGTTTTACGTTCTTTTCCTCCTTCGTGGTACAGATTTTTTTTTACGTTCTTTTCCTCCTTCGTGGTACAGATTTTTTTAACGTTCTTTTCCTCCTTTTTGGTACAGATTTTTTTACGTTCTTTTCCTCCTTCGTGGTACAGATATTTTTTTCGTTCTATTCCTCCTTCGTGGTACAGAGTTTTCTGTTCGTTCTTTTCCTCCTTTGTGGTACAGATTTTTTTTACGTTCTTTTCCTCCTTCGTGGTACAGATATTATTTTACGTTCTTTTCCTCCTTCGTGGTACAGATTTTTTTCTTCGTTCTTTTCCTCCTTCGTGGTACAGATTTTTTTTTTCGTTCTTTTCCTCCTTCGTGGTACAGATTTTTTTTTACGTTCTTTTCCTCCTTCGTGGTACAGATTTTTTTTTACGTTCTTTTCCTTTTTCGTGGTACAGTTTTTTTCAGTTGTTTTCCTCCTTCGTGGTACGGATTTTTTTTCGTTCTTTCCCTCTTTCGTGGGGCAAATTTTTTTCCCGTTTTTTTCCTCCTTCGTGGTACAGATTTTTTTTTTACGTTCTTTTCCTCCTTCGTGGTGTAGATTTTTTTTTTGTTTTTTTTTCCTCCTTCGTGGTACAGATTTTTTTTTCGTTCTTTTCCTCCTTCGTGGTACAGATTTTTTTTTCGTTCTTTTCCTCCTTCGTGGTACAGATTTTTCTTTTCGTTCTTTTCCTCTTTCGTGGTACAGATTTTTTTTTACGTTCTTTTCCTCCTTCGTGGTACAGATTTTTTTTACGTTCTTTTCCTCCTTCGTGGTACAGATTTTTTTTTCGTTCTTTTCCTCCTTCGTGGTACAGATTTTTTTTTCTTTCTTTTCCTCCTTCGTGATACAGATTTTTTTCTACGTTCTTTTCCTCCTTCGTGGTACAGATATTTTTTTCGTTATTTTCCTCCTTCGTGGTACAGATTTTTTTTTTCGTTCTTTTCCTCCTTCGTGGTACAGATTTTTTTTTCATTCTTTTCCTCCTTCGTGGTACAGATATATTTTTTCGTTCTTTTCCTCCTTCGTGGTACAGATTTTTTTCTACGTTCTTTTCCTCCTTCGTGGTACAGATATTTTTTTACGTTCTTTTCCTCCTTCGTGGTACAGTTTTTTTTTCGTTCTTTTCCTCCTTCGTGGTACGGATTTTTTTTTCGTTCTTTCCCTCTTTCGTGGGGCAAATTTTTTTTTCGTTCTTTTCCTCCTTCGTGGTGCAGATTTTTTTTTACGTTCTTTTCCACCTTCGTGGTACAGATTTTTTTTTCGTTCTTTTCCTCCTTCGTTGTACAGATTTTTTTTCGTTCTTTTCCTCCTTCGTGGTACAGATATTTTTTACGTTCTTTTCCTCCTTCGTGGTACAGATTTTTTTACGTTCTTTTCCTCCTTCGTGGTACAGATTTTTTTTCGTTCTTTTCCTCCTTCGTGGTACAGATTTTTTTTTTTCGTTCTTTTCCTCCTTCTTGGTACAGATTTCTTTTTTACGTTCTTTCCCTCCTTCGTGGTACAGATTTTTTTTACGTTCTTTTCCTCCTTTGTGGTACAGATTTTTTTTACGTTCTTTTACTCCTTCGTGGTACAGATATTTTTTTCGTTCTTTTCCTCCTTCGTGGTACAGATTTTTCTTTTCGTTCTTTTCCTCCTTTGTGGTACAGATTTTTTTTTACGTTCTTTTCCTCCTTCGTGGTACAGATTTTTTTTCGTTCTTTTCCTCCGTCGTGGTACAGATTTTTTTTTTCGTTCTTTTCCTCCTTCGTGGTACGGATTTTTTTTTCGTTCTTTTCCTCCTTCGTGGTACAGATGTTTTTTACGTTCTTTTCCTCCTTCGTGGTACAGATTTTTTTTTCGTTCTTTTCCTCCTTCGTGGTACAGATTTTTTTTTACGTTCTTTTCCTCCTTCGTGGTACGGATTTTTTTTTCGTTCTTTCCCTCTTTCGTGGGGCAAATTTTTTTTCCCGTTTTTTTCCTCCTTCGTGGTACAGATTTTTTTTTACGTTCTTTTCATCCTTCGTGGTACAGATTTTTTTTTGTGTTTTTTTCCTCCTTCGTGTTACAGATTGTTTTTTCGGTTTTTTCCTCCTTCGTGGTACAGATTTATTTTTACGTTCTTTTCCTACTTCGTGGTACAGATTTTTCTTTTCGTTCTTTTCCTCCTTCGTGGTACAGATTTTTTTTTACGTTCTTTTCCTCCTTCGTGGTACAGATTTTTTTTTACGTTCTTTTCCTCCTTCGTGGTACAGATTTTTTTTTTTGTTTTTTTTTCCTCCTTCGTGGTACAGATTTTTTTTTCGTTCTTCTCCTCCTTCGTGGTACAGATTTTTTTTTCGTTCTTTTCCTCCTTCGTGGTACAGATTTTTTTTTACGTTTTTTTCCTCCTTCGTTGTACAGATTTTTTTTTCGTTATTTTCCTCCTTCGTGGTACAGATTTTTTTTTTCGTTCTTTTCCTCCTTCGTGGTACGAATGTTTTTTTCGTTCTTTTTCTCCTTCGTAGTACAGATTTTTTTTTTACGTTCTTTTCCTCCTTCGTGGTACAGATTTTTTTTACGTTCTTTTCCTCCTTCGTGGTACAGATTTTTTTTTACGTTCTTTTCCTCCTTCGTGGTACAGATTTTTTTTACGTTCTTTTCCTCCTTTTTGGTACAGATTTTTTTTTACGTTCTTTTTCTCCTTCGTGGTACAGATATTTTTTACGTTCTTTTCCTCCTTCGTGGTACAGATTTTTTTTACGTTCTTTTCCTCCTTCGTGGTACAGATTTTTTTTCGTTCTTTTCCTCCTTCGTGGTACAGATTTTGTTTCGTTCTTTTCCTCCTTCGTGGTAATGATTTTTTTTTCGTTCTTTTCCTCCTTCGTGGTACAGATTATTTTTTTCGTTCTTTTTCTCCTTCGTGGTACAGATTTTTTTTTTGTTCTTTTCCTCCTTCGTGGTACAGATTTTTTTTTACGTTCTTTTCCTCCTTCGTGGTACAGATATTTTTTTACGTTCTTTTGCTCCTTCGTGGTACAGATTTTTTTCCGTTTTTTTCCTCCTTAAATGTACGGATTTTTTTTTCGTTCTTTCCCTCTTTCGTGGGGAAAATTTTTTTTCCGTTTTTTTTCCTCCTTCACGGTACAGATTTTTTTTTTACGTTCTTTTCCTCCTTCGTGGTACAGATTTTTTTTTTTTTTTTTTTCCTCCTTCGTGGTACAGATTTTTTTTTCGTTCTTTTCCTCCTTCGTGGTACAGATTTTTTTTTCGTTCTTTTCCTCCTTCGTGGTACAGATTTTTCTTTTCGTTCTTTTCCTCCTTCGTGGTACAAAATGTTTTTTACGTTCTTTTCCTCCTTCGTGGAACAGATTTTTTTTTACGTTCTTTTCCTCCTTCGTGGTACAGATTTTTTTTTCGTTCTTTTCCTCCTTCCTGGTACAGATTTTTTTTTCGTTCATTTCCTCCTTCGTGGTACAGATTTTTTTTCGTTCTTTTCCTCCTTTGTGGTACAGATTTTTTTTTTACGTTCTTTTCCTCCTTCGTGGTACAGATTTTTTTTTCGTTCTTTTCCTCGTTCGTGGTACAGATTTTTTTTCGTTCTTTTCCTCCTTCGTGGTACAGATTTTTTTTTACGTTCTTTCCCTCCTTCGTGGTACAGATTTTTTTTTTCGTTCTTTTCCTCCGTCGTGGTACAGATTTTTTTTTCGTTCTTTTCCTCCTTCGTGGTACAGATTTTTTTTTCGTTCTTTTCCTCCTTCGTGGTACAGATTTTTTTCTACGTTCTTTTCCTCCTTCGTGGCACAGATATTTTTTTACGTTCTTTTCCCTCTTCGTGGTACAGTTTTTTTTTCGTTCTTTTCCTCCTTCGTGGTACGGATTTTTTTTTCGTTCTTTCCATCTTTCGTGGGGCAAATTTTTTTTTTCGTTCTTTTCCTCCTTCGTAGTACAGATATTTTTTTACGTTCTTTTCCACCTTCGTGGTACAGATTTTTTTTTCGTTCTTTTCCTCCTTCGTGGTACAGATATTTTTTACGTTCTTTTCCTCCTTCGTGGTACAGATTTTTTTACGTTCTTTTCCTCCTTCGTGGTACAGATTTTTTTTCGTTCTTTTTCTTCCTTCGTGGTACAGATTTTTTTTTCGTTATTTTCCTCCTTCTTGGTACAGATTTTTTTTTTACGTTCTTTCCCTCCTTCGTGGTACAGATTTTTTTACGTTCTTTTCCTCCTTCGTGGTACAGATTTTTTTTTCGTTCTTTTCCTCCTTCGTGGTACAGATTTTTTTTTCGTTCTTTTCCTACTTCGTGGTACAGATTTTTCTTTTCGTTCTTTTCCTCCTTCGTGGTACAGATTTTTTTTTACGTTCTTTTCCTCCTTCGTTGTACAGATTTGTTTTTACGTTCTTTTCCTCCTTCGTGGTACAGATTTTTTTGTTTGTTTTTTTTCCTCCTTCGTGGTACAGATTTTTTTTCGTTCTTTTCCTCTTTCGTGGTACAGATTTTTTTTTCGTTCTTTTCCTCCTTCGTGGTACAGATTTTTTTTTCGTTATTTTGCTCCTTCTTGGTACAGATTTTTCTTTTCGTTCTTTTCCTCCTTCGTGGTACAGATTTTTTTTACGTTCTTTTCCTCCTTCGTGGTACAGATTTGTTTTACGTTCTTTTCCTCCTTCGTGGTACAGATTTTTTTTTACGTTCTTTTCCTCCTTCGTTGTACAGATTTTTTTTACGTTCTTTTCCTCCTTTTTGGTACCGATTTTTTTTACGTTCTTTTCCTCCTTCGTGGTACAGATTTTCTTTTCGTTCTTTTCCTCCTTTGTGGTACAGATTTTTTTTTACGTTCTTTTCCTCCTTCGTGGTACAGATTTTGTTTACGTTCTTTTCCTCCTTCGTGGTACAGATTTTTTTTCGTTCTTTTCCTCCAACGTGGTACAGATTTTTTTTTTCGTTCTTTTCCTCCTTCCTGGTACAGATTTTTTTTTAGTTCTTTTCCTCCTTCGTGGTACAGATTTTTTTTTTCGTTCTTTTTCTCCTTCGTGGTACAGATTTTTTTTCGTTCTTTTCCTCCTTCGGGGTACAGATTTTTTTTTACGTTCTTTTCCTCCTTCGTGGTACAGATATTTTTTTACGTTTTTTTCCTCCTTCGTGGTACAGTTTTTTTCCGTTTTTTTCCTCCTTCGTGGTACGGATTTTTTTTTCGTTCTTTCCCTCTTTCGTGGGGCAAATTTTTTTTCCGTTTTTTTCCTCCTTCACGGTACAGATTTTTTTTTTACGTTCTTTTCCTCCTTCGTGGTACAGATTTTTTTTTTGTTTTTTTTTCCTCCTTCGTGGTACAGATTTTTTTTTCGTTCTTTTCCTCCTTCGTGGTACAGATTTTTTTTTCGTTCTTTTCCTCCTTCGTGGTACAGATTTTTCTTTTCGTTCTTTTCCTCCTTCGTGGTACAGATTGTTTTTTACGTTCTTTTTCTCCTTCGTGGTACAGATTTTTTTTTTGTTCTTTTCCTCCTTCGTGGTACAGATTTTTTTTTACGTTCTTTTCCTCCTTCGTGGTACAGATATTTTTTTACGTTCTTTTCCTCCTTCGTGGTACAGATTTTTTTCCGTTTTTTTCCTCCTTAAATGTACGGATTTTTTTTTCGTTCTTTCCCTCTTTCGTGGGGCAAATTTTTTTTCCGTTTTTTTTCCTCCTTCACGGTACAGATTTTTTTTTTACGTTCTTTTCCTCCTTCGTGGTACAGATTTTTTTTTTGTTTTTTTTTCCTCCTTCGTGGTACAGATTTTTTTTTCGTTCTTTTCCTCCTTCGTGGTACAGATTTTTTTTTCGTTCTTTTCCTCCTTCGTGGTACAGATTTTTCTTTTCGTTCTTTTCCTCCTTCGTGGTACAAAATGTTTTTTACGTTCTTTTCCTCCTTCGTGGAACAGATTTTTTTTTACGTTCTTTTCCTCCTTCGTGGTACAGATTTTTTTTTCGTTCTTTTCCTCCTTCCTGGTACAGATTTTTTTTTCGTTCATTTCCTCCTTCGTGGTACAGATTTTTTTTCGTTCTTTTCCTCCTTTGTGGTACAGATTTTTTTTTTACGTTCTTTTCCTCCTTCGTGGTACAGATTTTTTTTTCGTTCTTTTCCTCCTTCGTGGTACAGATTTTTTTTCGTTCTTTTCCTCCTTCGTGGTACAGATTTTTTTTTACGTTCTTTCCCTCCTTCGTGGTACAGATTTTTTTTTTCGTTCTTTTCCTCCGTCGTGGTACAGATTTTTTTTTCGTTCTTTTCCTCCTTCGTGGTACAGATTTTTTTTTCGTTCTTTTCCTCCTTCGTGGTACAGATTTTTTTCTACGTTCTTTTCCTCCTTCGTGGCACAGATATTTTTTTACGTTCTTTTCCTCCTTCGTGGTACAGTTTTTTTTACGTTCTTTTCCTCCTTCGTGGTACGGATTTTTTTTTCGTTCTTTCCATCTTTCGTGGGGCAAATTTTTTTTTTCGTTCTTTTCCTCCTTCGTGGTACAGATATTTTTTTACGTTCTTTTCCTCCTTCGTGGTACAGATATTTTTTACGTTCTTTTCCTCCTTCGTGGTACAGATTTTTTTACGTTCTTTTCCTCCTTCGTGGTACAGATTTTTTTTCGTTCTTTTTCTTCCTTCGTGGTACAGATTTTTTTTTCGTTATTTTCCTCCTTCTTGGTACAGATTTTTTTTTACGTTCTTTCCCTCCTTCGTGGTACAGATTTTTTTACGTTCTTTTCCTCCTTCGTGGTACAGATTTTTTTTTCGTTCTTTTCCTCCTTCGTGGTACAGATTTTTTTTTCGTTCTTTTCCTACTTCGTGGTACAGATTTTTCTTTTCGTTCTTTTTCTCCTTCGTGGTACAGATTTTTTTTTACGTTCTTTTCCTCCTTCGTTGTACAGATTTGTTTTTACGTTCTTTTCCTCCTTCGTGGTACAGATTTTTTTGTTTGTTTTTTTTCCTCCTTCGTGGTACAGATTTTTTTTTCGTTCTTTTCCTCTTTCGTGGTACAGATTTTTTTTACGTTCTTTTCCTCCTTCGTGGTACAGATTTTTTTTTCGTTATTTTGCTCCTTCTTGGTACAGATTTTTCTTTTCGTTCTTTTCCTCCTTCGTGGTACAGATTTTTTTTACGTTCTTTTCCTCCTTCGTGGTACAGATTTGTTTTACGTTCTTTTCCTCCTTCGTGGTACAGATTTTTTTTTACGTTCTTTTCCTCCTTCGTTGTACAGATTTTTTTTACGTTCTTTTCCTCCTTTTTGGTACCGATTTTTTTTACGTTCTTTTCCTCCTTCGTGGTACAGATTTTCTTTTCGTTCTTTTCCTCCTTTGTGGTACAGATTTTTTTTTACGTTCTTTTCCTCCTTCGTGGTACAGATTTTGTTTACGTTCTTTTCCTCCTTCGTGGTACAGATTTTTTTTCGTTCTTTTCCTCCAACGTGGTACAGATTTTTTTTTTCGTTCTTTTCCTCCTTCCTGGTACAGATTTTTTTTTAGTTCTTTTCCTCCTTCGTGGTACAGATTTTTTTTTTCGTTCTTTTTCTCCTTCGTGGTACAGATTTTTTTTCGTTCTTTTCCTCCTTCGGGGTACAGATTTTTTTTTACGTTCTTTTCCTCCTTCGTGGTACGGATATTTTTTTACGTTTTTTTCCTCCTTCGTGGTACAGTTTTTTTCCGTTTTTTTCCTCCTTCGTGGTACAGATTTTTTTTTCGTTCTTTCCCTCTTTCGTGGGGCAAATTTTTTTTCCGTTTTTTTCCTCCTTCACTGTACAGATTTTTTTTTTACGTTCTTTTCCTCCTTCGTGGTACAGATTTTTTTTTTGTTTTTTTTTCCTCCTTCGTGGCACAGATTTTTTTTTCGTTCTTTTCCTCCTTCGTGGTACAGATTTTTTTTTCGTTCTTTTCCTCCTTCGTGGTACAGATTTTTCTTTTCGTTCTTTTCCTCCTTCGTGGTACAGATTGTTTTTTACGTTCTTTTCCTCCTTCGTGGTACAGATGTTTTTTACGTTCTTTTCCTCCTTCGTGGTACAGATTTTTTTTTCGTTCTTTTCCTCCTTCGTGGTACAGATTTTTTTTTCGTTCATTTCCTCCTTCGTGGTACAGATTTTTTTTCGTTCTTTTCCTCCTTCGTGGTACAGATATTTTTTTACGTTCTTTTCCTCCTTCGTGGTACAGATTTTTTTTTCGTTCTTTTCCTCCTTCGTGGTACAGATTTTATTTTCGTTATTTTCCTCCTTCGTGGTACAGATTTTGTTTTACGTTCTTTTCCTCCTTCGTTGTACAGATTTTTTTTACGTTCTTTTCCCCCTTTTTGGTACAGATTTTTTTTACGTTCTTTTCCTCCTTCGTGGTACAGATATTTTTTACGTTCTTTTCCTCCTTCGTGGTACAGATTTTCTTTTCGTTCTTTTCCTCCTTTGTGGTACAGATTTTTTTTTAGGTTCTTTTCCTCCTTCGTGGTACAGATTTTTTTTTCGTTCTTTTCCTCCTTCGTGGTACAGATTTTTTTTTCGTTCTTTTCCTCCTTCGTAGTACAGATTTTTTTTTACGTTCTTTTCCTCCTTCGTGGTACAGATTTTTTTTACGTTCTTTTCCTCCTTCGTGGTACAGATTTTTTTTACGTTCTTTTCCTCCTTCGTGGTACAGATTTTTTTTACGTTCTTTTCCTCCTTTTTGGTACAGATTTTTTTTACGTTCTTTTCCTCCTTCGTGGTACAGATTTTTTTTTCGTTCTTTTCCTCCTTCGTGGTTCAGATTTTTCTTTTCGTTCTTTTCCTCCTTTGTGGTACAGATTTTTTTTTTACGTTCTTTTCCTCCTTCGTGGTACAGATTTTTTTTACGTTCGTTTCCTCCTTCGTGGTACAGATTTTTTTTCGTTCTTTTCCTCCTTCGTGGTACAGATTTTTTTTTACGTTCTTTTCCTCCTTCGTGGTACAGTTTTTTTTTTCGTTCTTTTCCTCCTTCGTGGTACAGATTTTTTTTTCGTTCTTTTCCTCCGTCGTGGTACAGATTTTTTTTTTCGTTCTTTTCCTCCTTCGTGGTACAGATTTTTTTTTTTCGTTCTTTTCCTCCTTCGTGGTACAGATGTTTTTTTACGTTCTTTTCCTCCTTCGTGGTACAGATTTTTTTTCGTTCTGTTCCTCCTTCGTAGTACAGATTTTTTTTCATTCTTTTCCTCCTTCGTGGTACAGATTTTTTTTTTCGTTCTTTTCCTCCTTCGTGGTACAGATATTTTTTTACGTTCTTTTCCTCCTTCGTGGTACAGTTTTTTCCCGTTATTTTCCTCCTTCGTGGTACGGATTTTTTTTTCGTTCTTTCCCTCTTTCGTGGGGCAAATTTTTTTTCCGTTTTTGTCCTCCTTCACGGTACAGATTTTTTTTTTACGTTCTTTTCGTCCTTCGTGGTACAGATTTTTTTTTTGTTTTTTTTTCCTCCTTCGTGGTACAGATTTTTTTTTTCGTTCTTTTCCTCCTTCGTGGTACAGATTTTTTTTTCGTTCTTTTCCTCCTTCGTGGTACAGATTTTTCTTTTCGTTCTTTTCCTCCTTCGTGGTACAGATTGTTTTTTACGTTCTTTTCCTCCTTCGTGGTACAGATTTTTTTTACGTTCTTTTCCTCCTTCGTGGTACAGATTTTTTTTTCGTTCTTTTCCTCCTTCGTGGTACAGATTTGTTTTTCGTTCATTTCCTCCTTCGTGGTACAGATTTTTTTTTCGTTCTTTTCCTCCTTCGTTGTACAGATATTTTTTTACGTTCTTTTCCTCCTTCGTGGTACAGATTTTTTTTTCGTTCTTTTCCTCCTTCGTGGTACAGATTTTTTTTTGGTTCTTTTCCTCCTTCGTAGTACAGATTTTTTTTTTACGTTCTTTTCGTCCTTCGTGGTACAGATTTTTTTTTCGTTCTTTTCCTCCTTCGTGGTACAGATTTTTCTGTTCGTTCTTTTCCTCCTTTGTGGTACAGATTTTTTTTACGTTCTTTTCCTCCTTCGTGGTACAGATATTTTTTTACGTTCTTTTCCTCCTTCGTGGTACAGATTTTTTTTTCGTTCTTTTCCTCCTTCGTGGTACAGATTTTTTTTTACGTTCTTTTCCTCCTTCGTTGTACAGATTTTTTTTACGTTCTTTTCCTCCTTCGTGGTACAGTTTTTTTCCGTTGTTTTCCTCCTTCGTGGTACGGATTTTTTTTTCGTTCTTTCCCTCTTTCGTGGGGCAAATTTTTTTTCCGTTTTTTTCCTCCTTCGTGGTACAGATTTTTTTTTTACGTTCTTTTCCTCCTTCGTGGTACAGATTTTTTTTTTGTTTTTTTTTCCTCCTTCGTGGTACAGATTTTTTTTCGTTCTTTTCCTCCTTCGTGGTACAGATTTTTCTTTTCGTTCTTTTCCTCTTTCGTGGTACAGATTTTTTTTTACGTTCTTTTCCTCCTTCGTGGTACAGATTTTTTTTACGTTCTTTTCCTCCTTCGTGGTACAGATTTTTTTTCGTTCTTTTCCTCCTTCGTGGTACAGATTTTTTTTTCGTTCTTTTCCTCCTTCGTGGTACAGATTTTTTTTTCGTTCTTTTCCTCCTTCGTGGTACAGATATTTTTTTACGTTCTTTTCCTCCTTCGTGGTACAGATTTTTTTTTCGTTCTTTTCCTCCTTTGGTGTACAGATTTTTTTTTACGTTCTTTTCCTCCTTCGTGGTACAGATTTTTTTACGTTCTTTTCCTCCTTCGTGGTACAGATTTTTTTTTCATTCTTTTCCTCCTTCGTGGTACAGATTTTTTTTACGTTCTTTTCCTCCTTCGTAGTACAGTTTTTTTTCCGTTTTTTTCCTCCTTCGTGGTACGGATTTTTTTTTCGTTTTTTCCCTCTTTCGTGGGGCAAATTTTTTTTTCCGTTTTTTTCCTCCTTCGTGGTACAGATTTTTTTTTTACGTTCTTTTCCTCCTTCGTGGTACAGATTTTTTTTTTGTTTTTTTTTCCTCCTTCGTGTTACAGATTGTTTTTTCGGTTTTTTCCTCCTTCGTGGTACAGATTTATTTTTACGTTCTTTTCCTACTTCGTGGTACAGATTTTTCTTTTCGTTCTTTTCCTCCTTCGTGGTACAGATTTTTTTTTACGTTCTTTTCCTCCTTCGTGGTACAGATTTTTTTTTGTTGTTTTTTTTTCCTCCTTCGTGGTACAGATTTTTTTTTCGTTATTTTCCTCCTTCTTGGTACAGATTTTTTTTTACATTTTTCCCTCCTTCGTGGTACAGATTTTTTTTACGTTATTTCCTCCTTCGTGGTACAGATTTTTTTTTCGTTCTTTTCCTCCTTCGTGGTACGGATTTTTTTTTCGTTCTTTTCCTCCTTCGTAGTACAGATTTTTTTTTTACGTTCTTTTCCTCCTTCGTGGTACAGATTTTTTTTACGTTCTTTTCCGCCTTCGTGGTACAGATTTTTTTTTTACGTTCTTTTCCTCCTTCGTGGTACAGATTTTTTTAACGTTCTTGTCCTCCTTTTTAGTACAGATTTTTTTTACGTTCTTTTCCTCCTTCGTGGAACAGATATTTTTTACGTTCTTTTCCTCCTTCGTGGTACAGATTTTTCTTTTCGTTCTTTTCCTCCTTTGTGGTACAGATTTTTTTTTACGTTCTTTTCCTCCTTCGTGGTACAGATTTTTTTTACGTTCTTTTCCTCCTTCGTGGTACAGTTTTTTTTTCCGTTTTTTTCCTCCTTCGTGGTACGGATTTTGTTTTCGTTCTTTCCCTCTTTCGTGGGGCAAATTTTTTTTCCGTTTTTTTTCTCCTTCGTGGTACAGATTTTTTTTTACGTTCTTTTCCTCCTTCGTGGTACAGATTTTTTTTTTTTCCCCCTTCGTGGTACAGATTTTTTTTTCGTTCTTTTCCTCCTTAGTGGTACAGATTTTTTTTTAGTTCTTTTCCGCCGTCGTGGTACAGATTTTTCTTTTCGTTCTTTTCCTCCTTCGTGGTACAGATTGTTTTTTACGTTCTTTTCCTCCTTCCTGGTACAGATTTTTTTTACGTTCTTTTCCTCCTTCGTGGTACAGATTTTTTTTTCGTTCTTTTCCTCCTTCGTGGTACAGATTTTTTTTTCGTTCTTTTCCTCCTTCGTGGTACAGATTTTTTTTCGTTCTTTTCCTCCTTCGTGGTACAGATATTTTTTTACGTTCTTTTCCTCCTTCGTGGTACAGATTTTATTTTCGTTATTTTCCTCCTTCTTGGTACAGATTTTTTTTTACGTTTTTCCCTCCTTCGTGGTACAGATTTTTTTTTTGTTTTTTTTTCCTCCTTCGTGTTACAGATTGTTTTTTCGGTTTTTTCCTCCTTCGTGGTACAGATTTATTTTTACGTTCTTTTCCTACTTCGTGGTACAGATTTTTCTTTTCGTTCTTTTCCTCCTTCGTGGTACAGATTTGTTTTTACGTTCTTTTCCTCCTTCGTGGTACAGATTTTTTATTTGTGTTTTTTTTTTCCTCCATTGTGGTACAGATTTTTTTTTCGTTATTTTCTCTCCTTCTTGGTACAGATTTTTTTTTACATTTTTCCCTCCTTCGTGGTACAGATTTTTTTTACGTTATTTCCTCCTTCGTGGTACAGATTTTTTTTTCGTTCTTTTCCTCCTTCGTGGTACGGATTTTTTTTTCGTTCTTTTCCTCCTTCGTAGTACAGATTTTTTTTTTACGTTCTTTTCCTCCTTCGTGGTACAGATTTTTTTTACGTTCTTTTCCGCCTTCGTGGTACAGATTTTTTTTTTACGTTCTTTTCCTCCTTCGTGGTACAGATTTTTTTAACGTTCTTGTCCTCCTTTTTAGTACAGATTTTTTTTACGTTCTTTTCCTCCTTCGTGGAACAGATATTTTTTACGTTCTTTTCCTCCTTCGTGGTACAGATTTTTCTTTTCGTTCTTTTCCTCCTTTGTGGTACAGATTTTTTTTTACGTTCTTTTCCTCCTTCGTGGTACAGATTTTTTTTACGTTCTTTTCCTCCTTCGTGGTACAGTTTTTTTTCCGTTTTTTTCCTCCTTCGTGGTACGGATTTTTTTTTCGTTCTTTCCCTCTTTCGTGGGGCAAATTTTTTTTCCGTTTTTTTCCTCCTTCGTGGTACAGATTTTTTTTTACGTTCTTTTCCTCCTTCGTGGTACAGATTTTTTTTTTTTTTCCTCCTTCGTGGTACAGATTTTTTTTTCGTTCTTTTCCTCCTTAGTGGTACAGATTTTTTTTTTAGTTCTTTTCCGCCTTCGTGGTACAGATTTTTCTTTTCGTTCTTTTCCTCCTTCGTGGTACAGATTTTTTTTTACGTTCTTTTCCTCCTTCGTGGTACAGATTTTTTTTACGTTCTTTTCCTCCTTCGTGGTACAGATTTTTTTTTCGTTCTTTTCCTCCTTCGTGGTACAGATGTTTTTTTCGTTCTTTTCCTCCTACGTGGTACAGATTTTTTTTTACTTTTTTTTCCTCCTTCGTGGTACAGATTTTGTTTCGTTCTTTTCCTCCTTCGTGGTACAGATTTTTTTACGTTCTTTTCCTCCTTCGTGGTACAGATATTTTTTTACGTTCTTTTCCTTCTTCGTGGTACAGATATTTTTTTACGTTCTTTTCCTCCTTCGTGGTACAGAGTTTTTTACGTTCTTTTCCTCCTTCGTGGTACAGATTTTTTTACGTTCTTTTCCTCCTTTGTGGTACAGATTTTTTTTTTACGTTCTTTTCCTCCTTCGTGGTACAGATTTTTTTTTACGTTCTTTTCCTCCTTCGTGGTACAGATTTTTTTTTCGTTCTTTTCCTCCTTCGTGGAACAGATTTTTTTTCGTTCTTTTCCTCCTTCGTGGTACAGTTTTTTTTTCGTTCTTTTCCTCCTTCGTGGTACAGATATTTTTTTACGTTCTTTTCCTCCTTCGTGGTACAGATTTTATTTTCGTTATTTTCCTCCTTCTTGGTACAGATTTTTTTTTACGTTTTTCCCTCCTTCGTGGTACAGATTTTTTTTACGTTCTTTTCCTCCTTTGTGGTACAGATTTTTTTTTACGTTCTTTTCCTCCTTCGTAGTACAGATTTTTTTTTCGTTCTTTTCCTCTTTCGTGGTACAGATTTTTTTTACGTTCTTTTCCTCCTTCGTGGTACAGATATTTTTTTACGTTCTTTTCCTCCTTCGTGGTACAGATTTTTTTCACGTTCTCTTCCTCCTGCGTGGTACAGATTTTTGTTTACTTTTTTTTCCTCCTTCGTGGTACAGATTTTTTTTCGTTCTTTTCCTCCTCTGTGGTACAGATTTTTTTTTACGTTCTTTTCCTCCTTCGTGGTACAGATTTGTTATTTACGTTCTTTTCCTCCTTCGTGGTACAGATTTTTTTTTCGTTCTTTTCCTCCTTCGTAGTACAGATTTTTTTTCGTTCTTTTCCTCCTTCGTAGTACCGATTGTTTTTCGTTCTTTTCCTCCTTCGTGGTACAGATTTTTTTTTTCGTTCTTTTTCTCCTTCGTGGTACAGATATTTTTTTACGTTCTTTTCCTCCTTCGTGGTACAGATTTTTTTTTACGTTCTTTTCCTCCTTCGTGGTACAGATTTTTTTTACGTTCTTTTTCTCCTTCGTGGTACAGATTTTTTATACGTTCTTTTACTCCTTCGTGGTACAGATATTTTTTTACGTTCTTTTCCTTCTTCGTGGTACAGATTTTTTTTTCGTTCTTTTCCTCCTTCGTGGTACGGATTTTTTTTACGTTCTTTTCCTCCTTCGTAGTACAGATTTTTTTTTTACGTTCTTTTCCTCCTTCGTGGTACAGATTTTTTTTACGTTCTTTTCCGCCTTCGTGGTACAGATTTTTTTTTTACGTTCTTTTCCTCCTTCGTGGTACAGATTTTTTTAACGTTCTTGTCCTCCTTTTTAGTACAGATTTTTTTTACGTTCTTTTCCTCCTTCGTGGAACAGATATTTTTTACGTTCTTTTCCTCCTTCGTGGTACAGATTTTTCTTTTCGTTCTTTTCCTCCTTTGTGGTACAGATTTTTTTTTACGTTCTTTTCCTCCTTCGTGGTACAGATTTTTTTTACGTTCTTTTCCTCCTTCGTGGTACAGTTTTTTTTCCGTTTTTTTCCTCCTTCGTGGTACGGATTTTTTTTTCGTTCTTTCCCTCTTTCGTGGGGCAAATTTTTTTTCCGTTTTTTTTCTCCTTCGTGGTACAGATTTTTTTTTTACGTTCTTTTCCTCCTTCGTGGTACAGATTTTTTTTTTTTTTTCCTCCTTCGTGGTACAGATTTTTTTTTCGTTCTTTTCCTCCTTAGTGGTACAGATTTTTTTTTTAGTTCTTTTCCGCCTTCGTGGTACAGATTTTTCTTTTCGTTCTTTTCCTCCTTCGTGGTACAGATTGTTTTTTACGTTCTTTTCCTCCTTCCTGGTACAGATTTTTTTTACGTTCTTTTCCTCCTTCGTGGTACAGATTTTTTTTTCGTTCTTTTCCTCCTTCGTGGTACAGATTTTTTTTTCGTTCTTTTCCTCCTTCGTGGTACAGATTTTTTTTCGTTCTTTTCCTCCTTCGTGGTACAGATATTTTTTTACGTTCTTTTCCTCCTTCGTGGTACAGATTTTATTTTCGTTATTTTCCTCCTTCTTGGTACAGATTTTTTTTTACGTTTTTCCCTCCTTCGTGGTACAGATTTTTTTTTTGTTTTTTTTTCCTCCTTCGTGTTACAGATTGTTTTTTCGGTTTTTTCCTCCTTCGTGGTACAGATTTATTTTTACGTTCTTTTCCTACTTCGTGGTACAGATTTTTCTTTTCGTTCTTTTCCTCCTTCGTGGTACAGATTTGTTTTTACGTTCTTTTCCTCCTTCGTGGTACAGATTTTTTATTTGTGTTTTTTTTTTCCTCCATTGTGGTACAGATTTTTTTTTCGTTATTTTCTCTCCTTCTTGGTACAGATTTTTTTTACGTTATTTCCTCCTTCGTGGTACAGATTTTTTTTTCGTTCTTTTCCTCCTTCGTGGTACGGATTTTTTTTTCGTTCTTTTCCTCCTTCGTAGTACAGATTTTTTTTTTACGTTCTTTTCCTCCTTCGTGGTTCAGATTTTTTTTACGTTCTTTTCCGCCTTCGTGGTACAGATTTTTTTTTTACGTTCTTTTCCTCCTTCGTGGTACAGATTTTTTTAACGTTCTTGTCCTCCTTTTTAGTACAGATTTTTTTTACGTTCTTTTCCTCCTTCGTGGAACAGATATTTTTTACGTTCTTTTCCTCCTTCGTGGTACAGATTTTTCTTTTCGTTCTTTTCCTCCTTTGTGGTACAGATTTTTTTTTACGTTCTTTTCCTCCTTCGTGGTACAGATTTTTTTTACGTTCTTTTCCTCCTTCGTGGTACAGTTTTTTTTCCGTTTTTTTCCTCCTTCGTGGTACGGATTTTTTTTTCGTTCTTTCCCTCTTTCGTGGGGCAAATTTTTTTTCCGTTTTTTTCCTCCTTCGTGGTACAGATTTTTTTTTTACGTTCTTTTCCTCCTTCGTGGTACAGATTTTTTTTTTTTTTCCTCCTTCGTGGTACAGATTTTTTTTTCGTTCTTTTCCTCCTTAGTGGTACAGATTTTTTTTTTAGTTCTTTTCCGCCTTCGTGGTACAGATTTTTCTTTTCGTTCTTTTCCTCCTTCGTGGTACAGATTTTTTTTTACGTTCTTTTCCTCCTTCGTGGTACAGATTTTTTTTACGTTCTTTTCCTCCTTCGTGGTACAGATTTTTTTTTCGTTCTTTTCCTCCTTCGTGGTACAGATGTTTTTTTCGTTCTTTTCCTCCTTCGTGGTACAGATTTTTTTTTACTTTTTTTTCCTCCTTCGTGGTACAGATTTTGTTTCGTTCTTTTCCTCCTTCGTGGTACAGATTTTTTTACGTTCTTTTCCTCCTGAATGGTACAGATATTTTTTTACGTTCTTTTCCTTCTTCGTGGTACAGATATTTTTTTACGTTCTTTTCCTCCTTCGTGGTACAGAGTTTTTTACGTTCTTTTCCTCCTTCGTGGTACAGATTTTTTTACGTTCTTTTCCTCCTTTGTGGTACAGATTTTTTTTTTACGTTCTTTTCCTCCTTCGTGGTACAGATTTTTTTTACGTTCTTTTCCTCCTTCGTGGTACAGATTTTTTTTTCGTTCTTTTCCTCCTTCGTGGAACAGATTTTTTTTTCGTTTTTTTCCTCCTTCGTGGTACAGATTTTTTTTCGTTCTTTTCCTCCTTCGTGGTACAGATATTTTTTTACGTTCTTTTCCTCCTTCGTGGTACAGATTTTATTTTCGTTATTTTCCTCCTTCTTGGTACAGATTTTTTTTTACGTTTTTCCCTCCTTCGTGGTACAGATTTTTTTTACGTTCTTTTCCTCCTTTGTGGTACAGATTTTTTTTTACGTTCTTTTCCTCCTTCGTAGTACAGATTTTTTTTTCGTTCTTTTCCTCTTTCGTGGTACAGATTTTTTTTACGTTCTTTTCCTCCTTCGTGGTACAGATATTTTTTTACGTTCTTTTCCTCCTTCGTGGTACAGATTTTTTTCACGTTCTCTTCCTCCTGCGTGGTACAGATTTTTGTTTACTTTTTTTCCTCCTTCGTGGTACAGATTTTTTTTCGTTCTTTTCCTCCTCTGTGGTACAGATTTTTTTTTACGTTCTTTTCCTCCTTCGTGGTACAGATTTGTTATTTACGTTCTTTTCCTCCTTCGTGGTACAGATTTTTTTTTTCGTTCTTTTCCTCCTTCGTAGTACAGATTTTTTTTCGTTCTTTTCCTCCTTCGTAGTACCGATTGTTTTTCGTTCTTTTCCTCCTTCGTGGTACAGATTTTTTTTTTCGTTCTTTTTCTCCTTCGTGGTACAGATATTTTTTTACGTTCTTTTCCTCCTTCGTGGTACAGATTTTTTTTACGTTCTTTTCCTCCTTCGTGGTACAGATTTTTTTTACGTTCTTTTTCTCCTTCGTGGTACAGATTTTTTATACGTTCTTTTACTCCTTCGTAGTACAGATATTTTTTTACGTTCTTTTCCTTCTTCGTGGTACAGATTTTTTTTACGTTCTTTTCCTCCTTCGTGGTACAGATATTTTTTACGTTCTTTTCCTCCTTCGTGGTACAGATTTTTTTACGTTCTTTTCCTCCTTCATGGTACAGTATTTTTTAAGTTCTTTTCCTCCTTTGTGGTACAAATTTTTTTTTCGTTCTTTTCCTCCTTCGATGTACAGATTTGTTTAGCGTTCTTTTCCTCCTTCGTGGTACAGATTTTTTTTTACGTTCTTTTCCTCCTTCGTGGTACAGATATTTTTTTGCGTTCTTTTCCTCCTTCGTGGTACAGATATTTTTTTACGTTCTTTTCCTCCTTCGTGGTACAGATTTTTTTTTTCGTTCTTTTCCTCCTTCATGGTACAGATTTTTTTTTACGTTCTTTTCCTCCTTCGTGGTACACATTTTTTTTCGTTCTTTTCCTCCTTCGTGGTACATTTTTTTTTTCGTTCTTTTCCTACTTTGTGGTACAGATTTTTTTACGTTCTTTTCCTCCTTCGTGGTACAGATTTTTTTACGTTATTTTTCTCCTTTGTGGTACAGATTTTTTTTTACGTTCTTTTCCTCCTTCGTGGTACAGATTTTTTTTTCCTTCTTTTCCTCCTTGGTGGTACAGATTTTTTTTTTACGTTCTTTTCCTCCTTCGTGGTACAGATATTTTTTTACTTTCTTTTCCTCCTTCGTGGTACAGATATTTTTTTACGTTCTTTTCCTCCTGCGTGGTACAGATTTTTGTTTACTTTTTTTTCCTCCTACGTGGTACAGATTTTTTTTACGTTCTTTTCCTCCTCTGTGGTACAAATTTTTTTTTACGTTCTTTTCCTCCTTCGTGGTGCAGATTTTTTATTTACGTTCTTTTCCTCTTTCGTGGTACAGATTTTTTTTCGTTCTTTTCCTCCTTCGTTGTACAGATTTTTTTTCGTTTTTTTCCTCCTTCGTGGTACAGATTTTGTTTCGTTCTTTTCCTCCTTCGTGTTACAGATTTTTTTTTCGTTCTTTTCCTCCTGCGTGGTACAGATTTTTGTTTACTATTTTTTTTCCTTCTTCGTGGTACAGATTTTTTTTTACGTTCTTTTCCTCCTTCGTGGTACAGATATTTTTTTACGTTTTTTCCTTCTTCGTGGTACAGATATTTTTTTACGTTCTTTTCCTCCTTCGTGGTACAGAGTTTTTTACGTTCTTTTCCTCCTTTGTGGTACAGATTTTTTTACGTTCTTTTCCTCCTTTGTGGTACAGATTTTGTTTTTACGTTCTTTTCCTCCTTCGTTTTACAGATTTTTTTTTACGTTCTTTTCCTCCTTCGTGGTACAGATTTTTTTTGTTCTTTTCCTCCTTCGTGGTACAGATTTTTTTTTCGTTCTTTTCCTCCTTCGTGGTACAGATATTTTTTACGTTCTTTTCCTCCTTCGTGGTACAGATTTTTTTTACGTTCTTTTCCTCCTTCGTGGTACAGATGTTTTTTTCGTTCTTTTCCTCCTTCGTGGTACAGATTTTTTTAAAACTTTTTTTTCCTCCTTCGTGGTACAGATTTTTTTTTGTTCTTTTCCTCCTTCGTGGTACAGACTTTTTGGTCGTTCTTTTCCTCCTTCCTGGTACAGATTTTTTTTTTACCTTCTTTTCCTCCTTCGTGGTACAGATATTTTTTTACTTTCTTTTCCTCCTTCGTGGTACAGATATTTTTTATACGTTCTTTTCCCCCTGCGTGGTACAGATTTTTGTTTACTTTTTTTTCCTCCTCCGTGGTACAGATTTTTGTTACGTTCTTTTCCTCCTTCGTGGTACATATTTTTTTTACGTTCTTTTCCTCCTTCGTGGTACAGATTTTTTTTCGTTCTTTTCCTCCTTCGTGGTACAGATTTATTTTTACAATCTTTTCCTCCTTCGTGGTACAGATATTTTTTTACGTTCTTTTCCTTCTTCGTGGTACAGATATTTTTTTACGTTCTTTTCCTCCTTGGTGGTACAGAGTTTTTTACGTTCTTTTCCTCCTTTGTGGTACAGATTTTTTTTTTACGTTCTTTTCCTCCTTCGTGGTACAGATTTTTTTTACGTTCTTTTCCTCCTTCGTGGTACAGATTTTTTTTCGTTCTTTTCCTCCTTCGTGGTACAGATTTTTTTTCGTTCTTTTCCTCCTTCGTGGTACAGATATTTTTTACGTTCTTTTCGTCCTTCGTGGTACAGATTTTTTTTTCGTTCTTTTTCTCCTTCGTGGTACAGATATTTTTTTACGTTCTTTTCCTCCTTCGTGGTACAGATTTTTTTTTACGTTCTTTTTCTCCTTCGTGGTACAGATTTTTTTTACGTTCTTTTTCTCCTTCGTGGTACAGATTTTTTATACGTTCTTTTCCTCCTTCGTGGTACAGATTTTTTTTACGTTCTTTTCCTCCTTCGTGGTACAGATTTTGTTTCGTTCTTTTCGTCCTTCGTGGTACAGATTTTTTTTTACGTTCTTTTCCTCCTTCGTGGTACAGATTTGTTTTCGTTCTTTTCCTCCTTCGTGGTACAGATTTTTTTTCGTTCTTTTCCTCCTTCGTGGTACAGATTTTTTTTTACGTTCTTTTCCTCCTTCGTGGTACAGATTTCTTTTTTACGTTCTTTTCCTCCTTCGTGGTACAGATTTTTTTTTACGTTCTTTTCCTCCTTCGTGGTACAGATTTTTTTTCGTTCTTTTCCTCCTTCGTGGTACAGATTATTTTTTACGTTCTTTTCCTCCTTCGTGGTACAGATTTTTTTTTCGTTCTTTTCCTCCTTCGTGGTACAGATTTGTTTTTGTTCTTTTCCTCGTTCGTGGTACAGATTTTTTTTTCGTTCTTTTCCTCCTTCGTGGTACAGATTTTTTTACGTTCTTTTCCTCCTTCGTGGTACAGATTTTTTTTTACGTTCTTTTCCTCCTTCGTGGTACATATTTTTTTACGTTCTTTTCCTCCTGCGTGGTACAGATTTTTGTTTACTTTTTTTTTCCTTCTTCGTGGTACAGATTTTTTTTTACGTTCTTTTCCTCCTTCGTGGTACAGATATTTTTTTACGTTCTTTTCCTTCTTCGTGGTACAGATATTTTTTTACGTTCTTTTCCTCCTTCGTGGTACAGAGTTTTTTACGTTCTTTTCCTCCTTCGTGGTACAGATTTTTTTACGTTCTTTTCCTCCTTTGTGGTACAGATTTTTTTTTTACGTTCTTTTCATCCTTCGTGGTACAGATTTTTTTTTTCGTTCTTTTCCTCCTTCGTGGTACAGATTTTTTTTTCGTTCTTTGCCTCCTTCGTGGTACAGATATTTTTTACGTTCTTTTCCTCCTTCGTGGTACAGATTTTTTTTTTACGTTCTTTTCCTCCTTCGTGGTACAGATTTCTTTTTTACGTTCTTTTCCTCCTTCGTGGTACAGATTTTTTTAAACTTTTTTTTCCTCCTTCGTGGTACAGATTTTTTTTGTTATTTTCCTCCTTCGTGGTACAGATTTTTTGGTCGTTCTTTTCCTCCTTCGTGGTACAGATTTTTTTTTACGTTCTTTTCCTCCTTCGTGGTACAGATATTTTTTTACTTTCTTTTCCTCCTTCGTGGTACAGATATTTTTTATACGTTCTTTTCCCCCTGCGTGGTACAGATTTTTGTTTACTTTTCTTTCCTCCTCCGTGGTACAGATATTTTTTACGTTCTTTTCCTCCTTCGTGGTACAGATTTTTTTCCGTTCTTTTCCTCCTTCGTGGTACAGATTTTTTTTCGTTCTTTTCCTCCTTCGTGGTACAGATTTTTTTTCGTTCTTTTCCTCCTTCGTGGTACAGATTTTTTTTCGTTCTTTTCCTCCTTCGTGGTACAGATATTTTTTACGTTCTTTTCCTCCTTCGTGGTACAGATATTTTTTTTCGTTCTTTTTCTCCTTCGTGGTACAGATATTTTTTTACGTTCTTTTCCTCCTTCGTGGTACAGATTTTTTTTTACGTTCTTTTCCTCCTTCGTGGTACAGATTTGTTTTCGTTCTTTTCCTCCTTCGTGGTACAGATTTTTTTTCGTTCTTTTCCTCCTTCGTGGTACAGATTTTTTTTTACGTTCTTTTCCTCCTTCGTGGTACAGATTTCTTTTTTACGTTCTTTTCCTCCTTCGTGGTACAGATTTTTTTTTACGTTCTTTTCCTCCTTCGTGGTACAGATTTTTTTTCGTTCTTTTCCTCCTTCGTGGTACAGATTATTTTTTACGTTCTTTTCCTCCTTCGTGGTACAGATTTTTTTTTCGTTCTTTTCCTCCTTCGTGGTACAGATTTGTTTTTGTTCTTTTCCTCGTTCGTGGTACAGATTTTTTTTTCGTTCTTTTCCTCCTTCGTGGTACAGATTTTTTTACGTTCTTTTCCTCCTTCGTGGTACAGATTTTTTTTTACGTTCTTTTCCTCCTTCGTGGTACAGATTTTTTTACGTTCTTTTCCTCCTGCGTGGTACAGATTTTTGTTTACTTTTTTTTTCCTTCTTCGTGGTACAGATTTTTTTTTACGTTCTTTTCCTCCTTCGTGGTACAGATATTTTTTTACGTTCTTTTCCTTCTTCGTGGTACAGATATTTTTTTACGTTCTTTTCCTCCTTCGTGGTACAGAGTTTTTTACGTTCTTTTCCTCCTTCGTGGTACAGATTTTTTTACGTTCTTTTCCTCCTTTGTGGTACAGATTTTTTTTTTACGTTCTTTTCATCCTTCGTGGTACAGATTTTTTTTTCGTTCTTTTCCTCCTTCGTGGTACAGATTTTTTTTTCGTTCTTTTCCTCCTTCGTGGTACAGATATTTTTTACGTTCTTTTCCTCCTTCGTGGTACAGATTTTTTTTTACGTTCTTTTCCTCCTTCGTGGTACAGATTTCTTTTTTACGTTCTTTTCCTCCTTCGTGGTACAGATTTTTTTAAACTTTTTTTTCCTCCTTCGTGGTACAGATTTTTTTGTTCTTTTCCTCCTTCGGGGTACAGATTTTTTGGTCGTTCTTTTCCTCCTTCGTGGTACAGATTTTTTTTTTACGTTCTTTTCCTCCTTCGTGGTACAGATATTTTTTTACTTTCTTTTCCTCCTTCGTGGTACAGATATTTTTTATACGTTCTTTTCCCCCTGCGTGGTACAGATTTTTGTTTGCTTTTCTTTCCTCCTCCGTGGTACAGATTTTTTTTACGTTCTTTTCCTCCTTCGTGGTACAGATTTTTTTCCGTTCTTTTCCTCCTTCGTGGTACAGATTTTTTTTCGTTCTTTTCCTCCTTCGTGGTACAGATTTTTTTTTACGTTCTTTTCCTCCTTCGTGGTACAGATATTTTTTTACGTTCTTTTCCTTCTTCGTGGTACAGATATTTTTTTACGTTCTTTTCCTTCTTCGTGGTACAGAGTTTTTTACGTTCTTTTCCTCCTTCGTGGTACAGATTTTTTTACGTTCTTTTCCTCCTTTGTGGTACAGATTTTTTTTTACGTTCTTTTCCTCCTTCGTGGTACAGATTTTTTTTTACGTTCTTTTCCTCCTTCGTGGTACAGATTTTTTTTCGTTCTTTTCCTCCTTCGTGGTACAGATTTTTTGTCGTTCTTTTCCTCCTTCGTGGTACAGATATTTTTTACGTTCTTTTCCTCCTTCGTGGTACAGATTTTTTTTTTCGTTCTTTTTCTCCTTCGTGGTACAGATATTTTTTTACGTTCTTTTCCTCCTTCGTGGTACAGATTTTTTTTTACGTTCTTTTCCTCCTTCGTGGTACAGATTTTTTTTACGTTCTTTTTCTCCTTCGTGGTACAGATTTTTTATACGTTCTTTTCCTCCTTCGTGGTACAGATTTTTTTTACGTTCTTTTCCTCCTTCGTGGTACAGATTTTTTTTACGTTCTTTTCGTCCTTCGTGGTACAGATTTTTTTTTACGTTCTTTTCCTCCTTCGTGGTACAGATTTGTTTACGTTCTGTTCGTCCTTCGTGGTACAGATTTTTTTTCGTTCTTGTCCTCCTTCGTGGTACAGATTTTTTTTTTACGTTCTTTTCCTCCTTCGTGGTACAGATATTTTTTACGTTCTTTTCCTCCTTCGTGGTACAGATTTTTTTTTACGTTCTTTTCCTCCTTCGTGGTACAGATTTTTTTTCGTTCTTTTTCTCCTTCGTGGTACAGATTTTTTTTTACGTTCTTTTACTCCTTCGTGGTACAGATTTTTTTTTCGTTCTTTTCCTCCTTCGTGGTACAGATTTTTTTTTGTTCTTTTCCTCCTTCGTGGTACAGATTTTTTTTTACGTTCTTTTCCTCCTTCGTGGTACAGATTTTTTTTCGTTCTTTTTCTCCTTCGTGGTACAGATTTTTTTTTACGTTCTTTTACTCCTTCGTGGTACAGATTTTTTGTTCGTTCTTTTCCTCCTTCGTGGTACAGATTTTTTTTTGTTCTTTTCCCCCATTTGTGGAACAGATTTTTTTTTTCGGTCTTTTCCTCCTTCGTGGTACAGATTTTTTTACGTTCTTTTCCTCCTGCGTGGTACAGATTTTTGTTTACTTTTTTTTTCCTTCTTCGTGGTACAGATTTTTTTTTACGTTCTTTTCCTCCTTCGTGGTACAGATATTTTTTTACGTTCTTTTCCTTCTTCGTGGTACAGATATTTTTTTACGTTCTTTTCCTCCTTCGTGGTACAGAGTTTTTTACGTTCTTTTCCTCCTTTGTGGTACAGATTTTTTAACGTTCTTTTCCTCCTTTGTGGTACAGATTTTGTTTTTACGTTCTTTTCCTCCTTCGTTTTACAGATTTTTTTTTACGTTCTTTTCCTCCTTCGTGGTACAGATTTTTTTTGTTCTTTTCCTCCTTCGTGGTACAGATTTTTTTTTCGTTCTTTTCCTCCTTCGTGGTACAGATATTTTTTACGTTCTTTTCCTCCTTCGTGGTACAGATTTTTTTTTACGTTCTTTTCCTCCGTCGTGGTACAGATGTTTTTTTCGTTCTTTTCCTCCTTCGTGGTACAGATTTTTTTAAAACTTTTTTTTCCTCCTTCGTGGTACAGATTTTTTTTTGTTCTTTTCCTCCTTCGTGGTAGAGACTTTTTGGTCGTTCTTTTCCTCCTTCGTGGTACAGATTTTTTTTTTACGTTCTTTTCCTCCTTCGTGGTACAGATATTTTTTTACTTTCTTTTCCTCCTTCGTGGTACAGATATTTTTTATACGTTCTTTTCCCCCTGCGTGGTACAGATTTTTGTTTACTTTTTTTTCCTTCTCCGTGGTACAGATTTTTGTTACGTTCTTTTCCTCCTTCGTGGTACATATTTTTTTTACGTTCTTTTCCTCCTTCGTGGTACAGATTTATTTTTACAATCTTTTCCTCCTTCGTGGTACAGATATTTTTTTACGTTCTTTTCCTTCTTCGTGGTACAGATATTTTTTTACGTTCTTTTCCTCCTTGGTGGTACAGAGTTTTTTACGTTCTTTTCCTCCTTTGTGGTACAGATTTTTGTTTTACGTTCTTTTCCTCCTTCGTGGTACAGATTTTTTTTTACGTTCTTTTCCTCCTTCGTGGTACAGATTTTTTTTCGTTCTTTTCCTCCTTCGTGGTACAGATTTTTTTTCGTTCTTTTCCTCCTTCGTGGTACAGATATTTTTTACGTTCTTTTCCTCCTTCGTGGTACAGATTTTTTTTTTCGTTCTTTTTCTCCTTCGTGGTACAGATATTTTTTTACGTTCTTTTCCTCCTTCGTGGTACAGATTTTTTTTTACGTTCTTTTTCTCCTTCGTGGTACAGATTTTTTTTACGTTCTTTTTCTCCTTCGTGGTACAGATTTTTTATACGTTCTTTTCCTCCTTCGTGGTACAGATTTTTTTTACGTTCTTTTCCTCCTTCGTGGTACAGATTGTGTTTCGTTCTTTTCGTCCTTCGTGGTACAGATTTTTTTTTACGTTCTTTTCCTCCTTCGTGGTACAGATTTGTTTTCGTTCTTTTCCTCCTTCGTGGTACAGATTTTTTTTCGTTCTTTTCCTCCTTCGTGGTACAGATTTTTTTTTACGTTCTTTTCCTCCTTCGTGGTACAGATTTCTTTTTTACGTTCTTTTCCTCCTTCGTGGTACAGATTTTTTTTTACGTTCTTTTCCTCCTTCGTGGTACAGATTTTTTTTCGTTCTTTTCCTCCTTCGTGGTACAGATTATTTTTTACGTTCTTTTCCTCCTTCGTGGTACAGATTTTTTTTTCGTTCTTTTCCTCCTTCGTGGTACAGATTTGTTTTTGTTCTTTTCCTCGTTCGTGGTACAGATTTTTTTTTCGTTCTTTTCCTCCTTCGTGGTACAGATTTTTTTACGTTCTTTTCCTCCTTCGTGGTACAGATTTTTTTTTACGTTCTTTTCCTCCTTCGTGGTACAGATTTTTTTACGTTCTTTTCCTCCTGCGTGGTACAGATTTTTGTTTACTTTTTTTTTCCTTCTTCGTGGTACAGATTTTTTTTTACGTTCTTTTCCTCCTTCGTGGTACAGATATTTTTTTACGTTCTTTTCCTTCTTCGTGGTACAGATATTTTTTTACGTTCTTTTCCTCCTTCGTGGTACAGAGTTTTTTACGTTCTTTTCCTCCTTCGTGGTACAGATTTTTTTACGTTCTTTTCCTCCTTTGTGGTACAGATTTTTTTTTTACATTCTTTTCATCCTTCGTGGTACAGATTTTTTTTTTCGTTCTTTTCCTCCTTCGTGGTACAGATTTTTTTTTCGTTCTTTTCCTCCTTCGTGGTACAGATTTTTTTTACGTTCTTTTCCTCCTTCGTGGTACAGATTTTTTTTTACGTTCTTTTCCTCCTTCGTGGTACAGATTTCATTTTTACGTTCTTTTCCTCCTTCGTGGTACAGATTTTTTTAAACTTTTTTTTCCTCCTTCGTGGTACAGATTTTTTTTGTTCTTTTCCTCCTTCGTGGTACAGATTTTTTGGTCGTTCTTTTCCTCCTTCGTGGTACAGATATTTTTTTACTTTCTTTTCCTCCTTCGTGGTACAGATATTTTTTATACGTTCTTTTCCCCCTGCGTGGTACAGATTTTTGTTTACTTTTCTTTCCTCCTCCGTGGTACAGATTTTTTTTACGTTCTTTTCCTCCTTCGTGGTACAGATTTTTTTCCGTGCTTTTCCTCCTTCGTGGTACAGATTTTTTTTCGTTCTTTTCCTCCTTCGTGGTACAGATTTTTTTTTACGTTCTTTTCCTCCTTCGTGGTACAGATATTTTTTTACGTTCTTTTCCTTCTTCGTGGTACAGATATTTTTTTACGTTCTTTTCCTTCTTCGTGGTACAGAGTTTTTTACGTTCTTTTCCTCCTTCGTGGTACAGATTTTTTTACGTTCTTTTCCTCCTTTGTGGTACAGATTTTTTTTTACGTTCTTTTCCTCCTTCGTGGTACAGATTTTTTTTTACGTTCTTTTCCTCCTTCGTGGTACAGATTTTTTTTCGTTCTTTTCCTCCTTCGTGGTACAGATTTTTTGTCGTTCTTTTCCTCCTTCGTGGTACAGATATTTTTTACGTTCTTTTCCTCCTTCGTGGTACAGATTTTTTTTTTCGTTCTTTTTCTCCTTCGTGGTACAGATATTTTTTTACGTTCTTTTCCTCCTTCGTGGTACAGATTTTTTTTTACGTTCTTTTCCTCCTTCGTGGTACAGATTTTTTTTACGTTCTTTTTCTCCTTCGTGGTACAGATTTTTTATACGTTCTTTTCCTCCTTCGTGGTACAGATTTTTTTTACGTTCTTTTCCTCCTTCGTGGTACAGATTTTTTTTACGTTCTTTTCGTCCTTCGTGGTACAGATTTTTTTTTACGTTCTTTTCCTCCTTCGTGGTACAGATTTGTTTACGTTCTGTTCGTCCTTCGTGGTACAGATTTTTTTTCGTTCTTGTCCTCCTTCGTGGTACAGATTTTTTTTTTACGTTCTTTTCCTCCTTCGTGGTACAGATTTTTTTTCGTTCTTTTCCTCCTTCGTGGTACAGATTTTTTTTTACGTTCTTTTCCTCCTTCGTGGTACAGATTTTTTTTTACGTTCTTTTCCTCCTTCGTGGTACAGATTTGTTTTTGTTCTTTTCCTCCTTCGTGGTACAGATTTATTTTTCGTTCTTTTCCTCCTTCGTGGTACAGATTTTTTTTACGTTCTTTTCCTCCCTCGTGGTACAGATTTTTTTTACGTTCTTTCCTTCTTCGTGGTACAGATTTTTTTTACGTTCTTTTCCTCCTTCGTGGTACAGATATTTTTTTACGTTCTTTTCCTTCTTCGTGGTACAGATATTTTTTTACGTTCTTTTCCTCCTTCGTGGTACAGAGTTTTTTACGTTCTTTTCCTCCTTCGTGGTACAGATTTTTTTACGTTCTTTTCCTCCTTTGTGGTACAGATTTTTTTTTTACGTTCTTTTCCTCCTTCGTGGTACAGATTTTTTTTTACGTTCTTTTCCTCCTTCGTGGTACAGATTTTTTTTCGTTCTTTTCCTCCTTCGTGGTACAGATTTTTTTTTTGTTCTTTTCCTCCTTCGTGGTACAGATATTTTTTACGTTCTTTTCCTCCTTCGTGGTACAGATTTTTTTTTACGTTCTTTTCCTCCTACGTGGTACAGATGTTTTTTTCGTTCTTTTCCTCCTTCGTGGTACAGATTTTTTTAAAACTTTTTTTTCCTCCTTCGTGGTACAGATTTTTTTTTGTTCTTTTCCTCCTTCGTGGTACAGACTTTTTGGTCGTTCTTTTCCTCCTTCGTGGTACAGATTTTTTTTACGTTCTTTTCCTCCTTCGTGGTACAGATATTTTTTTACTTTCTTTTCCTCCTTCGTGGTACAGATATTTTTTATACGTTCTTTTCCCCCTGCGTGGTACAGATTTTTGTTTAATTTTTATTTCCTCCTCCGTGGTACAGATTTTTGTTACGTTCTTTTCCTCCTTCGTGGTACAGATTTTTTTTACGTTCTTTTCCTCCTTCGTGGTACAGATTTTTTTTCGTTCTTTTCCTCCTTCGTGGTACAGATTTATTTTTACAATCTTTTCCTCCTTCGTGGTACAGATATTTTTTTACGTTCTTTTCCTTCTTCGTGGTACAGATATTTTTTTACGTTCTTTTCCTCCTTGGTGGTACAGAGTTTTTTACGTTCTTTTCCTCCTTAGTGGTACAGATTTTTGTTTTACGTTCTTTTCCTCCTTCGTGGTACAGATTTTTTTTTACGTTCTTTTCCTCCTTCGTGGTACAGATTTTTTTTCGTTCTTTTCCACCTTCGTGGTACAGATTTTTTTTCGTTCTTTTCCTCCTTCGTGGTACAGATATTTTTTACGTTCTTTTCCTCCTTCGTGGTACAGATTTTTTTTTTCGTTCTTTTTCTCCTTCGTGGTACAGATATTTTTTTACGTTCTTTTCCTCCTTCGTGGTACAGATTTTTTTTTACGTTCTTTTCCTCCTTCGTGGTACAGATTTTTTGTACGTTCTTTTTCTCCTTCGTGGTACAGATTTTTTATACGTTCTTTTCATCCTTCGTGGTACAGATTTTTTTTACGTTCTTTTCCTCCTTCGTGGTACAGATTTTTTTTAGGTTCTTTTCGTCCTTCGTGGTACAGATTTTTTTTTTACGTTCTTTTCCTCCTTCGTGGTACAGATTTGTTTTCGTTCTTTTCCTCCTTCGTGGTACAGATTTTTTTTCGTTCTTTTCCTCCTTCGTGGTACAGATTTTTTTTTACGTTCTTTTCCTCCTTCGTGGTACAGATTTCTTTTTTACGTTCTTTTCCTCCTTCGTGGTACAGATTTTTTTTTACGTTCTTTTCCTCCTTCGTGGTACAGATTTTTTTTCGTTCTTTTCCTCCTTCGTGGTACAGATTATTTTTTACGTTCTTTTCCTCCTTCGTGGTACAGATTTTTTTTTCGTTCTTTTCCTCCTTCGTGGTACAGATTTGTTTTTGTTCTTTTCCTCGTTCGTGGTACAGATTTTTTTTTCGTTCTTTTCCTCCTTCGTGGTACAGATTTTTTTACGTTCTTTTCCTCCTTCGTGGTACAGATTTTTTTTTACGTTCTTTTCCTCCTTCGTGGTACAGATTTTTTTACGTTCTTTTCCTCCTGCGTGGTACAGATTTTTGTTTACTTTTTTTTTCCTTCTTCGTGGTACAGATTTTTTTTTACGTTCTTTTCCTCCTTCGTGGTACAGATATTTTTTTACGTTCTTTTCCTTCTTCATGGTACAGATATTTTTTTACGTTCTTTTCCTCCTTCGTGGTACAGAGTTTTTTACGTTCTTTTCCTCCTTCGTGGTACAGATTTTTTTACGTTCTTTTCCTCCTTTGTGGTACAGAGTTTTTTTTTACGTTCTTTTCCTCCTTCGTGGTACAGATTTTTTTTTACGTTCTTTTCCTCCTTCGTGGTACAGATTTTTTTTCGTTCTTTTCCTCCTTCGTGGTACAGATATTTTTTACGTTCTTTTCCTCCTTCGTGGTACAGATTTTTTTTTACGTTCTTTTCCTCCTGCGTGGTACAGATGTTTTTTTCGTTCTTTTCCTCCTTCGTGGTACAGATTTTTTTTAACTTTTTTTTCCTCCTTCGTGGTACAGATTTTTTTTGTTCTTTTCCTCCTTCGTGGTACAGATTTTTTTGTCGTTCTTTTCCTCCTTCGTGGTACAGATTTTTTTTTTACGTTCTTTTCCTCCTTCGTGGTACAGATATTTTTTTACTTTCTTTTCCTCCTTCGTGGTACAGATATTTTTTATACGTTCTTTTCCCCCTGCGTGGTACAGTTTTTTGTTTACTTTTTTTTCCTCCTCTGTGGTACAGATTTTTTTTACGTTCTTTTCCTCCTTCGTGGTACAGATTTTTTTACGTTCTTTTCCTCCTTCGTGGTACAGATTTTTTTTCGTTCTTTTCCTCCTTCGTGGTACAGATTTTTTTTTACGTTCTTTTCCTCCTTCGTGGTACAGATATTTTTTTACGTTCTTTTCCTTCTTCGTGGTACAGATATTTTTTTACGTTCTTTTCCTCCTTCGTGGTACAGAGTTTTTTACGTTCTTTTCCTCCTTCGTGGTACAGATTTTTTTACGTTCTTTTCCTCCTTTGTGGTACAGATTTTTTTTTACGTTCTTTTCCTCCTTCGTGGTACAGATTTTTTTTTACGTTCTTTTCCTCCTTCGTGGTACAGATTTTTTTTCGTTCTTTTCCTCCTTCGTGGTACAGATTTTTTTTTTGTTCTTTTCCTCCTTCGTGGTACAGATTTTTTTTTTCGTTCTTTTTCTCCTTCGTGGTACAGATATTTTTTTACGTTCTTTTCCTCCTTCGTGGTACAGATTTTTTTTTTACGTTCTTTTCCTCCTTCGTGGTACAGATTTTTTTTACGTTCTTTTTCTCCTTCGTGGTACAGATTTTTTATACGTTCTTTTCCTCCTTCGTGGTACAGATTTTTTTTACGTTCTTTTCCTCCTTCGTGGTACAGATTTTTTTTACGTTCTTTTCGTCCTTCGTGGTACAGATTTTTTTTTACGTTCTTTTCCTCCTTCGTGGTACAGATTTGTTTACGTTCTTTTCGTCCTTCGTGGTACAGATTTTTTTTCGTTCTTTTCCTCCTTCGTGGTACAGATTTTTTTTTTACGTTCTTTTCCTCCTTCGTGGTACAGATTTTTTTTCGTTCTTTTCCTCCTGCGTGGTACAGATTTTTTTTTACGTTCTTTTCCTCCTTCGTGGTACAGATTTTTTTTTACGTTCTTTTCCTCCTTCGTGGTACAGATTTTTTTTTGTTCTTTTCCTCCTTCGTGGTACAGATTTATTTTTCGTTCTTTTCCTCCTTCGTGGTACAGATTTTTTTTACGTTCTTTTCCTCCCTCGTGGTACAGATTTTTTTTACGTTCTTTTCCTTCTTCGTGGTACAGATTTTTTTTACGTTCTTTTCCTCCTTCGTGGTACAGATATTTTTTTACGTTCTTTTCCTTCTTCGTGGTACAGATATTTTTTTACGTTCTTTTCCTCCTTCGTGGTACAGAGTTTTTTACGTTCTTTTCCTCCTTCGTGGTACAGATTTTTTTACGTTCTTTTCCTCCTTTGTGGTACAGATTTTTTTTTTACGTTCTTTTCCTCCTTCGTGGTACAGATTTTTTTTTACGTTCTTTTCCTCCTTCGTGGTACAGATTTTTTTTCGTTCTTTTCCTCCTTCGTGGAACAGATTTTTTTTTTGTTCTTTTCCTCCTTCGTGGTACAGATATTTTTTACGTTCTTTTCCTCCTTCGTGGTACAGATTTTTTTTTACGTTCTTTTCCTCCTTCGTGGTACAGATTTTTTTTCGTTCTTTTTCTCCTTCGTGGTACAGATTTTTTTTTACGTTCTTTTCCTCCGTCGTGGTACAGATTTTTTTTTCGTTCTTTTCCTCCTTCGTGGTACAGATTTTTTTTTGTTCTTTTCCTCCTTTGTGGTATAGATTTTTTTTTCGTTCTTTTCCTCCTTCGTGGTACAGATTTTTTTACGTTCTTTTCCTCCTTCGTGGTACAGATTTTTTTTACGTTCTTTTCCTCCTTCGTGGTACAGATTTTTTTACGTTCTTTTCCTCCTGCGTGGTACAGATTTTTGTTTACTTTTTTTTTCCTTCTTCGTGGTACAGATTTTTTTTTACGTTCTTTTCCTCCTTCGTGGTACAGATATTTTTTTACGTTCTTTTCCTTCTTCGTGGTACAGATATTTTTTTACGTTCTTTTCCTCCTTCGTGGTACAGAGTTTTTTACGTTCTTTTCCTCCTTTGTGGTACAGATTTTTTTACGTTCTTTTCCTCCTTTGTGGTACAGATTTTTTTTTTACGTTCTTTTCCTCCTTCGTGGTACAGATTTTTTTTTACGTTCTTTTCCTCCTTCGTGGTACAGATTTTTTTTCGTTCTTTTCCTCCTTCGTGGTACAGATTTTTTTTTCGTTCTTTTCCTCCTTCGTGGTACAGATATTGTTTACGTTCTTTTCCTCCTTCGTGGTACAGATTTTTTTTTACGTTCTTTTCCTCCTTCGTGGTACAGATGTTTTTTTCGTTCTTTTCCTCCTTCGTGGTACAGATTTTTTTTTAACTTTTTTTTCCTCCTTCGTGGTACAGATTTTTTTTTGTTCTTTTCCTCCTTCGTGGTACAGACTTTTTGGTCGTTCTTTTCCTCCTTCGTGGTACAGATTTTTTTTTTACGTTCTTTTCCTCCTTCGTGGTACAGATATTTTTTTACGTTCTTTTCCTCCTTCGTGGTACAGATTTTTTTTTACGTTCTTTTCCTCCTTCGTGGTACAGATTTGTTTTACGTTCTTTTTCTCCTTCGTGGTACAGATTTTTTATACGTTCTTTTCCTCCTTCGTGGTACAGATTTTTTTTACGTTCTTTTCCTCCTTCGTGGTACAGATTTTTTTTACGTTCTTTTCGTCCTTCGTGGTACAGATTTTTTTTTACGTTCTTTTCCTCCTTCGTGGTACAGATTTGTTTTCGTTCTTTTCCTCCTTCGTGGTACAGATTTTTTTTCGTTCTTTTCCTCCTTCGTGGTACAGATTTTTTTTTACGTTCTTTTCCTCCTTCGTGGTACAGATTTTTTTTTTACGTTCTTTTCCTCCTTCGTGTTACAGATTTTTTTTTTCGTTCTTTTCCTCCTTCGTGGTACAGATTTTTTTTCGTTCTTTTCCTCCTTCGTGGTACAGATTTTTTTTTCGTTCTTTTCCTCCTTCGTGGTACAGATATTTTTTACTTTCTTTTCCTCCTTGGTGGTACAGATTTTTTTTTTACGTTCTTTTCCTCCTTCGTGGTACAGATTTTTTTTCGTTCTTTTCCTCCTTCGTGGTACAGATTTTTTTTTACGTTCTTTTCCTCCTTCGTGGTACAGATTTTTTTTTACGTTCTTTTCCTCCTTCGTGGTACAGATTTTTTTTTGTTCTTTTCCTCCTTCGTGGTACAGCTTTATTTTTCGTTCTTTTCCTCCTTCGTTGTACAGATTTTTTTTACGTTCTTTTCCTCCCTCGTGGTACAGATTTTTTTTACGTTCTTTTCCTTCTTCGTGGTACAGATTTTTTTTACGTTCTTTTCCTCCTGCGTGGTACAGATTTTTGTTTACTTTTTTTTCCTCCTTCGTGGTACAGATTTTTTTTACGTTCTTTTCCTCCTCTGTGGTACAGATTTTTTTTTACGTTCTTTTCCTCCTTCGTGGTACAGATTTGTTATTTACGTTCTTTTCCTCCTTCGTGGTACAGATTTTTTTTTCGTTCTTTTCCTCCTTCGTGGTACAGATTTTTTTTCGTTCTTTTCCTCCTTCGTGGTACCGATTGTTTTTCGTTCTTTTCCTCCTTCGTGGTACAGATTTTTTTTTCGTTCTTTTTCTCCTTCGGGGTACAGATATTTTTTTACGTTCTTTTCCTCCTCTGTGGTACAGATTTTTTTTTACGTTCTTTTCCTCCTTCGTGGTACAGATTTTTTTTACGTTCTTTTTCTCCTTTGTGGTACAGATTTTTTATACGTTCTTTTCCTCCTTCGTGGTACAGATTTTTTTTACGTTCTTTTCCTCCTTCGTGGTACAGATTTTTTTTACGTTCTTTTCGTCCTTCGTGGTACAGATTTTTTTTTACGTTCTTTTCCTCCTTCGTGGTACAGATTTTTTTTCGTTCTTTTCCTCCTTCGTGGTACAGATTTTTTTTTACGTTCTTTTCCTCCTTCGTGGTACAGATTGTTTTTTTCGTTCTTTTCCTCCTTCGTGGTGCAGATTTTTTTTTACGTTCTTTTCCTCCTTCGTGGTACAGATTTTTTTTTCATTCTTTTCCTCCTTCGTGGTACAGATATTTTTTTACTTTCTTTTCCTCCTTCGTGGTACAGATTTTTTTTTACGTTCTTTTCCTGCTGCGTGGTACAGATTTTTGTTTACTTTTTTTTCCTCCTTCGTTGTACAGATTTTTTTTACGTTCTTTTCCTCCTTCGTGGTACAGATTTTTTTTCGTTCTTTTCCTCCTTCGTGGTACAGATTTTTTTTCGTTCTTTTCCTCCTTCAAGGTACAGATATTTTTTACGTTCTTTTCCTCCTTCGTGGTACAGATTTTTTTTTTCGTTCTTTTTCTCCTTCGTGGTACAGATATTTTTTTACGTTCTTTTTCTCCTTCGTGGTACAGATTTTTTTTTACGTTCTTTTCCTCCTTCGTGGTACAGATTTTTTTTACGTTCTTTTTCTCCTTCGTGGTACAGATTTTTTATACGTTCTTTTCCTCCTTCGTGGTACAGATTTTTTTTACGTTCTTTTCCTCCTTCGTGGTACAGATTTTTTTTACGTTCTTTTCGTCCTTCGTGGTACAGATTTTTTTTTACGTTCTTTTTCTCCTTCGTGGTACAGATTTGTTTTCGTTCTTTTCCTCCTTCATGGTACAGATTTTTTTTCGTTCTTTTCCTCCTTCGTGGTACAGATTTTTTTTTACGTTCTTTTCCTCCTTTGTGGTACAGATTTTTTTTTTACGTTCTTTTCCTCCTTCGTGGTACAGATTTTTTTTTACGTTCTTTTCCTCCTTCGTGGTACAGATTTTTTTTCGTTCTTTTCCTCCGTCGTGGTACAGATTTTTTTTTCGTTCTTTTCCTCCTTCATGGTACAGATATTTTTTACGTTCTTTTCCTCCTTGGTGGTACAGATTTTTTTTTTACGTTCTTTTCCTCCTTCGTGGTACAGATTTTTTTTCGTTCTTTTCCTCCTTCGTGGTACAGATTTTTTTTACGTTCTTTTCCTCCTTCGTGGTACAGATTTTTTTTTACGTTCTTTTCCTCCTTCGTGGTACAGATTTTTTTTTGTTCTTTTCCTCCTTCGTGGTACAGATTTATTTTTCGTTCTTTTCCTCCTTCGTTGTACAGATTTTTTTTACGTTCTTTTCCTCCCTCGTGGTACAGATTTTTTTTACGTTCTTTTCCTTCTTCGTGGTACAGATTTTTTTTACGTTCTTTTCCTCCTGCGTGGTACAGATTTTTGTTTACTTTTTTTTCCTCCTTCGTGGTACAGATTTTTTTTACGTTCTTTTCCTCCTCTGTGGTACAGATTTTTTTTTACGTTCTTTTCCTCCTTCGTGGTACAGATTTGTTATTTACGTTCTTTTCCTCCTTCGTTGTACAGATTTTTTTTTCGTTCTTTTCCTCCTTCGTGGTACAGATTTTTTTTCGTTCTTTTCCTCCTTCGTGGTACCGATTGTTTTTCGTTCTTTTCCTCCTTCGTGGTACAGATTTTTTTTTTCGTTCTTTTTCTCCTTCGGGCTACAGATATTTTTTACGTTCTTTTCCTCCTCTGTGGTACAGATTTTTTTTTACGTTCTTTTCCTCCTTCGTGGTACAGATTTTTTTTACGTTCTTTTTCTCCTCCGTGGTACAGATTTTTTATACGTTCTTTTCCTCCTTCGTGGTACAGATTTTTTTTATGTTCTTTTCCTCCTTCGTGGTACAGATTTTTTTTACGTTCTTTTCGTCCTTCGTGGTACAGATTTTTTTTTACGTTCTTTTCCTCCTTCGTGGTACAGATTTTTTTTCGTTCTTTTCCTCCTTCGTGGTACAGATTTTTTTTCGTTCTTTTCCTCCTTCGTGGTACAGATTTTTTTTTACGTTCTTTTCCTCCTTCGTGGTACAGATTGTTTTTTTTCGTTCTTTTCCTCCTTCGTGGTGCAGATTTTTTTTTACGTTCTTTTCCTCCTTCGTGGTACAGATTTTTTTTTCGTTCTTTTCCTCCTGCGTGGTACAGATTTTTTTTTCGTTCTTTTCCTCCATCGTGGTACAGATATTTTTTTACGTTCTTTTCCTTCTTCGTGGTACAGATTTTTTTTACGTTCTTTTCCTCCTTCGTGGTGCAGATATTTTTTACGTTCTTTTCCTCCTTCGTGGTACAGATTTTTTTACGTTCTTTTCCTCCTTCGTGGTACAGATTTTTTTTTCGTTCTTTTCCTCCTTCGTGGTACCGATTGTTTTTCGTTCTTTTCCTCCTTCGTGGTACAGATTTTTTTTTTCGTTCTTTTTCTCCTTCGTGGTACAGATATTTTTTTACGTTCTTTTCCTCCTTCGTGGTACAGATATTTTTTTACGTTCTTTTCCTCCTTCGTGGTACAGATATTTTTTTACGTTCTTTTCCTCCTTCGTGGTACAGATTTTTGTTTCGTTCTTTTCCTCCTTCATGGTACAGATTTTTTTATACGTTCTTTTCCTCCTTCGTGGTACACATTTTTTTTCGTTCTTTTCCTCCTTCGTGGTACATATTTTTTTTTTGTTCTTTTCCTACTTCGTGGTACAGATTTTTTTACGTTCTTTTCCTCCTTCGTGGTACAGATTTGTTTACGTTCTTTTTCTCCTGTGTGGTACAGATTTTTTTTTACGTTCTTTTCCTCCTTCGTGGTACAGATTTTTTTTTTGTTCTTTTCCTCCTTGGTGGTACAGATTTTTTTTTTACGTTCTTTTCCTCCTTCGTGGTACAGATATTTTTTACGTTCTTTTCCTCCTTCGTGGTACAGATATTTTTTTACGTTTTTTTCCTCCTTCGTGGTACAGATTTTTTTTTCTTTCTTTTCCTCCTTCGTAGTACAGATTTTTTTTTACGTTCTTTTCCTCCTTCGTGGTGCAGATTTTCTTTTGTTCTTTTCCTCCTTCGTGGTACAGATTTTTTGTTTTCGTTCTTTTCCTCCTTCGTGGTACAGATATTTTTTACGTTCTTTTCCTCCTGCGTGGTACAGATTTTTTTTTACGTTCTTTTCCTCCTTCGTGGTACAGATTTTTTTTCGTTCTTTTCCTCCTTCGTGGTACAGATTTTTTTTTACGTTCTTTTCCTCCTTCGTGGTACAGATTTTTTTTTACGTTCTTTTCCTCCTTCGTGGTACAGATTTTTTTTTGTTCTGTTCCTCCTTCGTGGTACAGATTTTTTTTGTTCTTTTCCTCCTTCGTGGTACATATTTTTTTTTCGTTCTTTTCCTCCTTCGTGGTACAGATTTTTTTTTACGTTCTTTTCCTCCTTCGTGGTACAGATTTTTTTAACGTTCTTTTCCTCCTTCGTGGTACAGATTTTTTTTCGTTCTTTTCCTCCTTCGTGGTACAGATTTTTTTTCGTTCTTTTCCTCCTTCGTGGTACAGATTTGTTTTTACTTTTTTTTCCTCCTTCGTGGTACAGATTTTTTTTTGTTCTTTTCCTCCTTCGTGGTACAGATTTTTTTTTGTTCTTTTCCTCCTTCGTGGTACAGATTTTTTTTTTCGTTCTTTTCCTCCTTCGTGGTACAGATATTTTTTTACTTTCTTTTCCTCCTTCGATGTACAGATATTTTTTTACGTTCTTTTCCTCCTGCGTGGTACAGATTTTTGTTTACTTTTTTTTCCTCCTTCGTGGTACAGATTTTTTTTACGTTCTTTTCCTCCTTCGTGGTACACATTTTTTATTTACGTTCTTTTCCTCTTTCGTGGTACAGATTTTTTTTCGTTCTTTTCCTCCTTCGTGGTACAGATTTTTTTTTCGTTTTTTTCCTCCTTCGTGGTACAGATTTTTTTTCGTTTTTTTCCTCCTTCGTGTTACAGATTTTTTTTCGTTCTTTTCCTCCTTCGTGGTACAGATTTTTTTTTTCGTTCTTTTTCTCCTTCGTGGTACAGATATTTTGTTACTTTCTTTTCCTCCTTCGTGGTACAGATTTTTTTTACGTTCTTTTCCTCCTTCGTGGTACAGATTTTTTTTTACGTTCTTTTTCTCCTTCGTGGTACAGATTTTTTTTTACGTTCTTTTCCTCCTTCGTGGTACAGATTTTTTTTACGTTCTTTTCCTCCTTCGTGGTACAGATTTTTTTTTACGTTCTTTTCGTCCTTCGTGGTACAGATTTTTTTTTACGTTCTTTTCCTCCTTCGTGGTACAGATTTTTTTTCGTTCTTTTCCTCCTCTGTGGTACAGATTTTTTTTTTCGTTCTTTTTCTTGTTCGTTGTACAGATTTTTTTTTCGTTCTTTTCCTCCTTCGTGGTACACATTTTTTTTTTACGTTCTTTTCCTCCTTCGTGGTACAGATATTTTTTTACGTTCTTTTTCTCCGTCGTGGTACAAATATTTTTTTACGTTCTTTTCCTCCTTCGTGGTACAGATTTTTGTTTCGTTCTTTTCCTCCTTCATGGTACGGATTTTTTTTTACGTTCTTTTCCTCCTTTGTGGTACAGATTTTGTTTCGTTCTTTTCCTCCTTCGTGGTACATATTTTTTTTTCGTTCTTTTCCTCCTTCGTGGTACATATTTTTTTTTCGTTCTTTTCCTCCTTCGTGGTACAGATTTTTTTTACGTTCTTTTCCTCCTTCGTGGTACAGATATTTTTTTCGTTCTTTTCCTCCTTCGTGGTACTGATTTTTTTTTCGTTTTATTCCTCCTTCGTGGTACAGATTTTTTTACGTTCTTTTCCTCCTTCGTGGTACAGATTTTTTTTTCGTTCTTTTCCTCCTTCGTGGTACCGATTGTTTTTCGTTCTTTTCCTCCTTCGTGGTACAGATTTTTTTTTTCGTTCTTTTTCTCCTTCGTGGTACAGATATTTTTTTACGTTCTTTTCCTCCTTCGTGGTACAGATATTTTTTTACGTTCTTTTCCTCCTTCGTGGTACAGATATTTTTTTACGTTCTTTTCCTCCTTCGTGGTACAGATTTTTGTTTCGTTCTTTTCCTCCTTCATGGTACAGATTTTTTTATACGTTCTTTTCCTCCATCGTGGTACACATTTTTTTTCGTTCTTTTCCTCCTTCGTGGTACATATTTTTTTTTTGTTCTTTTCCTACTTCGTGGTACAGATTTTTTTACGTTCTTTTCCTACTTCGTGGTACAGATTTGTTTACGTTCTTTTTCTCCTGTGTGGTACAGATTTTTTTTTACGTTCTTTTCCTCCTTCGTGGTACAGATTTTTTTTTTGTTCTTTTCCTCCTTGGTGGTACAGATTTTTTTTTTACGTTCTTTTCCTCCTTCGTGGTACAGATATTTTTTACGTTCTTTTCCTCCTTCGTGGTACAGATATTTTTTTACGTTTTTTTCCTCCTTCGTGGTACAGATTTTTTTTTTCGTTCTTTTCCTCCTTCGTGGTACAGATTTTTTTTTACGTTCTTTTCCTCCTTCGTGGTGCAGATTTTCTTTTGTTCTTTTCCTCCTTCGTGGTACAGATTTTTTTTTTTCGTTCTTTTCCTCCTTCGTGGTACAGATATTTTTTACGTTCTTTTCCTCCTGCGTGGTACAGATTTTTTTTTACGTTCTTTTCCTCCTTCGTGGTACAGATTTTTTTTCGTTCTTTTCCTCCTTCGTGGTACAGATTTTTTTTTACGTTCTTTTCCTCCTTCGTGGTACAGATTTTTTTTTTACGTTCTTTTCCTCCTTCGTGGTACAGATTTTTTTTTGTTCTGTTCCTCCTTCGTGGTACAGATTTTTTTTACGTTCTTTTCCTCCTTCGTGGTACATTTTTTTTTTTCGTTCTTTTCCTCCTTCGTGGTACAGATTTTTTTTTACGTTCTTTTCCTCCTTCGTGGTACACATTTTTTTAACGTTCTTTTCCTCCTTCGTGGTACAGATTTTTTTTCGTTCTTTTCCTCCTTCGTGGTACAGATTTTTTTTCGTTCTTTTCCTCCTTCGTGGTACAGATTTGTTTTTACTTTTGTTTCCTCCTTCGTGGTACAGATTTTTTTTTGTTCTTTTCCTCCTTCGTGGTACAGATTTTTTTTTGTTCTTTTCCTCCTTCGTGGTACAGATTTTTTTTTTCGTTCTTTTCCTCCTTCGTGGTACAGATATTTTTTTACTTTCTTTTCCTCCTTCGTGGTACAGATATTTTTTTACGTTCTTTTCCTCCTGCGTGGTACAGATTTTTGTTTACTTTTTTTTCCTCCTTCGTGGTACAGATTTTTTTTACGTTCTTTTCCTCCTTCGTGGTACACATTTTTTATTTACGTTCTTTTCCTCTTTCGTGGTACAGATTTTTTTTCGTTCTTTTCCTCCTTCGTGGTACAGATTTTTTTTTCGTTTTTTTCCTCCTTCGTGGTACAGATTTTTTTTCGTTTTTTTCCTCCTTCGTGTTACAGATTTTTTTTCGTTCTTTTCCTCCTTCGTGGTACAGATTTTTTTTTTCGTTCTTTTTCTCCTTCGTGGTACAGATATTTTGTTACGTTCTTTTCCTCCTTCGTGGTACAGATTTTTTTTACGTTCTTTTCCTCCTTCGTGGTACAGATTTTTTTTTACGTTCTTTTTCTCCTTCGTGGTACAGATTTTTTTTTACGTTCTTTTCCTCCTTCGTGGTACAGATTTTTTTTACGTTCTTTTCCTCCTTCGTGGTACAGATTTTTTTTTACGTTCTTTTCGTCCTTCGTGGTACAGATTTTTTTTTACGTTCTTTTCCTCCTTCGTGGTACAGATTTTTTTTCGTTCGTTTCCTCCTCTGTGGTACAGATTTTTTTTTCGTTCTTTTCCTTGTTCGTTGTACAGATTTTTTTTTCGTTCTTTTCCTCCTTCGTGGTACACATTTTTTTTTTACGTTCTTTTCCTCCTTCGTGGTACAGATATTTTTTTACGTTCTTTTCCTCCGTCGTGGTACAGATATTTTTTTACGTTCTTTTCCTCCTTCGTGGTACAGATTTTTGTTTCGTTCTTTTCCTCCTTCATGGTACGGATTTTTTTTTACGTTCTTTTCCTCCTTCGTGGTACACATTTTTTTTCGTTCTTTTCCTCCTTCGTGGTACATATTTTTTTTTCGTTCTTTTTCTCCTTCGTGGTACATATTTTTTTTTCGTTCTTTTCCTCCTTCGTTGTACAGATTTTTTTTACGTTCTTTTCCTCCTTCGTGGTACAGATATTTTTTTCGTTCTTTTCCTCCTTCGTGGTACTGATTTTTTTTTCGTTTTTTTCCTCCTTCGTGGTACAGATTTTTTTACGTTCTTTTCCTCCTTCGTGGTACAGATTTTTTTTTCGTTTTTGTCCTCCTTCGTGGTACAGATTTTTTTTTTCATTCTCTTCCTCCTTCGTGGTACAGATTTTTTTACGTTCTTTTCCTCCTTAGTGGTACAGATTTTTTTTTCGTTCTTTTCCTCCTCCGTGGTACAGATTTTTTTTTCATTCTTTTCCTCCTTCGTGGTACAGATTTTTTTTTCTGTTCTTTTCCTCCTTCGTGGTACAGATTTTTTGTCGTTCTTTTCCTCCTTCGTGGTACAGATTCGAGCCTGCCTGTCTACTACTACTTTTTTTTCTGTACCACAGAGGAGGAAAAAAACGAAAAAAAAATCTGTACCACGAAGGAGGAAAAGAACGAAAAAAAAAATCTGTACCACGAAGGAGGAAAAGAACAAAAAAAAAACATGCGGGCCCCCAGGCTAGTATTTAATATATATATATATATATATATATATATATATATATATATATATATATATATATTAATTATAAATTAAGAGAGCTTTACAATAGGGAGTCACTTACAAATCACCCTGTGTACACAAAATATATGTCTAGATATGGAGCACTGTTGTCACATCTGGAGCGATATCGCCCAGAGGACTCTTTCCTAAATAGAAAATCTACTTCGAAATCTAGACTGGTGGTGTTTTCTTCTTTGTCCTACAACTTGTTTCGCACGGAAAATAGATTGTTTTTCTCTACTCTATCGTTATTTTGACGTTTAGTGCTCGACTGAGCCCCAATCTCTGCTTTGCCCCGATAAAACATTCACATGAAAACTCGTCCATCTACAATTATTGCAAATAATTTTCTATTCTTTCTCTATACGTAACTTAGAAAAACAGCAAATGTAAATGGTATCATTATTTTCATACTCGAGCGCATCAATCTATGATCTTCATCTGTAAAACATTCACAGCAAGAACCGTTGAGTTACATCCACTGAAAATAATTTATCTTTCTTTTTTGTGTATCTAAAAATAAACGAAAATTCCATGAGCAAAGTTTATTTCCAAGAACTATCACGCCCAAGTTTAAAATAAAATGGCCATCGTTACACGTGCAGATTGCCACATTCAAGTAAGTGAATTAACTTGCGTCTCTTGCTCTTAAATATACCATATTTAAAGAAGAGTCATTAATCTATTAGGTCCCACATTGTCTACCAAACTGCAGCTTCTGTCCCATCGCCACAAGCAGAGTGCTTATTTTATAACATTTTAAAGGTATGTGCTCTAATGAACTTGCTGTACTTGTGCACCTTCGATATAAATATTCCAACAAATTCGACAAGCAGTGAAATCACAATGCTTCACTGTAGAGATCCAGATGTCGCGCACCACGTTCCTTTGGAATTTCCTCTCCGTTTCCCTAATTGTATCAATATCTATCGAAATTTAAATGTAACATCTCGCTACGAAACTGTCCATTTAAGATTACTCTATGAACATGACTCATAATTTATTATTATTATTATTATTATTATTATTATTATTATTATTATTATTATTATTATTATTATTATTATAATATGTCATGTCGGAGGAGGGTGGGGGCTAAACTTGATGGCAAAGAAATGTTAAAAATTTATATTTTCTTCTTCTTTCTAAGCCATGGTTTCTCTTGTTATTTCCTTTCTGGATTTTACGGTGATTCCCGCCAAGCGTGGGCGGACTACGCCCTCCACCCCACTCCGCTCCACACGCCTTTTTTTTGAGCGACTATTGATCGTTTCTAAAAAAGTGTTGATCGAACAGAGATTGCGGTTTTCGAGTTTAAAGCATTCGACAAGTCTCAACGAGTAACAATACTTCATGACAAACAAAAGGCAAATCGGACTTTTTCTAACACCAACTTTCATAGACAGTTATTATTAAGTCATATTTATCTAAATTTGTAGAAATGGACGTTTTGACATAATAATAAATATTAATCTACAAGTCTACTTCTCTCTCATCTGGTTTCTTTCTCACAAAAGAGATGTTACTAGTCCTTCTCTGTTCTCTCGTTATTTTTACCCTGTAAATAATTTTCCTTTTTTCAATTAAAAATATTTCATACACACACACACACACACACATATATATATATATATATATATATATATATATATATATATATATATATATATATATATATAGATGTATATATACATATATATATATATTTATATATATATTGGTGTGTGTATTATATATAATAATCTCTAACATTCACGCTTTTGTTCCCTCTTTTTCTCTCTCGCTTTCTCTCTCTCTCTCTCTCTCTCTCTCTCTCTCTCTCTATATATATATATATATATATATATATATATATATATATATATATATATATATATATGTATATATATATATAGAAGGAGAGATCTAGAGAGAGAGAGAGAGAGAGAGAGAGAATAAGAAAGAGTGAGAATAGAAAAACTGATTGATCCCTAGGGACTGCCAAAAGTCACCACAGAATTACCCCACCCTATATGTAACACGATGTAACTTTATTATAAATCAATATTATCAGTATAACTTTTGTACCATTTAAAAGAAGAAAGGCAAAATAAACCAGTAATAATTAAAAAAAATTTTTTTCATCAAACGAAAATAATGAAATTGCGAGACGAAAATCGTGTTTACGTAATCGGCGCTTTATAATAACGTTCCCATGTAGTAGAGATTCCGAACGTGAAAACATACCCATGTTTAATAAATCTAGAAAAAATCAACTAATCGTCAGATTTTCGTGAAATTTCGATACTTATCCATTTTAGAATGAAATTACATATAAAATGCAGTTGCTGCAAAATATACGAAGGGAAATATTTTTAGTGCGTGTTCCCTCCTCCCAATATTTATTTTTTCGAAATTCGAACAAAATATATTTAAATCTATCGAAATTTCTATTATAAAACATAATAGTTTAAATAAGTAAAAAAAAATTTTTTTTAAAATTTAAATACACATCTTGAACAAAAATTTACCTTGTAGTTGCAATTAAAAAATTGATATAAACTTAATATTATTTTGTTTTTTTTTAAATAGCGTTTTTTCGAATTAATATATACTATAATCAGTTGAATTGCCAAGAAATTTTTAAAAGATCAAACCGATTAAAATTCCATTATTTTAAAATGTTCCGTTACAACAAAGATTTTTAATTGTGTTTAATTTTTTTTTTATATTAAGTTTTAATATAAACATGACTCTTGTCAGCTATTTTATCGCCAGATCAAAACCAATTTGAAAATATTAATGCACAAATATTAAGCATTTTGTAGCCCCCCTCATATTTTGTTTGTCTCTTTTTACCGAACAAAATATGGAAGCACATAGGTAACCAAAACAACATTCAGTAAAACCGTATTTCATATTTAATATACAAATGTTTATAATATTATTAATCCATTAAACTGTGTAAATCTTAAAACCTAACAAAATAATAACAAATATTAATTATTAATTGCAGTTTGAAGAAGATAAATAAAGATTTTAAAAAATCATTAAGTCGCTTCTGCTTTTCCATAGTTCGTATAGTGCACACAAATCTGACGTCACGGTCCAATCTTCACAATCGTTTACCAGTCCCTATTGATCCCATCTGTAGATTTTATTGCATATTGGCATTAGCTTTTACCATTCTCTTCTCTCTTTCTCATATATATATATATACATATATATATATATATATATATATATATATATATATATATATATATATATATATATATATGTATATGTGTGTGTGTGTGTGTGTGTGTGTGTATAACTTGCTCTACTTCTGTATTGAGCACTCTTGTATTAACCTCGTTATATTTCACTGGTTACCCTACTTTTGAAAAATAGCAACCTCATATATATATATATATATATATATATATATATATATATATATATATATATATATATATATATATATATATGGGGGGGTCGACTGTCCAACTCTTTATGCGCGAATATATCTAAAAGGTAGATTTGCAATTCGTCACAATTTTGGCCCGGATATTGCCAAGTGGCCGCCATGATTGCTTATATTTCTTAACTCTCCTTAGAGAGTAAAACGAGAAGGAAAAAAAGAAATAAAGCAAAGAGAGAGAGAGAGAGAGAGAGAGAGGGAGCGTGTCTTAGACTTAAACCACGTGGCAAAAAGATAGATAGAAACAGTGAATAGAAAGATAAAGAGATATAGCAAAGCAATATGAAGAAGAAGAATAGAAGTGGGAGTGATAGAGAAAGAAAAAATCGTATTGATTCATAGAAAAAAAGAACGAAACAATTAGAGAGCAAAGAAACGAAAGCAAGAGAAAGAAAGTAGGGGGTAGGGAGGTAAAAGCGCGAAAGGGAAAAATCATGAAACTTTTAAGTGAAAAAGAGAGGAAGAGACGTGTATGAGGGTAGGTGGGGAATGAGGAGACGGATGATGAAATTTGAGATAGAAAAATTTGTGGATTGTGAGAAAACCGGGCATTAAAGGGTTAAAAGAGAAAAGGGAGCGAAACTAGGTAGGAGATGGCGGGATTGGCAAGTTGAAGAGTTAAACAGAAAAACGAATCCAGGCCAAGAAAGATCGGAAGAAAGAAAGGAGCAAGGTATGAACGAGAGAGGAACTTCGAATGTGGAGGGGGACTTAACCCTCTTCGTTCATATTCATCCTCCACACTCCACCGCCCAGCTTCCCTTTCCACTTGATATGGAGGGGCTAAGCCCCGCCCACTTTTGACCCAGAGAAACGAAATGAGAGCAAAAACGCGACTTGAACTCTCGTTGAACCCATTCGGATGAGTCCATTATGAGAAGTCACGTGATTAGGGGGTGAAAGCTTGCTGACGAAACCTCGGAATTTCGACATCCCCATACTGTAACCTCATCGCTTTCCTACACAACCAAACACCCCTACTGATTGCATACAACTACATCAATAGGAATAACGAAAGAAATAATATTCAGAATTCATAACTGTTTAAAAAAATAGAATTGGGCTGGAGTATACAAAATGGCCGATAATTCGCCCACTTCGCTTAGAAAGGAAAATAGTCAATGTATAAATTAAAAGTCAATGTATAAAAAAAGTCAATGTATGAATTAAACAAAGTCAATGTATAAATTTAAAAAAGTCAATGTATAAATTTAAAAAAGTCAATGTATAAATTTTTAAAAAGTCAATGTATAAATTTAAAAAAAGTCAATATATATGTACCTATTTACAAGGCCTCCCCACGGGATAGAGTTAGACACCATGGTCATTTTTAACGTGGAGAAAATGTACAAAAATAAAAATTGTCTCAGTCGTGAAGGACTGCTCCTCCATCGAAAGAGAACAAGAAATGGAAGTGCAGCATCTGAAGAAGAGATACTACACTTTGATCTTGGCCAAAAGGCCAAGTGAAAGTCAATGTATCAATTAAAAAAAGTCAATGTATAAATTTAAAAAAAGTCAATGTATAAATTTTTAAAAAGTCAATGTATAAATTTTAAAAAAGTCAATGTATGAATTAAAAAAAGTCAATGTATAAATTTAAAAAATGTCACTGTATAAATTAAAAAAGTCAATGTATAAATTTAAAAAAGTCAATGTATAACTTAAAAAAGTCTATGTAAAAATTGAAAAGTAAATGTGTAAATTAATAAAAGTTAATGTATAAATTTAAAAAAATCAATAGATAAATTAAAAAAGTCAATGTATAAAGGTTAAAAAATCAATAGATACATTAAAAAATAAGTCAACGTATGAATTTTTAAAAAAATCAACGTATAAATTAAAAAAAAACAATGTATCAATTAAAAAAGGCAATGTATAAATAAACAAGCCAATGTATGAATTAAAAAAGTCAATGTATAAATGAAAAAGTTAATGTATAATTAAAAATCAACGTATAAATTCAAAAATTCAATGTATAAATAAAAAAGTCAATGTATAAATTAAAATTCAATGTATAAATAAAAAATGTCAATATAAATAAAAAAAGTCAATGTATAAATCAAAAAAGGCAATGTATAAATTTAAAAAGTCAACGTATAAATGAAAAAAAAGTCAATGTATGAATTAAAAAAAGTCAATGTATAAATTTCTAAAAAGTCAATGTATAAATTTTAAAAAGTCAATGTTTACATTAAAAAAAGTCAATGTATAAATTAAAAAAAGTTAATGTATAAATTAAAAAAGTCAATGCATAAATAAAAAAGTCAAAGTATGAATTAAAAAAAATCAATTTATAAATTAAAAAAGTCAATGCATAAATTAAAACAGTCAATGTATAAATTAAAAATAGTCAATGTATAAATTTTAAAAAGTCAATGTATAAATTAAAAATAGTCAATGTATAAATTTTAAAAAGTTAATGTATAAATTAAAAAAGTCAACATATGAATTAAAAAAGTCAATGTATAAATAAAAAAAGTCAATATATATATTAAAAAAGTCAATGTATAAATTTTAAAAAGTCAATGTATAAATTAATAAAAGTCAATGTATAAATTAAAAGAACTCAATGTATCAATTAAAAATCGATGTATAAATGTTAAAAAAGTTAATGTATAAATAAAGAAAGGTTAATGTATGAATTTAAAAAATTCAATGGATTAATTAAAAAAAGCCAATGTATAAATTAAAAAAAAACAGTTTGTAAATTAAAAAAGTATACATTAAAAAAATCAATAGATAAATTAAAATAGTCAATGTATAAAGTTTCAAAAATGAATGGATGAATAAAAAAAAGTCAATGTATAATTTTTTTAAAAAGTCAACGTATAAATTAAAAAAGTCAATGTATAAATTAAAAAAGTCAACGTATAAATTAAAAAAGGCAATGTATAACTTAAAAAATGCAATATATGAATAAAAAAGTGAATGTATAATTTTAAAAAAAGCAATGTATAAATTAAAAAAGGCAATGTATAAATAAAAAAGTCAATGCATAAATAAAATGTCAATATATAAATTTTAAAAAAGTCAATATATAAATGTAAAAAGTCAATGTATTAATAAAATGTCAATATATAATTAAAAAGTCAATGTATAAATTCAAAAAGTCAATGTATAAATTAAAAAGTCAATGTATAAATAATAAATGTCAATGTATAAATTAAAAAAGTCAATGTATAAATTTAAAAAGGCGATGTATACATTAAAAAAGTCAATGTATAAATTTAAAAAAGTCAATGTATAAATTTAAAAAGTCAATGTATCAATTAAAAAAATGAAAGTATCAATTAAAAAAAGTCAATGTATAAATTTAAAAAGTCGATGTATCAATTAAAAAAAATGAAAGTATCAATTAAAAAAGTCAATGTATAACTTAAAAGAAGTCAATGTATACGTTTAAAATTCGATGTATAAATTTTTAAAAAGTTAATGTATGAATTTTAAAAAATTCAATAGATAAATTAAAAAATGCCAATGTATGAATTAAAAAATTCAATGTATAAATTAAAAAGACAACATGTAAATTAGTAAAAGTTAACGTATGAATTTAAAAAAATCAATAGATAAATTAAAAAAGTTAATGTATAATGTTTAAAAAATCAATAGATAAATTATAAAAAGTCAACGTATAATTTTTTAAAAAAATCAATGTATAAATAAAATAAAATGCAATGTATAAATTAAAAAAAGGAAATGTATAAATAAAAAACTCAGTGTATAAATTAAAAAAGTCAATGTATAAATAAAAATGTTTATGTATAATTAAAAATCATTGTATAAATTCCAAACGTCAATGTATAAATTAAAAAGTCAATGTATAAATAATAAATGTCAATGTATAAATTAAAAAAGTCAATGTATAAATTAAAAAAGTCAATGTATAGATTAAAAAAAAGTCAATGTATCAATTAAAAATAGTCAATCTATAAATTTTAAAAAGTTAATGTATAAATTAAAAAAGTTAATGTATAAATGAAAAAGTCAATGTATAAATAAAAAAATCAATGTATATATTAAAAAAGTCAATGTGTAAATTTTAAAAAGTCAATGTATGAATTAAAAAAGTCAATGTATAAATAAATAAAAAATCAATGTATAAATTAAAAGAAGTCAATATATAAATTAAAAATCGATGTATAAATTTTTACAAGGTTAATGTATAAATGAAGAAAAGTTAATGTATAAATTGTAAAAAAGTACATGGATAAATTTAAAAAAGCTAATGTATGAATTAAAAAACTCAATTTCTAAATTAAAAAATATATAAATTAAAAGAAATCAATAGATAAATTAAAAAAGGTCAATGTATGAAGTTTAAAAAATCAATTGATAAATTAAAAAAACATCAATATATAATTTTTTAAAAAGTCAATGTATAAATAAAAAAGTCAATGTATAAATTAAAAAAGGCAATGTACAAATTAAAAAGGCAATGCATAAATGAAAAAAGTCAATGTATAAATTAAAAAAGGCAATGTACAAATTAAAAAGGCAATGCATAAATGAAAAAAGTCAATGTATAAATTAAAAAAGGCAATGTACAAATTAAAAAGGCAATGCATAAATGAAAAAAGTGAATGTATAAATTAATAAAGGCAATGCATAAATTAAAAAAAAACAATGTATGAATAAAAAGTCTATGCATAAATAAAAATATCAATATATAAATTAAAAAAATCAATGTATAAATAAAAAAGTATATATATAAATGTAAAAAGTCAATGTATAAATAAAATGTAAGTATATAATTAAAAGTCAATGTATAAATTAAAAAGTCAATGTATAAATAAAAAATGTCAATGCATAATAAAAAAGTCAATGTATAAATTAAAAAAGGCAATATATAAATTAAGAAAAGACAATGTATAAATTAAAAAAGGCAATGTATAAATTAAAAAAGGCAATGCATAAATAAAAAAGTCAATATGTAAATTTTAAAAAGTCAATGTATAAATAAAAAAGTCAATGTATAATTAAAAAGTCAATGTATTAATAAAAAAGTCAATGTATAGATTTCAAAAAGTCAATGTAATAAATAAAAAAGTCAACGTTTAATTAAAATGTCAATGTATAATTAAAATGTCAATGTATAAATAATAAATGTCAATGTATAAATTAAAAAAAGTCAATGTATAAATTTAAAAAAGTCAATATATAAATTAAAAAGTCCATGTATAAATAAAAAGTCAATGTATGAATAAAAAGTCAACGTATAAATAAAAAAGTCAATGTATAAATTAAAAAAAGTGTATGTATAAATAAAAAAGCCAATGTATAATTAAAAAGTCAATGTATAAATTAAAAAGTCAATGTATAAATAAAAAAACATTATAAAAGTCGAAAATATTTTAGGAAAGCAGGTTTACTTTGATGGTGTCATTTATTTTTTTAATTATTAACTTCTTTAAAATTTCGTGAAATCTCAATCATCATTATGTATTAAGAGGAAACATATATAAAAGTTGTTGGAAAAGATTAAAGTTGTTGCCGAAAATTCCTAATCTTGCAATTGAAAAAGAACTATATATAGCTAGCATTACATCTTCATAGAGCATACTTCTAAAACATGTCTAATCATATTTGATAATATATATATACATATATATACATGTGTGTGTGTGTGCGCGCTCCGCTTTGTATAAGCACTCGATATTTATCTAGATCTATAATTAATGTCTTCATATAAAATCAGAATTACATTCGTCATTTCATTTTTCATATAGAAATTATTAATATCATAAGTGGTGATTCTTTTCTGGGACGCCAGTACGCCAGCTTGCCAAAAAGTACGCCACGGGCCAAATTTCATTCCGTCATAAAAACAACTTTCTACAGAAAAAAAAACTTATTTTTACACTTTTATCTCATGAATAAACATGAAATTATATATTAAAAACCGCGTTTATTATTTTTGATATCCAACAATGGAGTTGAAGTCAATGTTTTCGATTTTAAAACAAAACTAATTTTTTTTGATAAATCTCTGTTTGGCGTACTCATAAATTATTTTTTTAAAGAATAAAATTTAATAAAGTTTATTTTTACAAGAATGTTTAGACATTTACCTAGAAAATAAGTATAAAAATATATATTAAAAGCGAATAAGCATAAAAATATATATTAAAAGCGAATAAGCATAAAAATATATAGGCGTGTCAAAATATCCGTAAATTGCATCATAAGTAATGGTCTGAAGAGAATGCAAAACAATCGTTGACTTTTGTTCTAAAGTGGAGGATTTCAATATCTATTTATGGTAGCCGGTTATGAAGTGATTGCCCGAATTCTTACTTGCTCCATCGATTCTCCTCAAAACTGAACATGAAGAAAGCAAAAAAGCATGTATTTTATGTGCTGTTAACCTAGGCGTGACGGGATAGAAGTACATATATATGTGAATTAATGCACGTCGGTTTTTATGATTTTTAAAAGTTAACACTTTTCTAATAAACACTACTACTGTATTTTCGATCGACAAAATCAGAAACCGTCATCAAGTAAATACTACCTCAAAACGGCAAAGTAAATTGCTAAGCAAGAAATCGCTTTAATACGTGTTGCGATTTATCGAAACTATTGCGCATTTATGCGCAATGCATATTTCCATAAGATCAAAACATATTTTAATTACTCCACACACACACACACACACACACACACACACACACACACACACACACACACACACACACACAAGTAAGTTAACATATGTTGGGATCTTAAATTAATGTATATTCAAAACCTCATATATATATATATATATATATATATATATATATATTAATTGATTTAATGATTTAATGATATATTAAAGAAATGAATTCTCTCGTCGAATTCGATGCATGAGGTTCACGCAATAAGTTTTCAAAAATCCACAGAGATAAATTTTTTATAGTGATAAAGTCTTGTGTAGAACCATGCACACTATTTGGAAGAACTGCTAACCTCAGTCGGTGCAAATGAATGACAGTAGCCCTGGGAGATATAGCCGGATGTTCGTCCTCTTAAATGACGGTGCATCTCCCAAAGTACGCGACCCATATACAAAACATGAAATTTCCCGTTGTTCCGGCGCAGTAAATAAAAATATTTCTATTCTATGGAGGTCAGGTGCAAACGAACACCCCATAATTTTATTATACCATATATTAAAGTTTGTGCCTATTTCCATTCTATGGATGCCAGGCGTGAACACAGACCCCACAATTTTATTATACCATTCCTATCTAAGTTAAAACATACTTATCAAAGTATTATTATGTACATCTCTATCAAAAACACTTGTAAACGTTATTTTTTAAATTTTTAAATTTTTTATTTCCATACTTTGTGGATCAGGCGCGAACGCAGACCCCACAATTTTAATGAACCACCGTTCTGCCAGATCAAACATACCCATTCTTGTGTCTCCTTACATCTTCTATCATTATATGTGATCAGTTTTTTTTTTAAATAGTCAACCATATAGGAGCCTATTCGTGACCAGACACACACACACATACACACACAGGCATTCAGTTTTATATTATAGATATACACTAAATCCGGATATTGTAGATATAGGACATGTATAAATCTACTAAATACACACACGGACATACACGAAGAATATACCCTTGCGTGTGTGTGTGTGTGTGTGTGTATATATATATATATATATATATATATATATATATATATATATATATATGCATAGATCATCGTATAACGATTAGATCACTGTCTGACTGACGTAAAGAACATTTAAAATTATAATGTTAAAATTCAAAGTTATTTCACACGGTTAATGGTAACCGAATGGATACGATCTTTGCTAATCGAGCCAGAGATGTCTCGTGTTGCCGAGTTCTAATCGTTCGACTGGTGTTAATCATGACATCCTGCACTGAAGATTCCCGAAAGGATGAAACACTAGTGTCTGTAGGTATTTAATTATTATAGTAAAAAAAATAATTATATATATATATATATATATATATATGCGCATGTATATTTATTATATATGTATATAACTATATATAGGTATATGCATATTAAACATACTATTATGTGTGTGAAAAATAGGTGTGTGCGCATTGTATACTAAGAAGATGTGAGCACAAGATAAATATTCTGTACTATCATCTATCAGGAAAAACGAACAACGAAATGTTTGCAAAAACTCGTTAAAATGTTTAATCAAAATTTTAAAAACTTGTGTTGATTTTACGTCCTTTTGTCCATCCGTATTTCAAAACAGGAAGAAACACCGCTTCGCTAACACCGGCTAATGCTTACGTAATGGCGGACTTTTCAAATAGTTGTTTAAAAAAATTATTTTATTTAAATTTACATGGAATATAAAATATAAATATGGACAAATTCTCATAAATGAAGAATGAAAGCATCCATTGATTAGTATTTTATATAGGTAAGTGTTTTTTTTTAATTTATAAATATTTATTATCTATCTATACTCCTATCAATTCGTTTTTCTTTTATGTGCATTGATATTCATATTAAAACCCCTCTTTTCTATTTATTTAAATATTTATTTAAGAAGAAAAATCACAAATTTTACAGAATTTTAGGGTTAAAATTATATAAAACAGGCAACTAATTCTTTTTAAATGTGGCATGAGGCCAAAAAGGGTGTGGGGGGAAGATGGGTGTCGGGGGTCGTCCACTTGTCTATTCCCTATCACTAGTTGCAATCACCACAATACCGCATTCACTCTAGGGGTTGGATCTACTTAAAGCCCCAGATGACAATATGTACAATTTTTTTTTTTTTTTTTTTTTTTTTAAACAATAAAATTATATACAATGTTTTTTTCTTTTTTTTTTTTTTTTTTTTTTTTTTTTTGACTTTATATTTACAATGAAATAATGACAAAATGGAAATTGTGATGTGTATGATATATGCGGATGAAATTGTGATGTGTATGATATATGCGGATGATGGGCGGGGATAATGAGAGCCTTAAAAACACCCCAAAATAAAGAAAAATAACAGTAATAAAAAATAAATGAACCAAATAAAATGTTAAACGGTGAATGTGTTAGTATTGACCCACCCTTACCTATTTGATTTTGAAATGCTTCCTGTTTTCCGGTATCGGCCGAAAACAAGGGAGCACTTCCTAAGAGGGAGTGGGCACAGCTACGGACAAAATAAAGGGGGGGGAGGGATATTCGGTGACCTCCAAGAAAAATAACATCGGGACGGGTTGGGACTAAAATAAATTATCAGGACTGGGCTTCTTTGGAGGTATCCTAACACCTAAAAATAAAAATTGGGGACATGGAACTCATTTATACCAACTAGCTAAGGGACTGATCCACTACGGGATTATCTTGATCTGGTCTGGGGGTTGCTTTTACGGTCGGCGTGTGCCATGCCTAGGCAGGGAACACGTACTCAAGCTTGTTTCGTACAAACGCACATAAACTAGCGGCGTGAATCCACCTCCTACTAAACTGTGAGCGAGATAACCTCCTTCTATCGCATCTGATTTTGATTTTAAGTTGGTGTTTAAAATACAAAATCAGATCCCGATGAGAAGGTGGCTCCCCCCCCCCACGCCCTATCTCTATGCGTGAAACCCACACTACCAGTCTAGCTACGGCCAAGGTCGCTAGGAACACCATTCGTTCCTCCCTAGGCCACAAGGGATCTGCGTTGTAGACAACGGATGCTAAATCCAGGATCGTCACCTGATCGGGGACGATGCGAGCCGTGACCTCACTGACATACTCCCAGAATTCACGGAGCTTGGAACAAGTATAAAAAGCATGTTCTACGGTTTCTAAGCTATCTTCGTCGCACCGTGGACAAAAGGGACTAAATACCATACCAATTCTAAACAATATGTCATTGAGGGGTAGAGCGTTTTTAACCAATCGCCAGGTCAGGGAAAATTCGGAATTGTTAAGGTATCCCCGGCCTGGCGCCCAATTCCACAGAGAGCGAACCTCCCCCTCCGACAGCTGCAGCCGCTCCCCAAGCGGGTCCGAAGCGGTCCCCACCACTAATCCCCGATATAATGCCCTTCTAGGCTGTGCAAGGTCCAAGGACCCTGGCATCGCTCTAAGCGCATTTCGGCATTCGTTGAAGAATCTTGATTGCCCTCTCGGCCTTCTTTGGCATTCAATTAAATGATTGGGGATAAGGTCGGGAAAAGCTGCACCGACCGCGGGACCCCAATCAGACTCCTCAATCAGAGTTCTACCCAGGAACGCCAACCTTTCGGCATTTTTGTGGCTAGCCAGGTCAGGCATCCCCAGGCCCCCATCTTCAAGACGTTGAGTGCAGACCTGTCTACGGACAAGCGGCCGTCGCTCATTCCACAACAGTAAGAAAAGCGCACGCGTTAAGGCCGCCATGCGGACCGCAGGCAGAGGAAGTACAGCCAATCGGTAAAGGATCAGCGGAAACACATAAGTGGCGCATGCCTCCGCCCTACCTTTAAGGGACAATCCCCTTCGAAGCCAAACCCTGACAGACGCTTCGACCTTGCTCTGTACTTCCGACCAGTTCTTATCTAGACATAGACCGGGTCCAAACCAAACACCCAGAATACGGACCGGGCCATCCGTCCAGACAAATGCGCCAGGCAAAGCATTCGAGCCCCGCCAAGCGGCCAACCTCAGGCCAACGGATTTGCTGAGATTGACTACGGCCCCTGTAACTTGTTCATAACGCTTGAGAGCCTTAATCACCGTAATAATATCAACGACGCTCGAAACAAATACGGTGACATCATCGGCAAACGCGGAAACCCTGGCTCGCGCACCGCCAGGAAGAGCAATTCCGCGCAGGGCCGGTCCAGCCACCCTGGTCCTCACTTTCCTAAGGAATGGTTCCAGCGTGAGGACATACAGCAAGGGCGACAACGGACACCCCTGTCGCACCGACCGAGAAACCGCGAACGGCGCCGACCGCACCCCGTTGACCTGCACAACTGCCGTCGGCCGAGCGTACAAAATGGAAATCCATCTGCAGAAGCCGGATCCAAATCCGGCGGTCTCTAAAACAGCCATCAGGAAACGATGATCCACCCTATCAAACGCCTTGGACTGATCCAAATTAATCAGCGCGGCTTCAGTGTCGTCTTCTAAATTTTCTATGACTGTACGTATCAAATGCAAATTATTTTGAATTGATCTTCCCTTCACAGCGTAATTCTGATCCGGTTCGACCAAGTCAGCGATAACAATCTGCAAACGATTCGCCAGCACTCGGGCCAGGATTTTTAAATCCGTATTCAGCAACGTGATTGGCCTAAAATCATCTATCCCCCCAACATGTGTGTCGTTCTTCTTCAGAAGTGTGACCACTCCTTTGGTAACCTGACTCGGGATAGATCCCGTGTCAAACCAGTGGTTAAACACACCCGTCAGAATCGGAACAAACATGTGCGACATCCTCAAGTAAAGTTCGTAGGGTAGTCCATCCAGTCCTGGTGATTTGTTATAGGCGACCTGCTTCATAGCAGCTATGACCTCACACTCTGTAACCCGACCATCGCAACCAGCCGCTCGGGCCGCCTCCAGGCAGGGCGAGCCAGCCAAATAGTTGCCAAACTCCTGGACGCGGAGCCTGGACAGCTGCGCAAAGAGATCTTCAAAGTGCACTCGAAACCGCTCGCAAATCCCCCGAGCCGACACTAAGGAGTCCCCTTCCGGGCTCTGAATTTTACGAATGTAGTTATCCGATTTGCGCCCGAGCGAATAGACTCGTTCGGCGTTGTCAACATTCACAGCTTCGTTGGGCATCTTTTTAATTCTAGCCCTAACTACCTGGCCCTGATATCGCTCGCTAGCCAAACGACTCAGATCCGCCTTAGCTAACCCTATTTCTAGGGAATCCCCCCCAGCCACCGCCCGGGATAGTCTATCCTCTAGACGCTTCTCTGCCTTGGCCCTATCTAGCGCGAGGCGTTGGCCATATTTGACAGAGAAGTCTCTAATGCTAGATTTGGCGTTTACCCACCACTTACTCCCGGTAACCGCCCCCACTAATCCCTTCTGTATGTGTTTAGTTAGCCTTTCCCGAAAGTCACCTATCTCCAGTAGGGAGGTATTTAACTTCCAGTACCCAGCTAACTTGGGGTTGCTATCTAAGTCTAACCTGGCCACAAGTAGTTTGTGGTCAGAGTGGCCTAACCAGTGGAACGTGGGACAAGATATGTATTCTATGTTGCCTCTTCTAACTAACAACCGATCCAAGTAAGTACTTGAAGCGGAAGGCCTGCTAGAGAGCCACGTCCACGTCTCCCGCCCCGGATGATCCACCCGATACCTGTCTACCAGATCGCATCTAGCCATCAAGTCCGACAGACTGGTTTCACACCCATCCGTCCCGCTAGTCCCGCCCACCTTATCTGCCCTGGGGTCAAGGATGGCATTCCAATCACCCACTAGTATTAACCGTTCCGAACCCCCGAGAAACACCTCCAACCGCCGGAAAAAGGAAACCCGCTCCCGTACGCAATTGGGCGCATACACCACGACGACTCGAAACGCTCTATTTGCCACGGCAACATCGGCCACGATCAGTCTACCATCAGCATCCGCGTGAACAACGCTAACCGTTGCAGAAAGGGTGCGCCTAACTAACAAAGAAACCCCCCTACTTTGACTATCACCGTATGTTGAAAAGACATCATAATGCCCCTCCAGCACCCGATGATCGTCAACGCAATCGTAGTGAGTCTCCTGTAACGCAGCCACATCTATATTCATCGACATGAGGTCCCTCAGTACCCTAGCGGCTTTGCTTCGGCACCTCATGCCCCTAACGTTCAAACTACACAAGCTCAAGGACGTGGCCATTGTGTCTAGATATCCGCAACCACCGACCTAAAGTCTTTGCTAGAAAGGGTGCCGCAGGACTGGGCGAGGTTGCCCGAAAGCAACTCGGACGTTACTCGTCCGTCTCGCGCAATACCTCCGACATCCAGGGGAAACGTTAATTTAAGGGCCCTATACAAACAAGGGTGGACGTAAATAGGAACCCTACCTTCGCATCTCGGCGCCAGCTGATCGAGGGAGTCATGCCTCTCTTCCACCAACTTTAAATCTGGAATCGCCCCCCTGGCGTCGTCGATCATATTCCACATGGCCTTCGTGCGTCCAGTTTTTGTATGGCGCACAAAGGTCATGACTAGGGAGGCGTCTGGGAAGTTTTTAGGGTTGGTAACACTTTTCCCGTCGATTATTTTCATTTCTCTAAGCGGCTTAATCAGGCCCCGATGGCGCTGCGTTATATACGTGTCAGCGTGAAGGGGGTCTACTTCGCAAATCCGGTCTCCAGGAAGGTAGGGGAGCTTTTTCGTCTTTTCACTCCTTACAGGAGATACAGAGGCGGCTCTTCTACCGCTGTTGGTTTTTGTCGCCGGCTTCTCCCGGGACAACGAGCGGGCACCGGTTGGGGGGGGTATCGAAAAGGGATGGGGATTTTGGTTCAGCCGATGAGGTTAGGGTAGGGGTTTTGGGTGGCTGCACCGTAGAGACAGTCTTCTCTACATTCATAGGGGACGGGGAACGGGACCCTGCCTCCTTGTTTTTTCTCGCCTTCTTTTTAGTTTCCTTTTTCGGCACTTGGTACTCTATCACAGTAGCCGTTTCCTTATCGTGCTCCCCTTCTGAGTCAGACGAGGAGACCGGATGCATTCTTTTCTGGCCGCTAACAACTTCTTTAGTGGTAACGTTGGTGGAAGAGACCGTTGACGACACTGTGGGAACCGGCTGACCTTGTACCTCAGGGGGCTGCTCTCTTGTGGAGGGGGTCTTGGTGGTTCTGCCATTCTTCTTTACCACTGTAGTCCAGCCGTCCGACGTTGTTGCTTCTTTGCCCCCTCCGGTTAGCTTCTCAGGGGCTGCTGGTACCACTGCCGCCGGCTTTGCTACTACTACTACTGTCTGTGGGTTTCTTTTCGGACATTCCCGTGCCATATGGCCCTGCTGTTGACAATTCCAACAGTGGGGCCTGCGACCTTCTACTATAATGCTCATCGACCATATGTCGCACCTGAGCATGGGGGGGATGTTTTGTAATCCTTCCTTGTCAACACGCATTTTTAGGTTGTAGTCCCCTACCATAAGGTTACGGGGACCACGGACAGGAATGACGGACTCTACGTCCCCATATTGACTCATAAAGGCCCCTAATTGCTCAGGGCCGAGAATACAGGGGACTCCCAAAATAGACACGTTCGTCCGCGTCTTACTTAAATATTCCGGCTTAAGTCGAATATGTCGCCACATGTGTTCCGATTTGAAAATATTGGCGGCGTCTTCCTCTTTGGGCAGTAGTAAATCCCACACTGCATAGCTTCTACGGCAGATATAGGTTGCGGGGATATTTAATTCCCCCAGAATTTTCGCCATGTCGTCTTTCGGCACACCGGTTAGCGCTCGTTTCTTTGTGTCTATGGAGACTAACGATATATTCTCTTTGAAAGTTCTTTCATAGTTTTCGGTTCTACTCTAATAACATTTCCGTCGGTCAAATCCTTATATTTTGTATCGAATAACCGGCGGTAATCCCCGGGAGTAAGTTGCGACTGGGGGCCCCAGTCTTTTACCACTGCCGCCGCGGCCGTCTGCGGTGTTGATATTATCGTTTGTGACACTGTTAACAGCGGTGATTTCTGTCCCGGGGCAATAATAGAACCGGACGAGTCTATTGTTTGTGAACTCCCTGGCAACGTCGGCCACTCTCCCGGCTTCTCCCTTGGGGACGACGGTTTAGGGGTCAGTGCCGGTTTTTTTGTGGCTGTGGCACTAGCTGCCCCATTCTCTCTTTCAGTCTGAGCAGCCCCCTTTCTTTCTCGTTGACGCGACTTTCTCGCTTGTCGTAGTAGCAGTTCTTGTCTGTTGCATTCATCAGCGCTACTGTCGCTGCTACTAAATTCTATGTCGGCTTGCTTCGCGGCGTTCAACTGTTCGTCTAAAAGCGTTAACATGTTTATGGCCTCTTCCCTGTCGTCTGGCAACCCGTTCGAAAACGTCTGTTCCGACTCGGTGCTTCTCCATATTGAGATATCTCCAGAGGTTGCTGGTTTAATTCCCGACCCTAGGGGGTCCGTTCTCCCATGGGCGGGAGGGCTGACAGTTAAAGCCCTCTTCCTCGGGTGATTCCACCGAGTCGGAACACCTCTTTCAGCTGGCCTAAATCTACTGCTACTACTATTACTGCCGGGAACAGCAGTACGACTAGTTACGTGAGAGTCGCTGCCTAACGCAAACGATTCCCCTAAATTAGCGGTGCGGGGGACAACACCGAGTTTTGTGCGGGGGTCAACACTAATCCATCCTAGTGGTCTGTCTACTGGGCCTGAACCGGCGGGCGTGTCGGGGACACGAACGCCAGAAACCGGGCTAGGCGGGAGGTCGGAACTCGGACCACGTGGCGGTAGAATTTTTTTTTTTCCAAGGCCTAATCCTGTGCTCAGAGGTGGCCGAAGCCCCTTCTGGGAACCGGACCCCGGGCTAGACATATCTGCACTACCGGAGCCCGGCCAAGTTACCCTCCTCCTCTGCGTCTTCTTCCCGGTTGGCCCGGCTGAAGTTTCCGTTGGATATGACTTCGAACAACCACCTCAGACGCAGACCGGTCGAGTCGGAAAAAGAGACAACCTGAAATAATTCGTAAACAAGACAGTCAATGGCCTCGCGGGGAGGCAGAAAAATAAAAACAAGGCTCACCCGCCCAACAGGGACCGGCAGCCGGTCTCTGGACAGCAGCAAAACGAAAACACAGCCGAACTCAACGCTCTTTTCTATTTATTTAAAAAGAAAATACAATTTTCTTATATATAGATCGTGCAATTGCATTCATCTGCAAAAGGTTTAGCTAATTTGCATATTCTTTTAAACATTCATTTTAATTAATTCCCTATTAGTTTTTTCGGTTTTCTTATGGGATGATCAGCTTTAGTTAACTATTACGTGTAATTATATTCATGCAGATATTCTACATGATGTATACTTGTATACTATTTGCGAAAGAAATTTATAGTAAACACAAAATTGTTTCTATATATATATTATGTATACGTATATATTTTTGTTTAATCTATCTATCTATCTATCTATCTATCTCTCTCTCTCACTATATATATATATATATATATATATATATATATATATATACATACATATATATATAAAAGTAAACGTGTATGTGTGTCTGTCAGTCTGTGTGTCTGTCTTTGTACAGTTCACTACGCAATAACTCTGTCATCTAACTTAATAACATAATTTGAACCCTAAACAATTAAAAAAATTGACCTTTTTTGTTTTTTTTTTGTTTGTTTCTTGCTCAGCATACACCTCCAAACACCCGGGTAACGCCGGGCACCCATGCTAATATATATATAAAAGTGAACGTGTCTGTGTGTGCCTGTGTGTCTGTGTGTGTTTGGAGTCTAAACAATTGAAATTTTAGATATATGTTCCTTAGACATGGATCTAACTTAATAACTCGATTTTCCCAAAACAATACATTTTAAGAGGTCATAATAGGGGTTAAAGTTAAAAACAATTGACCGCTTATTTTTTCTTTTTCTTTTTTTTTTTTTTTGCTCCGCGTACACCTCCAAACACCCGGGCAACGCCGGGCTGAAATGCTAGTATACTATAAAAGTGAACGTGTGTGGGTGTGTGTCTGTGTGTGTGTGTCTGTGTACATTTTCCTACGCAATAACTCCGTCTACAGACTCGAAATTTGATATTCAGGGTACTGAGATTTGGGAAAATCTTTGTAATCCGTTTTTGGCCAGAAATTTGGCTTTTTAGGAGGTAAAGTTCAACGATTTGACCTTTGAAAACTCAACCAAACTCCTTCGACAATTTTGGATCTACACACTTGAAATTTTAGATATAGGTTCCTTGGACATGGATCTAACTTAATAACTTTTGAGCCCAAAACAATAAATTTTAAGGAGTAATAATAGTGGTCGAAGTTTTAAAAAAATTGAACTCTGCGGTCCCTTCCAAATTACTCAGACAATTTCTGGTCTAAATATTTGAAATTTTACATAAAGGGTATTCAGAGATAGGGCAAGCTTTTTCATCAGTTTCGGTCGAAAATTTTGTCTGTTTGCATGTCTGCCTTAAACTTTCAATAGAGGCAACGGATTTTACCAAGATCAGTATTATTTTAAAGTTCTATCTTTCATACGACAAATATCGAATAATTGGCTAAAAACATCAATATCTTCCCCTTCAACTAGGCATTTTCTACCGGGGGGGGTCACTTTTTTCGCCGATATTTTTAAAAGTTATCCTCTCCTTTAGATTGTCTAGCGTTAATTTTGTAAAATGTCACTTTCGGTTTGGGAGTGTTCGTAACACCATAAACGTTAGGTTTTACCCCGTCCTTTTCCTCCTTTGCGGTACGGGTTCGAGCCTGCCTTCCTACTACCACTTTTTTTTTTTGCTCAACATACACATCCAAACATCCGGGCAACGCCGGGCGCCCATGCTAGTATATCTATAAAAGTGAACGTGTCCGTGTGTCTGTGTGTCTGTGTGTCTGTGTACATTTTCCTTCGCAATAACTCTGTCAATTTTCAGTCTACAGACTCGAAATTTGATATACAGGAAACTGAGATTTGGGAAAATCGATGTGATCTGTTTTCAGCTGGAAATTTGGCTGTTTACGGGGTAAAGTTCATGTATTGACCTTTGAGAACTCTACCAAACTCCTCCAACAATTTGGAGTCCAAACACTTAAAATTTTAGATATATGTTCCTTGGACATGGATCTGAATTAATAACTTGATTTGGGCCCAAAACAATAAATATTAATGGGTCATAATAGGGTTCAAATTAAAAAATATTGACCGTTTTTTTGTTTTGTTTTTTGCTCAGCATACACCTCCAAACACTCGAGCAACGCCGGGCTGAAATGCTAGTATATATATATATATATATATATATATATATATATATATATATATATATATATATATATATATATATAAGTTTAAGTGGTTAAATTTTAAATTCTGAAAAAAAAACATATAGAGACATATATTCGATTTAAGAATTTATTGCTTGACAAAGGAATATATAGAAGGGGTTTATTTGTATTTCCTTAACCCATGGATTTCAACAATGGCTCATATCATCAGAGGAAATGAAATGCAGTTAGCAATATGTTCAGTTGCGAATGGACGCTATTTTGCTTTTCAGCACAATTATTGAAAATAGTTTTTTGAGTGGCTGTGGATAATTATATGGAAAAAGTTATACGAAAAGAGAAGTTGATACAACCTGGGTAGTCCATTATCGGAAGGAGTCCAATGTTGGTCGGGGTTATAAATCCAGGTGGGCAGAAAATATGCCCATGGGAGAAAGTGATATTCTCACAGAGCGAAAGCGTACTGCTCCTTATTGATATTTCAAAAAGTATACCGGGCAGCCTTATTCGTTGTTGCGTTGATTGTGTGTTGGCTGCTGTAGTCCAAATGCTTTTTCAGTGTTGACAAAGTATATCCGAAATTGGGTTGATATATCATTCCATTGTAATTATCCCCGTGAGTAATAGAATTTGAGCATAGAGTTAAGTGTGCAATGAACATCGGAATCAATAGTATAGTTATCAAAATACCAAAGGTAGCAAAATAATCCTGGAGATGATATTTGGAACGGTACGCTGGAACGGCTTGCTTGAGGTGTGAGTCTCTAAGAAAGATAGTTTGTTTTCTTGTATATAACGGATGAAGGAAGCCTTTTAGATGAGGGAAAGGGGAGAGTGGGGTGAAGTAGAGAGGGTAAAGAGAGAGGGGGAGGGTTAAAATTGGGCGAGCATACAGGTTCTTAATGGAATTTTTTCGGCGGGTTGGGGGGAATTGTGTTTTAGTATTCTTTAAATGGGTTGACCTCTTGATTTTAAGTTCAATTGGGAAATGGATTGTGATTTTCAATGGGGGTGCGTGTAGGGGATGGGTGAGCTGATGAGGTGGAGATATAGACGAGTCATGGTGTGAAAATATGGAATGTTTGGAGGGTTACTTAATTAAGTGAGTTTAAGGTTGGGTTCTTTCAATTTTGAGTGTATATTTTAAAGGTGACTTGGTTAGTTGAGATAAGTTAGTTAAATACTTTTGTTGTCGTAGTTTGATCTAGTTTAATTATGTTTGTTTAAATTTTATTTAAAATACATATATCTCTGTTTGGAGGTGATCTATGGATGAGTTTGTTTTGTTGAACGTTGAGTTGGAATTGATGTTTGAGTGAGTTCTTTGTATACTGTGGTTAATTGTATAAATATATTTTTTGTTTTTTATTTTTATAAAGGGGAGAGTTGATTTAAATGTGGGGCTGGGTATGTGGTCTCCCAGGCGTGGTTAATTTTAACTATTTATATAATGATTACTTGTATATCCATATGTCAAACCTAAACATAAGTACAGACATAACCACATATATACCAACAGACACACATACATACGTACATATACATATATAGACATACACATATACATATAGATAATATACAGTTATGTACAAACATTGATCCATACAATGCTTACATAAATACAGACTTATATACATACGCATCGTTATACCAGTGCATATGTGCACTCAATTACATATATACATATCATAACGCAAACACACATATTAGAGAAGGGAACTACTTATACAACCAGGCGATTATGTATCCGTGCGTACTCGAATGCACAACTGCGCTCATAAGCACGACCGAACATCCATATAATCAAGTGCATAATATATATATATATATATATATATATATATATATATATATATATATATACAGACACATAAACAACTATACATACGCGTATATACGCACACACACACGCGCGTGCATACATATATATATATATACACTACAGCTCATAATCCTATGTATATAGAATCAACACAAAACGAACGTCTACAAGCTCACACACATATATATATACATCCACATATATAAGGAAATGAAGTTAATGGAGACAAGAGACATGCACATATACATACATGCACACATATACACTTATATATACATATACACACATACACACATATGTACACATATATATACAGATGTACAGCCATACATATATAGACATGTACAAACATATACTTGCTCAAACATGCACATGTATAAGAACACATATAGACATACAATAGCCACCCTCTCATGCGTGCATACATATACACTCATACAAGCGAGAATCCATGTTTATACATATAGGGGCAACGTGCCAAAACTAATTCAGATATGGTGGCTTAAGTGGCTTTGAGCTGGCTATACTTGAATTTTTCCTGTGCTTGCATAACGAAATAAGCTCATTTTTGGTGTTTATCGTGGCTTTAGGATATGTTATTATTGCAACTGCTTCTGAAGTGCAAAGGTTGCAGAATTTGGATTTAGAGTTGTATAAATTGGACTTTTTCAATAAATCCCATTTTAGCGAGTATGGAATATTCTTATATTGGAGATCTTTAATCAGATTTGTTAGGGTGTTCCTCTATTGCTATTTGGAATTTCATTATTAAAGGAGTTTATATTGTTGGAAATTCTCAGTTTAATTTGATTTGTCGTTGCGCCGATATACGTGTAGGATTTTACATTTGCATTAATGGTGTTTAAACTGTCGGAGTTTCTACTATGGGTGTGGGATAAACTTACAGAGAGAGACGGGATGATTAGGTTCGAATCGTTTTCAGGATGGGGTTCCTGAGTGACTTGGGTGTTATCATGTGTCTTATTTATGGGGTTGGCATATTTGGAGTTAGTGGAGTTCTCTAATGCTGTTGGGTCAGTAGTTAATGTGTTTTGAGTACGATTTTTGGTGTTCTATCCGTTGCACTTGTTGTTGTGGTTGGGAGTTCAGTGATTGTACATGAATAGAGTACGTTCTTGTAGATGCAATCATTTCCTAAGGGGCAACATTATTTGTTTCAGCAATTACAATGTTGTGTGGGTGGAGTCTGCGGGGCATGGGCCTGTGGTTTTCTTATTTTAGAGTTGTTTGATGCTATTATCGTTTGTGCTATGTTAGGCATAGTGGAGTAAGAGATTTTTATTGAATTTTTATTTAATATAGTGCTGTATCTCTGGGGCTGTTGAAAAGATTGTTCAATTATTTTTAAAAATTCCTTAGGTATATTAGTTTTTACGTTGGAGCTCTATGGCGGGTTGAACCATATGGATTTTTTTCGCCTTAATGTTATATACTGGGTGTTATTATTAAGATGACGTATATTCTGTATTATTGTTGTTGTTCGTCTAAGGAAGAGTCTTAGTGTTTTATCTAGATACAGTCTTAGGAGGGTTCATGTGTTGAGTTTCATATGCCTTAAGATGCCCCTGTTTGTAAGAGATAGCATATTGGAGACATAAACAGGTATATATAAAGAGAGAGACAGTTCTGTATGAACGGGTGTGTTTTTATAAATATTGATACATATATTTCTTACCTATTTTTGAGATGATGATTTTCACAAAGTTCTTATAATATAAATGGACAATACCTTTTCTGTTGAATTACAACACGAAGACGCAGATACACAAAGATGATGACGTCCTTTATTTCATGATCGGTCCATTTTTTCTATTTTTTACTTACATGAAAAGGGGACAGCCCTTTATCATGTAACATTAATTTATTGTTATTCTTTTTGTGTTGTTTGCTATTGGATTTAGTCTTAGACTTTGTGTGCTCTGGATTAGGATTTTAAGTTCAATTGGGAAATCACAAAAGAAAATATATAGCTACTTATGTCGGGCTGAGTTGTCCATAACCTGTAACGTCAAACAATTAGTTTCAGGCATCAATATTTAGAGAACGTATTGCACATCTGGACAGGAGCTGCTAAAAGCAGCTTATCCTGTCTTGACATAGTTCAAAATAGACTTCGTTGCTTAGGGGGGGATGCCCCTTTCTCTTCCCTGCAACCTCTTTCCCACAGAAGAGACGTCGCGAGCCTATCTCTACTGCATCGTTATTTTCATGGCAAGCACTTGTCTAGCCAAAACCACACTCTTTATCTGTGCCTAAACCTAAATGTAGATTCCATGAACAAAGCTTTTTCTTAGAACTGAACGCCTGTGGAAGTCTCTTCCGATTGCCTGACTATAATCTCATTGTCTTCAAGTCCAATGTTCTTGATGAACCATCCCCCTAAGTAATCCAATTTACAAACTTCCCCCTACTTATGTTTACTACGCTATAATCACCTTGACTAATGTATACCCATTAACCCTTATCCTTGAATGGCCTCCGACCCTTGATAAGTGGTGGATCCTGTGTCAAAAAAAAAAAAGAAAAAAAAAACGAACGGTGGAGAAGGGCAAAATTATACGAGAAATCAACAAGAATGAGGACACATCTGCTTGTCGGAAATGAATCAATATTGATGTTTCATCTTTTTTTTTCAGAAAATTAAAGCGACTAAAAAAACAATCAAAAGCACAATGCTTCAGCGATTAACGTTTATGAAGAGAGGATAACATTTTGGATTGAAATTGGCTATGTAGCGTCACATCGCTTGTGAAATCTGTCCATATCTATCGATTTCGATATATATATATATATATATATATATATATATATATATATATATATATATATATATAAATAAAATGGGTTAAGAAATTCCAACGAAAGAAAGATGTATATTTAAATAAGGGAATAGTCACCAACAATGTGTATTTTTTAACATTATTTTATTATTCCATGTCTTGGTTTTTCATTGAGAATTATGTTTGGATCATTGTAATAATGTTTTTTAAGTCATTGAAATCGTTTTTACGCGCGTTTCAGACGTTCTGTGATGCGTCCTCGTCAGAAATTATTTTCAAATGTGTTGGAGATGTAAAAATGGCGATTTTCGTAGTTAATTTTAAGTTTTTCCAACGGGTAGAGGCTTGAAAGTGTTTATTATTCATTGGCATGCTCAATTTTTATTGCTCTTTTATTGGGCTTGTGAGGGAGACCGTTGACATGGCTGCAGTCGCTATCTCTTTCTCCTAATGACTTTTTCTTTTCCTTTAGGGTGGGGTAGGGTGTGTGTGTGTGTGTGTGTGTGTGTGTGTGTGTGTGTGTGTGTGTGTGTGTGTGTGTGTGTGTGTGTGCGCGTGCGTGTGTGTGTGTGCGTGTGCGTGTGTGTGTGTTTGTGTGTGTGTTTGTGTGTGTGTTTGTGTGTGTGTGCGCGTGTGTGTGCGTGTGTGTGTTTGCTTTTATTGGTTTGGGAATGTGTATATTGTTTCATAGTATTTTGGGGTTATTTGCTTCCTTAGGAAGGCGGCTGTGATCCGAGGTCGTTACTAATGTGTATGTGTGGGGAGGGGGAGACTAGCTCTTCTGAAATAATGGTAGGGGTGCTTTCATTCTATTTTGATATTTATTTTTTGGATTCTTGGATTTTAGTATTGTGATTTTTCGTTTTAATCTTTTCGGGTATTCCTTATATTGTGTTTGTTTAGAAAGAGGGGTGTATTTAAAATAGGGGATTTTTTTAATGTTTCTATTTATTTGTCTCCCCATGTGGGTATGGCCATACCCAGGATCGGTTCCTAGCGTGGGGAAGATTTTGTTCCCCAGAGAAGGGGAATTGGGAGGGGGATGGTAGAAGGGATGATAGTTGTTTCAGTCATGAGGGGGGTCTCCTCCACTGACTGAGGAGGGAGCGAGGTGTTGGAACAGATATTATACTATGGTTCTAGGTGTTTCCTAGTGTTGTTGGTTTCGAGATTAAGTAGGTTTGGTGTTGTTCAGTGTGTTGTATTAGAGATAGGGGTGTTATGTCTGTGTTTGGTTGTATGCGCGCACGTGTGTGTATTTTAATGTGTCGATTCTGATTTATGTGTGGGTGTGTATATGTGTATGTGTATGGGTGTGCATGCGAGTGTACCTTGCATTTCATGTTTTTGTGTGATGGTATTAGGTTCTGTTCAGTTCAGGAGTGAATCTGGTGATGAAGTTTTTTTTCCTGTGTAAGTAAATAAAAATAATTGTCTGTTTGGAAGATTGGCATTATTTTGAAGCTGTTTCCACTGCATGTGTGTACGTGTTTTGAAACATAGAGGTGTCTGGTATCTGCAATTTTGATGTTGCTCTTATGTAAGGCCACTCTATTGCTGAAATTTATTGTGGCGCCTATGTAGGATTTGTTGCATGTTGTGCATCTTAGTGCATATACTACATTTCTGGAGGTGCAATTTAGATCCTTTTTTTATTTTGAATGTTTGTGCTGGGTTTTTGAATGTGTATGTGTTACCTTCTATTATTATGTCACATACTCCACATCGCGGTTTGTTGCATTTTGTAACTCCTTTTGTAGTATGTGGGACGAGTTTTGAGGAAGTTAGGATGTGTTTTAAGTTTTTGGGTTAGCGTTTGCTTTTTATTATTTTTGTTGTTTTAAGTATGTTGTTTAGTTTGTCGTTCTGATTAAGGAGGATAAGGTTTTTTGTTATCTGTGTGAATAGTTCTGGGTTGTTTGTGCTGTGTGTAGAGACCTATGCTAGAATTTGTTCTTTGTTGTGTTCTTTTGCGATTCTTAGTTGGTCTATTGGAATTTTTTCAGCCAGTTCAATACCTTTCTGTATTAGTGGTAGTGGGTATCCTCTTTTCCGCAGTGTTATTTGTAGTTCATTCAATCTAGTTGAGCGGAGGTGTCTGTCTGTTACTATGGTGCAGACTCTACGTGCTAGGGAGTAGGGTATTGATTTTAGACAGTTTTTAGGATGGTGGCTTTTGAAGTGGCGGTATTGTTGAGTGTCTGTGGGTTTGTGGTAGATGTCTGTGATTATGTTGTTGTTTTTTATTTTTACTAGGATGTCTAGGAAAGGTAGTTCTGTGGGGCTTTGTTCTAGTGTGAAGTTTATTTTTGGGTGTAGATTTTGTAGCAAAGTGTGGAGTTCTTTGATATCCCCCCATGAGGTTCTCCAGAGGATAAAGCAGTCGTCTAGGTATCTTTTCCAAGATTTTATGAAGAGTGTTTTTATATTGTGCCCGTACTTTTGCTCTATCCTTTCATAAAGGGTCTCTTCTAGGAAGGCGAGTGTAAGGGTGGCATATGTCGGTGCCATTTTGGCACCCATTGCTGTGCCTAGTATTTCCTTTATAACTAAGTTGTTATTGTGTTGGATTTTTTTAAGTGCTTGTGTTTGTTTTCGTGTTAAATTACTGGTGAGGTTTTCTTTTTGTTGGGGGTTGAGGTTCCAGAGTGTTTCAAAGAAGGTATTTAGTTCTTTTGTGTTGTTATGTTTGTTGGGAAGTATGTTGATTTGTTCTTCACTAGAGAGTCGTCTGTTGTGTTATCACTGTCGTTAAGTATATCTATGAGTCTAAATTTGCGTTCAAATTCTTTGAGGCCTTTCTTTAACTCTGCTATGTTACTTCTGGGAGTTGAGCAAAATTTGAGGCCTAGTTTTAGTACTTCAATTTCGTCCTTTGTAAGTGTCTCTGTAGATAGGTTGATGACTTTGGGTTTTTTTGTTGTCTAGTCTGGTGTTGTCATTTTGTGAGAGATTCCTAAAAAATGATTGTGAGGGTCGTTAGTTTCGTTGATTCGGTTGGGAGGTTGGTTGTGTCGTTTTGTGGGGATGTATGGGTTATGATGGTACCTGGGGTATTCGGATTGGTTGTGTTTGTGTGGGGGGTATTTTTGGGGTCGGTTTTGTACTGTGGGGTACTGGGGGTGGGTGTTGTAAAGATTGTTTTGTGTTGGGTGGTATCTATAGGGGTGGTTGTTACGGTGGGGGTTTTTAAGTAGGGGGATTTTTTGGTGGTTTGTGTGGGTGGGGTGGGGTAAGAGATAGTGGGTTCTTGGCTGAGTTGGGTTACGTGGTTGGTAGTAACTATTTTCGTATTGTTGTGGGAGGTTGTCTCTTTTAGTGTTGTCATGTGGTAGTGGGTTGTCGGTTGTTGATATGTTGTTTTTGGAGCATTTTGGTAGTAGTATTTGTGTTTGTATGGTGCCTGTTTTCTTGTGTGGATGTGTGGTGTTCTAGATGGGAGTTTTGGTTGAGTTTGTTGGTGGGGATGGGTGTGTGGTATGAATATGTTCCGGTCGTTTCGTTGTGTGTGTTTGGGTCTGTTGTGTGGGTATTTTTAAGAGTGATGTGTGTCTCGTTTGTTACCTTTGTTTTGGAATCTCTCCAGCTGTTGAAAGCGGGTATGTTTCGGTTTTTGGTAGGTTTGACTGGTCATGTTCGGTACTTGTTCGTTTTTTTTTTCTTTTTCTGGAAGATTCTTTAGCCAGGTTATCTTCCTTTCGATAATTCTTTTGGATTTTTCCTCCTCCTCCTCTCTGCATTCAGACTCCCAAAGTCCAATAAGGAATTGGTGGGTCTCCTTGGGGCATAGTTTTCTGATGTCGGTGAGTATTTTATCGTCGATTTTGGTGTATTCCTCTGTGAGGTGTATCTTTCTGTCCTCCTGTATGTCGATTTCAGCTTGTAGTTTTGATATGTTTAGGGCTTTTTTTATTTTTTTCTGCTCCTTTGTGTCTTGTGGTGTGACTTTTTCTCGGAATTTGTTTGGGATAAACTGCTCCTCCATGGATAAAAATGTCTTGTAGGTTAGGGCGGTGTCGCTGCATTTGACTGCACGGTAGCAGGCCATTTTTCTCTTTTTAATAAGAGTTTTCCATGTTTGGAGTTTTTTTTTCTTTTGTTTTCAGCGCTTCATTGCGGATATGTGGTTCCTTTAGATGTTCTATCGCCATTTTTACATCTCCAACACATTTAAAAATAATTTCTGACGAGGACGCATCACAGAACGTCTGAAACGCGCGTAAAAACGATTTCAATGACTTAAAAACATTATTACAATGATCCAAACATAATTCTCAATGAAAAACCAAGACACGGAATAATAAAATAATATTAAAAAATACACATTGTTGGTGACTACTCCCTTATTTAAATATATATATATAGTCTTTTGAAAAAAAAACAGGAATATATATATATATATATATATATATATATATATATATATATATATATATATATCGATTCACACTCAGGAAGATCGACGGATCAGTCGAAAATATGTGCTTTTGGGGGAAACATTCCTGTTTTTTTTTCAAAAGACATTTGTATTCCTACACGTCAACACACAGGAAATAAATACAGAAAAGATATAAACATTTATATATTTTTCGTATTGATTTTTATTCATACATATTGGTATATATATATATATATATATATATATATAATATACATATATATATTAAGCACATAACTTAATCGATATATATATATATATATATATATATATATATATATATATTCACCTACATAACGAATTTTTTAATTAACTTTTTTGCTTATTTTTAATGACCTGTATGGCCTATTAAAGCCAATTTGGGTTTTTTTTTTTTTGTATATAGTTCTGCAATTTTCTTTGCGTTAAAAAAGATTTGGAGAAATAAATATATTTTGTAATTTGTTTTTGCTTATTTTCACTTGAGGAATCTAAAAGAGAAGTCTGAAAAAGAAATTTTCTTGTATGATTTCTCAATTTATCAGCCTATCGACAGCTGTATCGTCAAATAAGCACAATTTGGAGAAATAATTAAAAACATTGTTTTTGCTCATTTTTAATTGAGATGTATGGTCAATTAAGGCCAATTTTTTCATGTACTGTACTTCCTTTTTCAAAATAGATGTGGAAATAATTTTTTCTAAATTTCTTTTGTTTATGTTTAGTTAAGAAATCTGAAAAAAGAGAAGTCTGAGAAAGATATTTGTTTTATTTATTTCTCAATTTATTGGACTGTCAACAACTGTATGGTTAAGGCCAATTTATTGTGTTGTTCTGTACTTCTCTTTATGACTAAATAGATTTGGAGAAATATATTTAAAAACAGTTTTTTGTTGTTTATTTTTAATTGAAGAATCTGAAAAAGAGAAGTCTGAAAAATATTTGCTTCATTGATTTCTCAATTTATTTGCCTATCGACAGCTGTATGGCCAATTAAGTTTTTGTATGTAGTTCTGTACGTTTAAACAATAATTTTTATTTATTTATTTTTTTTAATTGAGCCATCTGGAAAAATCGTTGTCTGCAAAAGGTATTTGCTTGATTGATTTCTCAATTTATTGGCTTATTGACAGCTGTATGATCAATTCTTTTTTGTATGCAGTTTTGTACTTTTCCTTGCAACAATTGAGAATTGAGAAATAATTGTTTTTAATTCTCTTTTTTCTTTGCGTCTAAACAGATTTTGAGAAATAATAATTTTTTTGTAAATAATTTTTGCTTATTTTCTGAGAAAAGAGAAGTCTGAAAAAGATAGTTGATTGATTGATTTCTCAATTTATTTTCTTATCGACAGCTGTATGGTCAAATAAGGCCAATCCTTTCTGCACTTTGCGACAAAATAGATTTGGAGAAATAATTTAGGAAAATTTGTTTATTTCCTTATATGGTTAATAAAGGCACATTCTTTTTTATGTAGTTCTTTACTTCTCTTCGGGTCAAAATAGATTTGGAAATAATTTTGTATGAAATATTCTTTTGCTTTTTTTACTTGAGGAATCTGGAAATAGAGAAATCTAAAAAAGATACTTGTTTGATTTATTTCTCAATTTATTGGCCTGTCGACAGGTGTATGGTCAATTAAGGTCAATTTAGTTTTCTATGCAGTTCTGTAGTTTTCTTTGTGTCCAAATAGATTTGGAGAAATAAATTTATTTTCAATTTCTTTTGTTTTATTGCCTATTTTTAATTGAGGAATCTGAAGAAAGAGAAGTCTAAATATATTTGCTTGATTGATTTCTCAATTTATTTGCCTATCGACAAGTAATGCCAATTTTTTTGGTAGTAGTTCTGTACTTTTCTTTGCGTCCAAATAGGTTTGGAGAAATAATTTTTTTTAATTTGCTTCTTTTTTGTTGCTAATTTTCAATTAAGCAATCTGAAAAAAAGAGAAGACTGAAAAAACATTTGCTTGATAGATATCTCAATATATTCAATTGTTTGGCCAGTCAACGGCTGTATCTTTATGTAAGGTCAAGTGTTTTTTAGTAAAGAGATGGCTTGTACGCTATATGCACGTGTGTAAAAAGAGTGTATTGATTTCAATAACACAAAAATTAAAAATATATCTCGAAAAAAATGCAAGATTAAAAATATTTACTGTAAAAACTTAACAAATCATTTATAAGAAGGTGCTAATTTTTATTGTAATGTTATAAGATTTTAAGAATCAGTAATAAATCGTTTAAAAACCTATAGAAAAAGCAGGAAGCAAAAAAAATGGAAATAATTGAAATAGTAATATAGTAATGCCCCCCAAACACCGGAAAACGGTAAGGAATAAATCTTGTTGGATAACGTTTAAAGAAGGAGTTATGTGCAAAAACTATTTTAATTGTTAAAGTATAATCGTACAATTTCTAAATGCACGTGAAAGTTTTTTAAAAAGTTCAGAAAAATAAATAAATAAATAAATAAGCTTGACTGTTAAAAACGAAACAGCAAATTAATTTTTATGGAAAAAAAATGGATGCTATATTTTTTAAAATTTTATTTCAATAACACAAAAAAATTAGAAATATACCTGGAAAAATCAGGATGAAGCTGTTTAATCGAAAAATATATTTAGATTTAATCTAGGTAGGGTGGGTGAAACATGTATCTGATTTAAACAATGTGTGTAAAGTTGTGTTGTGCTGTGGGAGAAAAGTTTTAAGAAAATAAAATGAATTTTGAAATCCTGTAATTCGAGATATAGATATGTCTTTAAAAATTAATTCAAGATTAAATATCAAATGAAGTTCAAATATGAAGTTATTTAGACATATTTACCGAAAGAAACTTATCAAGGAATTATTAGAAGAATGTAAAGAATCAGTAGTAATGCGTAAAATATCTGTACAAAAAGCAGGAAGCAAAAATTTCGTAATACCCGAATAAACGGAAAGAAACACTTGAAAACTGTAATGAATAGAAGGTTGTAGGTAATGATTAAAAAAGAAATTGTGTAAAAGGCAGAAAAAAAATTCGGAGGAAAAAGTTTGCTTTAAAAACAGCAAATGAATTCGATCGAAATAAATGGATGCTATTCTTTATTTATTAATATATTTTTCAATAACATAAGAAATTAAGAATTCGACAAATTTATTTTAGGTAGGTTTGGCGAGGAAAGCTTTAAGCAAAACAAATGAATTTAAATTAAAATAAAATGGAATCTTGGAATGCGAGATTTTGTTAGATGCCATAAAAAATTAAACAATAAAAAATTAATTTTGGATTGGTGAAAAGACTTAAGATAAACAAATGAGTTTAAAAATAAGGGATGGCTTCTTTTACTTATCGATTCAACAGTGAAATCTTGTAATTCAAAATCATAAAATCGTGGTGAATTAATTGAAACGTTCATTCTACCGGAAATAAAATAGAGAACAGTTCCGCATTTACGAAAAATATTTTTATTGTATTTAATACTTTTATAATTAGCAATGCTATTTATTTTAATCACATAAAACCATTCCTCGACTCTAAAGATTGACTATCTGAAAATTTCAAATAAAATGTTAATGCAGAAATATGGTTTTATTGATAATGAACGAACTAAGAATTATATATATATATATATATATATATATATATATATATATATATATATATATATATATATATATATATATATATAAAAGTGAACGTGTCTGTCTGTCTGTCTGTGTACATTTCCGTACGCAATAACTCTGTCAATCTTTAGTCTATAGACTCGAAATTTGAAATACCGGGTACTGAGATTTGGGAAAATCGATGTGACGGGTGTCAGCCAGAAATTTGGCTGTTAAGGGGTCAAATTTCAACGATTTGACCTTTAAGAACTCTACCAAACTCCTCTAACAATTTTGGGTCTAGACACTTGAAATTTTAGATATAGGTTCCTTGAACCTGGATCTAACTTAATAAAGTGATTTAAGCCCGAAACTATAAATTTTAAGGGGTCATAATAGGGGTCAAATTAAAAAAAAAATTTACTCTTTTTTTTTTTTGCTCAGCATACACCTCCAAACACCCGGGCAAAGCCGGGCTGAAATGCTAGTATATATATATATATATATATATATATATATATATATATATATATATATATATACATAATTACTTAATTTACTCACATAAAATTAATATACGAAAGTATAGATTCATGCGTAAACTTTAAGTATTTACTTCGAAAGTGCTCAATGCGTAGGTAGAGCTAGTTAGTAAGTTATAAAATGTATATGGCGATTAAGCTACACTGAATATTCCGCGTTTCATCCACTCTAGGATTCTTCAGGCTTATGCGCGAATTCTGTGGTTGTTTGTCGTGTTTATGTGCGCATCTTCTATTGACATTTTTAGTTAGCCAATCAGCTTTCTAGTATCCACCTAACAATACAAATAGGCCTTTGTCCGAAAAGGCTGATAAGAAGGGCGCGGTGGATACTAGAAAGCTGATTGGCTAACTAAAGTGTCAATAGAAGATGCGCATATAAAAACGACAAACAACCAAAGAATTCGCGCATAAGCCTGAAGAATCCTAGAGTGGATGAAACGCGGAATATTCAGTGTAGCTTAATCGCCATATACATTTTATAACTTACTATATATATATATATATATATATATATATATATATATATATATATATATATATATATATATATATATACGAGCAAACAGTTAATAAAACATGTTTAAACAATTTGAAAAAGAGTTAAAAACATATTTAATCTAAAAAGGAAACACTTGATAAGTGGATAGTCCTTATATATATATATATATATATATATATATATATATATATATATATATATATATATATATATATATATATATATCTTTTGCCACTTCCATCTTATTGGAATATTATTTTCATAATGTTCATCATATTTTAAATTTAAGTCTAAAAAAATCATAAACAAGTGCGAATAGAGCTCTTCACAACGATGGACTTGTTGTGAATATGGATTATCTCCTCTTTAATAATCATAGTTAAAAAAGCTGTACATTTCCGCTTGTCAAATAGATGAGTAGTAAGATTCTTAATTGAATAAAAGACGGAATCTCTTGTCCTGTTTTCATTACAATTTGTTCAATTAAGAATGGAACAATTTATGCGACCGGAGCGATTTACCACAGTTCCAGAAAGCGATTCAGCCAGCAAGTGTTGAAAACATTGGCGGGAGACATTTACAAATTTCATCAAGGTTCTACGTTCAGAAAGACCGGGACGTCCCATCAATAAGCGTGCGCTCCCAACCAATTACCCGTCTGGGACAGTATTATCTCTAGTTGCGTTACCTACGAAGGTAATCGATGTTCTGAACGTTACGCACATAAAGTTCAAAAATGAGATATTTTTTAGAAACCTACTTGCAGCTCGCCGACAAGAATCAGGCGAAACATTTGACCATTTCCTTTAATTGTAGGTATAGACCGCTTTATACCCTTAAAATAGTTCCAGCAAAAACCTAACACCAAGCCGTAGTTTTATCCAGCCTTAAACCTATTTTTATTTCTAGTTGTAAATATCATTATTTATTACTAGAAATAGGTTTAAGGCTCCTAAAATGCGTACGCAAGGATCCGTGGCACATGTGGTTAGAGTGCTGGGAAAAATCAATTGTAAAAGTGATATTCTCCTAAAGGTTGAAGGGTCAATCCTCAGAAAATAAAAGTATCATCAAGATGGCGCCATCTTGATGATACTTTTGCTTTCTTTTTGAAAAGGGGAGGGATTTTCTCCCGAAATTAATCAAAGTTCCATACCTCCAACGGACTTTATATACAGCGGACATGCCAACAACTTGGTTGCAAAATAATTATACAACGAGGCGAGGAATGATAGATGAATAAACAGTTAAGCATTTCTCTTCTCAAACGTACCCGTCTATTTGTTTGTTTTTTTTTTCTTTTCTTTACTCTCATGATTCCGGTCCATTCCGCATTGCTTTTGGCTTTTAAAACTTCCATATATTACTTTATCAGCAATGCTTCAAGCAAACTACCATTTACTCTTATTTATATATATATATATATATATATATATATATATATATATATATATATATATAAGAGTAAATGGTATATATATATATATATATATATATATATATATATATATATGAGTAAATGGTAGTTTGCTATATATATATATATATATATATATATATATATATATATAATAGGCTGGTGCAAAAACAATATCATTTTCTCACAGATGTTACTTTTATATATAATTTCTGAATTAATTCGGTGATATATACAGCCATTTTATATATCGTTTTAAAGCGCGTTGTTCGCTCTATGGAATCGTGTTATTCGTTTCCATTCTCAATCCTTTAATTCATTTTTGCAGGCTTTTCGACAGCATGGACAAAATTCAAACCCGCACGATTTTTTTGTTCAAGTTCAAACTAGGCCGAAAAGCTTGTGATTTCAGTGATGTTTTTCGCTCAGGAAACACTAACGAACGTGTGACAGAACAGTGGTTCAAGCAATTTCAAAATGTTGACAAGAGCTTCGAAGGTGAAGACGGTCGCGGCGGCAATTGATAACGAATATTTGAAAGCCTTAATGGAACCCGATCCTCGCAAAACCACTCGAGTTCAACCACTCAACAGTCGTTCGCCATTTAAAGCAAATAGGGAAGTCAAAAAAGTTGGATAAATGGGTGTCGCATGAATTGAATGATATTTTTTAAAAAATCGTCATTTTGAGGTGTTTTCTATGTTTCTTCTGCGCAACAAAAACGACCAATTTCTCCAGTGATGTGTGATGAGGAGTGAATCCTCTACGACAACCGGCGACGTTCGGCATAGCGGTTTGACGCCGAAGAAGTCCCACAAGACTTCCTGAAGCCGAAATCGTACCTAAAAGAGGTTATGGTGACAGTTTGGTGGTCTGCAACCGGTCTTATCCATCACAGCTTTTTGAATCCGGGCGAAACGATTACAGCGGAGAAGTACTGCGACAAATTGACAAAATGACAAAAGAAGCTTCAATGTATTTGCCGGTCAGTATGAAGGGGCCAATTCTCTTCCAGGACAACGCTCGATCGCATGTTGATCAACTGACCCTGCAGAAGCTGAACGAATATGACCACGAGACACTGCCTCATTCGCCATATTCACCGGACCTCTCCACATCGATTATCACTTTTTCAAGCATCTCGACAACTTTCTGCATAAAAATGCTTCAGAAGCAGAGATAATGCCGAATCGGTCTTCAATGACTTCATCAACTCCGGATTTCTATGTTAAACTTGTTTCTTGTTGGCAAAAATGTGTGAATTCTAATGGTTTTTAATAAAGTTTATTATTAAAGAAGTTATGATCTTTTGAAGTTGTACGTACAAAAAAAACGACATTATTTTTGCATCAACCTATGTTATATATATATATATATATATATATATATATATATATATATATATATATATAATATAAAGCTGAATGTGTGTGTGAGAGTGTGTGTGTGTGTGTGTGGTCACGAATAGGCTCTTATATGGTTGACTATTTTTAAAAACTGATTACATATAATGATAGAAGATGTATCGAGACACAAGAATGGGTATGTTTGATCTGGCAGAACGGTGGTTTATTAAGATTGTGGCGTCTTCGTTCGCGTCTGGTCTACAAAGTATGGAAATAAAAAATTAAAATATTAAAAAAACACGTTTACAAGTGTTTTTGATATAGATGTACATAAGAATACTTTGATAAGTATGTTTTAACTTAAATAGGGATGGTATAATAAAATTGTGGGGTCTGCGTTCGCGCCTGGCCTCCATAGAATGGAAATAGGCACAAACTTTAATAAAGACTTTTCATATCTATCTGCGTCAGTATACTTTAATAATTATGTTTCAGTTTGAATAAATATGGTATGATAAAATTATGGTGTGTTTGTTCGCGCCTGACCTCCATAGAATGAAAATATATCACAAAGTTTAACAAGGTTCTTTAATATAGATCCACAGAATATTGTGATAAGTGTTTCAGTGTGAACAGGTATGGTATAATAAATTATGGGGTTTATCTATTTTATTTTTATTTTCATCATATTTTGCTTTGGTTTTGATATCCCCAAATTCGAAGCTTTCTCTTTACAATCCTTTCTTTTTATAACCTATCATACTTTCATAAATCAGAGTCCATTTTCTGTAGGCTGTTTTTGAACCCAGTCAACGACAGGTACTTTTGCTAGTATATATATATATATATATATATATATATATATATATATATATATATATATATATATATATATATATAATTTTATAATATACTGCTGATGTTAGATAATTCGGCATTAGAACCTGTCTAATGTATAATATGGAAGTGAAATCGCTAAAACTTCATACATTTTTACCTTTCACAAAAAGATTACATATAAGGAAGCACAACGTTTCATCCTTACGAACATCCAATACAAACATTCTAAATTCCAAGGAACGATTAGCTCGCCTTCAAATTTTATTTATTTTATTCACTAGCGACGCTTTAAACTATTTTTCTCGTCCGACTTTAAAGTTATTATTGTTACTATTGTAATTAAAAAGTTTGGAGTACACGAATTAAATTATTTTTAAAATATAACAACGCATGTTGCAGCAATGCTTATCTTGTATTTGGTAAGAGTACAGGTTTTCGTTGGCAGTATTGTGTGCAACATAAGTCTAGATTATGTTGTGTCCAAATAAGTCCGAGTTCTCACCGTCAGTATTTTGATATTGCAGGGCAAGTAATAAATAAGAAACACGGCAGTGTATTTATAAGAATGTATATTTACAGTAGTAGTTAGTAAGTTACAGAAAGACTGATCCGAGATTGGGTATTTATTTATTTGGCAGACAGAAATATGGAACAAAGCCGGAAATAGGAAGAACAATTCAACGACTCTAAGGACATACAGACAAGCTAGCCAGAATAGGAGAGTGATTAGACACCGTATAAAATAAAAGTGTTGTCAAATAATATAAAAAAGGGAACATGCGAGTGTATGCTGTCACTTGATGAATCAATCGTAAATGTCGGTCAATTAAAACCATTAAAATAGTTCTTTTTAATATAATTCAATCCAAAAACTAAGATATGTTTTAGCATCGATTTTGTATGATTAATATAGTGAAAAAAGCTCTAGCATAATAATAAAATGTGTATGCAAAGATGTGGAACACGTGGTACGAGATTTCCGATGACAATCAAATTCGTTCGCAATAGACCACCTTTACTCGACTCTCCCTAAATTGTTTTGGGGAAAAAAGCTGGAGCCACGAAGAAGGCCAGGAATAACATGTCGATTCATCTTTCGCATTGGACGGTGTTTATTTTTGCAGCGTAAAACAAATAAGAAGACATAAAGTTTTTTAATTCTTTAAGGCGGCTAAAAAAGAAACGCAAAAAGAATAAATATCAATAAATAGCAATCGGAAAACGAATGAAATGCAATTCAAAATACAAAGATATAGATATATAAATACCCGTTCACATACACTTCTCACGATAAATTCTCGATTCTATCTAATTCAGGGTTCTAGCTTTACTGTGAAAGGTGTATGTGAACGGGTATTTATATATCTATCTATAATCTCCTCTTAATGTCTAATATGTGTAGAAAAAGCGGTTCATTCTTCGTATGGACGTGATGTCCCTCAACAAATAGGTTGTTCCGAAATCGTGTCTGGGGAGTCGGCTAATTTCAGTTAATGTTTGTAGATGTGATATCTACCGCCTGCATACCAACTGAAGTTGAAGTCCAATCTAAACAAATTCAAAGTCCAATGTGCAAGTCGAATGTAAACCAATTCAAAGTCCAATGTGCAAAGGACAGGAAATCGGTTCGATCAGTACACACACACACACACGGTGACACGCCACCAACACGATCCAGCGTACACAATTACCAACCGGACGTTCTTTCCTCTTGCCTTGCCTTCCAAAACGATCTGAATTTATAGTTGTCGAAGACCAACTGATTTGCATATATGCACGAGATTTTGCGAGAGTTTCCGAGATCATACCATTACAAAACGCCGTCGGCGCCATCTTGGAATTCTTTTCCTATCCTAGCTTCGCAGCGATGACAAAGCACACACGCACACCTAGGTCGTTTGAACAGTAAGCCCTCATTTTCACAGCTTTTGTCACACCAACAGTAACTATCTTAGTTGTATATGACGCGTTGCTTGTCACATCGTAGAATGTAGAACTGGATAAAAAATATAAGTATTTAAAAATCGAGGCATAGCCAATAGATTGTGCCATGGCCCATATGGTTAGGTCGCCAGTATTGCACACTTCATGCGTGCGACGACCTGGGTTCGCGCCCATGTCGGAACACGTCACTGGTGCGATGCAGTACATCAAAACCCACTTTGGGTCTAGCGTTGTCCGTTGTCGATGCAATTGCTCGATTCCATTTAATTCTGAGTTCTAGCTTTATCGTGAATAGTGTATGTGAACGAGTACTTATACATCTATCTATAATCTTCTCTTAATGTCTTATATATATATATATATATATATATATATATATATATATATATATATATATATCGCTAATGAAAAAAGTTAAACCTTTACAAATCGTAAAAAAAACGTTAAAAATACATGGAAATTTGTTCTATAAAAGCTACCATAGTTTTATCCAAACTATCATTAAGTTTTGGATTTTTTTCATTTCGCCACTCAAAACCTAAAGAATGAGATAAAAGAATTATTTGAAATTCAGATACTTATAATGTTTTTGCGTATTTTTTATAGCAAAGAGTTCTACATCTTATTTAGACAAAAAAATTAATTGAAAAACCTTGAAAAAATATTTAAATATGAAATCACTTGAGACAAAAATAACTGTGAATTGTGTTTATTTCGGGGAAATTAAAAATTCTATTCAAAATAGAAAAAGTTTTATATTATTCTGCTTTTCATATGATAAAATTCAGGCTATCATCTTTCTGGAAAAAAAAAGTTGCTTAAGAATAATGAATTTTGATAGGGACGTGATGTCCCTCAACAAATAGGTTGCTCCGAAATCGTGTTTGAGGAGTCGGCTAATTTCAGTTAATGTTTGTAGATGTGATATCTACCGCCTGCATACCAGCAGTAACTATCTTAGTTTTAACAAAACAGCAACTTGTTTTTCTTCCATTTTTTGACCGTGCCTAGTCTTTTCATAGCACAAATAAAAAATGTTGACTGAAAGGGATAAAAACACAAAAATCGTATGTATTTTTTTATTTTAGTAAGCCAAAACAAAAGTTCACTGACACACGCGTTTAATGATGCGAGGAAAAATACGAATAATTCCTATTTCTCTTTCTTTTGTATTTACAAGTGCGCCAAGATGTGACATTTTCAAGCAAAGAGAAGAAAAAATATGAAAATATTCTTACTTTCCACGAGTTTGCAATTCAAACTTTTTCGTCCACACACTTATTTGGTTTTCACAAGTTCTTGTTTTTCCCCTTTCCTCAGTGTTTTCTGAACACTTGCTTGATTTAATTCAGCTTTCAGTCGTGAGTTCCTTTGAATGCTGGGTTTTTCTAAACTTTGAATGGCCTTTGAGTTCGAAATTCGATGTCGCCACTATTATATCCCTGTTAAGGGTTGTAAAGAAAAACAGAACGCCAAAACAAAGTAACAACATTTATCATAAAGCATAAAACAGGGGGGTTCGTTCGTCCTAGCCAACGAACGACCCAGGTTGGTTAACCGGTAATCGACTGATATTGTCTTCCTGTATTCAGGAGGCTGGAATTCATGCTCGTTGGGTTTTTTTATATACAGAAGTGTTGCAAGTATTATTGCAATGAATGAATAAGGTCATCAAGAAATGAAATTTTTATTGTTATTTAACTCTACCGTTATCTTAACGATTGAGTTTTTTGGGGGGTCTTTTAAATCCTGTAGTTGGTATATCCGTTCATTATTTTCAGCTAAAATAAGAATGTCGTCCACGTAGCGTACATATATGGGAGGCTTTATGTTATGTATAAATATTTTCTTCTCTAGATCTACCATTTAGAATTCACTTAGGGTTGGTCCGAGGACAGATCCCATTGCCACTCTATCTGTTTGGGCAAATATGTTATCGTTGGTGTCATAGAAGGGTACTTGTGCAGATTAATAGTAATTTTAAAATTGGTGGAGAGAGTGACGGATTATTATAAATATTGTTACTATTCTATCAATTATTTCTGCTACAGGTGCATTAATTAATAAACTTTCAGCATCAAAAGAAGCAATTATTTTGTTTTCCGGTTGCATCGATTTAAGTATTTGCATTAGTTCGTGTGTAGACTTCACACCATATTTGTTTGGAATATACGTGTTAATAAGTTCGTTTAGGGTTTTGTAAGAAAATAGATGGGGGTAAGAATTTGAGATATAATAGGTCGGAGAGGAGAATTTGGTTTGTGTATCTTGACTGTGCCATAAAGGTAATCAGGTTTATAGTCTCCAATTATTTAAGGGAGTTGATAATTACCAATCTGTATGATCATTAAGAATGTTTTTAAGTTTTTTCGTTATAATCAGATTTGTTAAGGATGACAAAGACATTTGATTTATCAGCTATATTAGGATGGTTACGTAGTTCTTTGGCAGCATTTTTTTAAAAATCGGTAGTTAGTATTGAGTTGTATTGTTTTTAATAAAATCGAGTTTTTAGGGTCTCCGCTTTTAGAATATCCCGTAACCTAGTCTCAGTGGTGATTTTGTTTTGTTTTTTGTAGGTTAGTAATGCGTTCATAGAGTAATTCTATCTCGGCTATTTTGTTTGGATGGTTAAATTGTGGTGTAAGATGGCAGTTGGGTCCAATATTTAGATACTGTTTTGTGCGTCTGTAAGATTGTAACCAGAAAGATTAATATAAAATTGTGTTATTAGGTAATATGATAGATCGATTTTATAGAGAGTTTAATTTTTGTTTTTTTGGATGGTCATTCGATGCGAGTGTTCGTTATTAGGGGTGATGTCAGTAAGTTGTTGGAGTTCATTGGTAATGCGGTCCTTCAGTTTTTCTTCAGGTTCATGTAGTTCATTTGTATGCTTAAGAATTAATTCTTGGGCGTTGTTGATTTGCCTTTTTACTAAATCAATTCTTAAATTGCATACTTTACTATCCCGTTGAGTTGCTGGACCATGTCATTTGAAATAGTATATTTGGGCAGCATTTTTCGTTTAAGCAAATGTTATTGAATGCAACGAACATGCTTTGCTTTATGATTTTTTTTTATTTTTCAATTTTCCGTATAATCTGTTTTTATATCAAAATCGAAAATATTGATGAAGGTTCCAGAATTGTAACTATCACGAGCGCTTCGATTCGTCTTCAGGTTTTGGGGAAGTCAAAGCGAGAAGGGGTGAAAATGGAAATTAAAAAGTAAAAAGTAAAATATTGAAATGGTAAAAAAAACATTAAACAAGTACTCATTAACACTCACTTTCTGAATTACATTTTTGATGAACTGTGGAAATTATCTTCCACCATCTTTCGTTCCTTTTTTCTTTCCTTCTTTCTGCTGTTTATGTTCTTCCTTCCTTCCTTCCTTCTTAAATCCCTTCCTGCCCCCTTCCTTAGCTTCCCCTTTTTATGTCACCTGACTCCCTTATGCCCGTTGATTGGATGAGACGTTTTCGTGCTAAATTGAAGCACGTGTGTGACATTTTTGAATTAATTCGGCAGTTGTGGAAAGGGCGTAGTCGAGACAACAAGTATCGAATGCATTCCCTTAAGGTCTCGGATAAAAAAGGGACGCCTGGAAATTTACTAAGGCGATGTACAACTCTGTCCTAACAAGACATTAAAATTGTTGAAAAGAACCAAGAGAAGAAAATTCGCCTCAAAGTTTTCTAAGACACTTGAAAACTGAATTCAGTTATCGAGAAAAGGATAATTGAAGTTTGAGAAGAAAATTCGCCGCTGGAAAGTTTCTAAGAAACTTGAAAACTCAAAAATATTCTACCTCCATGGAATTTTAACCTTTGCAAAAAAGACTACGGAAACGAGTTTCCAGGAAAAGGACTGATAAAAAAGAACTTTTTAATAACACGAACTCTGAAAGTAAAAAACCCAAACAAAACGAACTTTCTAAATGTTCCATTCGGAAAAGGGCGCCCAGAAGCTTCCAGTAAGTGCACCCCCCTTCTTTCTTTCTTTCTTTCTTTCTTTCTTATCCTCTATCTCTCTTTCCTTCTCTTTCCCTTCACTCTCTCCCCTTTCGGTTACTACTACAAGAATACTTGTAAGCCAGATGGACATTTTTGGCAGCCCATAGAGGTCACGAACTTTTCCTTTTGCCATTATATTTAATAAATTCTATTTCTCATATTTTTTCTTTTTTTGTTTGTTTTCTTCCTTGATGTTTCAGAGTTTAGTAGTAACGTCTAATTGATTAAGAAGAATTACCTTCCACGGGAAGAAGTGGATAATAAAATTTCTTCAGAACAAATAAAACAAATGCTAGAATCCCTTGAAAACCCTTATAATAATATTAGCCAGCACCATAATGCCAACTCCATTAATATATTTTATCGAAATAAAATGACACCTAACTTCAGAATCGAAGAAAATGCAATAAAAAATATCGTTTGTAGATATTTGACGCCTATTGACAGTAATTCTAAAATTAAATTTATTATCTACTACAAGAAGTTTACGACACAAAACCTCGTGGTTAGAAACAACTTATCACCGGCTATAAAAACGTTCGAACAAACCAATGTAGTGTAAAAATTCAAACGCTCTCTAGGAAAATGTAACTCCGAAAATAAATATAAGAATAATGCATACAACGACAACGTTGTTCCGGTGAATCACCATTTAAATAATACTAAGGCTATATATCAACCTTTAATAACAAAACACAAATCTTAGAAAAATTCTCGTCGATGACACAAAAATTAGACAACGTGAAAATAATCTTAAAAAATTAAAAATTCTTGAAGCGTCATACAATCGAATTCATCACTCTACTATAAATAATATTGCATTCGAAAAAAAGCAATAATGTGTTAAAATGCCTAGCGTAGCGCTTAATGGACGCTAATAGTGGCCACGAACTTACAAGACAAGGTACAGTTGATCACAGGTTCCCCCTTTTTCCTTTGTGTATTTTTATGTGAAAACGTTAGTTATATCATTTTTGTGCATGGAAAACGGATCTACTTTTAAACTAGGTGTAGTTAGATCTGCTATTTTGTATTTTGGGTTATATTTCGGATATTATGTAAGTTTTATTCATAAAATCATTTATTTTATGAATATATATTTTATTTTATTTATTATTATTTTTCTAATGTTATTATTAATTTAAAATCATTTATGTATTGCTTTCTTATAGTTTTTTATTCTGTGCACACAGTTTCTCGCTATTTCTTACCTACAGTTTAATAGATATTGGGGTTCTTGAAAGTTTAAGACAGCGAATTTCTCATTCAGACAAAATCTACATGGAGCGTCTAGGCCCCTACATGTACTTGCTTGTCTTACTAATTTCCATTCGACTATCGAACCTGAGGTCAACTACACCGTTGTCCTGTAAGTGCCGACCATTGGTTGATTAGAATGGGCGCGGTTACAACTAAGAAACAGATTGGCTAACTAGCAAATTCAATACAATGTGTTAATATAAAAATGCGCGATAACCACAACTTTTTCTATAAGCCTGATGAATTCTCACGAGAATGAAACACGGAATATTCTGTGTAGCTTAATTGCCATATATATTTTTGTAACTTACTACTTAGTTCTACTTATGTATCGAGCACTCTTAAAGTAAATACTGAAAAATTATGCATAAAATTGTATCTTCTATTATTCCTCACTTATTACCTTATCTCTAATTCAATTTGTTAGGCTAAAATACACAATTTATTCTATCGACCTAAACTTTAATTGCTAAACGATCCTCTATTTGAAATATATTTTAGTAAACGCAAAAGGTTTCGTTTCCTTTTTATATTTAGTTAATATATATTTATCTAATAATAATGGTGAGATTCCTCACTTTATTTTCATAAATTTATTTATAATTTATTATGTGTAGATGTGTGTATGTTTATCTGATTTTTTGCAGATTTGTGTATCCATGTGTATATGCACATGTGCACATGCTTATATAGTTATCTGTATATATGTGTCTGTATATGCCTGTATATATGTATACGTTGCCTTACACGGACATTAAGATTTTGCGACATCTATTCCTTTTTCGCCAACACGTTTTCATCTATTGAACTATATAATGAAGTTCCCCCTTCCCTCTCCCTGCTCCAATTCTATGTTACTTTGAAATCGTACGCTTATCAACTACTTGTTTTCAAAATAGAACGTGTGGCCTTTCTTTTAAAATAGTATGGTTTCATGTTTTTAGTCTTCAGCATAATTCGTTTAAAATTTCGCGAGCGATTGCAGCGAACAAGTTTGTCTTTTTTCTCTCAAGTTGTGAGGCTAATATTAACTTTTTTTATTTAGAACCTTTTCCGTGAAAAACTCTCTATCGTAACTTTTAGAAACTATCTTCGCATATGGAATTTACTTATGTTTACCGATCAACCACTAGGATTATTACAATTACTTTTGGACCATTTCACTTGCGTTTTTTATTCTAATCAATAAGTATTTTCTTTGGATTTTATCACATTTTCAACTTTTTCTTCGCCGAGCCTTTATTTGGAATATACTTTTAACCTATACATTTGTTACATAGGCGTTATTTTTTAGAAGGGATGACGTATATTATATCTTTGTTGTTGTGTGTTCGGAATTAGAGTGTTCATGTTGGTGTGCAGATATATCGCGTATATATAAAGAGAGAGACAGTTCTGTATATATAAAGAGACAGGGTACATGTTAATACAAAAGAACCGAGAACATGTAATTCAATGAGAGGGGAATTTATAGATATATAGATAGACCAAGATATAGTTTAACTTTTTTACTTCTGACAGTTCTGTGAATGGGACTGTTTCTGTAACACTGACACATATATTTCTTTACCTATTTTTTAGATGATGATTTTCACAAAGTTCTTATAATATAAACTAGCATTTCATCCCGGCGTTGCCTGGGTATTTGGAGGTGTATGTTGAGCAAAAATAAAGCGGTCAATTTTTTAAACTTTGACTCCTATTATGACCTCTTAACATTTATTGTTTTGGGCTCAAATCAAGTTATTCAGTTAGATCCATGGCCAAGGAACCTATATCTAAAATTTCAAGTGTTTAGACCCAAAATTGTCGGAGGAGTTTGGTAGAGTTCTCAAACGTCAAATCATTGAACTTTGATCCATTAACAGCCAAATTTCTGGCCGAAATCCGGTCACATCGATTTCCCAAATCTCAGTACCCAGTATATCAAATTTCGAGTCTGTAGACTAAAAATTGTGTTATTGCGTATGGAAATGTACACAGACACACACACAGACAGACACTTTCACTTTTATAGATATATAGATTGACAATATCTTTTCTGTTGAATAACATAACCGAAGACGCAGATACAAAAAGATGGTGATGTTGTTTATTCCATTTCGACCGGTCAATGGATTTGCATTAAGGAATTCAAGTCTTTACATGGTTCTTTCTTCTCTCCTTCGCTTCCAAGGTTCTATGTCAGCTCTGTCTCTGACTCCGCTTTTCTCTTCCTCCCCTGACTGGCTGACTGACTTAAAGTTCTCTATATTGAGAAATCATGACGTAATTGCATGCACAACACGTGCATATCATACTCGTGGCCTAATATGTTTCCTCTAACCTAATTTTCCTAACCCACTTTACAAATATGTCTAATATTTTCCATTGTCCGTTTTTAAATTCCTTATTTTAATTTCATTTCTTTAACAGAAACAAATTTACATCATTACATTCCTTTTTCAATAAACAGATATCTAACTATTTTATGTGAACTAAACAATGGTACGAGGGGCGTGGTCCTGACCCACTTCCCATAGCAGTAGAGCAACGAAATTTGGCACAGTTATTAGTCTTTCTCTACATAGGAACCACCCAGAGTTATGCATTTCTCCCATCGTTTGATGCAGCTCTGGAGACCGTTTTTGTAGAACACCCCAGGTTGGTCCTCCAACCACGATGTGACTTCAGAAATCAAGGCTGCATCATCTGAGAAACGCTTTCATTTAAAAAAACAACTTCATGGCTGGGAAGAGGTGAAAGTCAGAGGGTCAGGAGCGTAGGGAGGATGGAGAAGGATTTCATAACCACACGCCCGTGCTTCCGATCTGGCGACATGCGAGTTGTGGACCGGAGCGTTGTCCTGCAGGAGGAGGGTACCTTTGCTGATCTTGCCCCGCCTCTTGATCTTGATAGCTTCCCTTAATTTCCTCAAAAGTGAAGCATAATAGGCTCCTGTAACTGTGATACCCGTTGCCAGGAAATCTGTCATCACTACTCCCTCCTGGTTCCAGAAGACTGTGAGCATGACCTTGCCAGCGGAGGGCTGCACCCTTGCTTTCTTTGGAGATGGTGAGTCCAAGTGTTTCCACTGCATTGACTGGGCTTTGATCTCTGGATCATAGTGATGGACCCATCTCCAAATTCATCCTCGAGCACTCGACGCGTTCTCGCTTCTGGAATGGTGTGAGCATCCTGGGAATCCATCTGACAGACACCTTATGCATATGCAAATGGCTATGAATGATAGTTTCCACAGACCCTATACTAATCTTGACATCTTGGGTAATTTGGCGAATAGTAATGCGCCGATATTCCAAAATGGCAGCCTCAACTTGACGGACAGATGCTTCATCAATGTCAGAAGGTGGCGACCAGGTCTGGGAGCTGTTTCCACAGACTTCCGGCCATGTTTGAATTCACGATGCCACCGTTTTACAAGATCATATGATCGGGCATTATCACCATAAGTTTCTTTCATTTCATCAAAAGTCTCCTGTAGTGTGCGTCCTTTCAAATACAAAATCGGATCACTGCTCGACATTCAACAGGCTCTATCTCACACCTGACTCAGTTCAAACACCTTTAAACAGAAACCACAATTAGTTCACAGCCACATAACCCGTAGAGATATAAATCATTGCACATGCAAACTTTCAGCTAGATCAGACAACTGGAAGTGGGTCAGGGGCATTACTTATTGCACGCCCCTCGTATATATACATAAAAAACGTTCAAAAAGTAATTTTTCCTATTTTTCATTTAGCCCGAATGGATCAAAAGTTTTGATCATTGGTTTAATGATTTAATTAATGCATTCAGGATCTGATGGTTTCATCTCTCTTTTGTTGATAGTGACGGTATAAGATACTAAGAAAGCAACCCTGTTATAGACGTGCGTTAGAAGCAGAGATGCGTCATTGATTTATTGGAAAAAAGTTGCATTGTGAATAGTGGTGACTATGTAACATAAATATAAATTCTGGAGCTCGTTTTAATGGCATATGTCCCGTCACCCTAGCTCTTTATCTTTTTGAGTTAAGAAGTAGTTTTACCATTACCCTCGTATATGGACATATTGAATTCACACATAAACTAACACACGTGTGTGTGTAAAAAAAGGATACAAACATTCCAACGTAAGAAAAATGTATATTTAAATAAGTGGTGTCATCAAAAATTATTATATTTTTATTTATTTGTTTTATTTATTTGTTTTATTATTTGATATTATTTATTTAATTATTAAGATAAGTATGACGCATTTCGGACGATTTATGTTCTCTTCAGAGATTTTGTGGAAAGAGACGATTCGTAGAAGCCATTACGAGAATAAATGCTTTTCCGAAGAAGTGGAATCTATATCTTCTATACTCTTATAAATTCGTTTTTCTTTTGTGTGTATTGATATTCATATTAAAACACCTCTTTTCTATTTATTTAAAAAGAAAATACAATTTTCTCATATATGGCTTGTGGAATTGCATTCACTAGCAAAAGATCTAGCTAATTTGTATATTCTTTTAAACATTCATTTTAATTAATTCCCAGTTAGTTGCTTCGGTTTTCTAAGGGGATAATCATCTATTCCGTGAAATTATATTCATGCAGATAGAGAACATGATTTATACTTGCATAATATTTGCGTAAAAAGTTTATAGTAAACACAAAATTGTTTCCATATATATTTATGTATACGTATATATTTTTGTTTAACAAAGTTTGTCTACCAAACTCCTCCTAGAGTTTTTGGTCTACAGACATAAAACTTCATATATAAGGAATTTGAATCCATGCAAAACTTTATATTTGGGTTTTAGTCCGGACAAATCGGGACAAAAGTGTGAAAATTAAAAAAATGGAATAGGCCAGATGAAGGTCGACCACCGGTTTACGAATGCATAACGTAGTAGCTATTGGTTCATGTTTTAATTTTTAGCCTGGCAGTAAACATGTTTTCATAGACCAGTCATTGACGGCAGAGGCAAAATAAATCGTGAGCTGAACGTTTCGGTTGCGATTCTCGGTGGTGGCGCAAGAGTCATTTTTTTTATACTTTTTAAATCATTACTATATATTGCATTCAATCCAATCTATCTATCTATCTATCTATCTATCTATAAAAGTAAAAATGTCTGTCTGTCTTTTTTTATGGTAGTTAAGGAAGACTATTATACAGAAGGGCCATTACTTTACATATTCACACTTTTTAATATATACATATGCACATAACCTTATGAACAGTACATAAAGCGCGAGCAAAGCCGGACAGAACTGGTAGTCTATCTATATATCTATAAAAGTGAAAGTGTCTGTGTGTCTGTCTGTGTGTCTGTCTGTTTGTGTGTGTGTGTGTGTGTTTGTGTACATTTCCCTACGCAATAACTCTCAATTTTATGTCTACAGACTCGAAATTTGATGTACAGGGCACTGAGATTTGAAAAAAATATTCGCAATCCGTTTCTGGATAGAAATTTGGCTGTTGAGGGGTCAAAGTTCAATGATTTGTACCTTTGAGAACTCTACCAAACTCATCCGTAAATTTTGAGTCTAAACACTTGAAATTTTAGATACAGGTTCCTTGAACATGGATCTAACTTAATGACTTGATTTGAACCCAAAACAATAAATGTTAAGGGGTCATAATAGAGTCAAAGTAAAAACGATTAACCTCTGCGGTCTCTATCAAATTACTCAAACAATTTCTGGTCTAAACATTTGAAATTTTACATAAAAAGTATTCAGAGATAGGGCAAGCTTTTTCATCGGTTTAGGTCGAAAATTTTTAGTTACCAATATATTAATGTATATATATATGTATGTTTGCATGTCTGCCTAAAACTTTCGACTGAGGCGACAGATTTTACACAGGATCATTATCGTTTTGAATTTCGACATTTCAGACGACAAATATAAAAAAAATGGCTAAAAACATTAATTTCTTCCCTCTCAACTTGGCACGTTTTTCGCCGATATTTTTGAAAGTCTCCTTTCAATTGTCTAGCGTTAATTTAAACCTACGTAACTTCCGGCTGGCGGTGGTCGTAACAGCAAAGACGTCACGTTTTTACCCGTTCTTTTTCTCCTTCGCGGTACGGGTTCGAGCCTGCCTTCCTACTAACACTTTTTTTTGCGCAACATACACTTCCAAACACCCGGGCAACGCGGGGCAGAAATGCTAGTATATCTATAAAAGTGAACATGTCTGTCTGTCTGTCTGTGTGAGTGGTGTGTGTCTGTGTGCATTTCCCTACGCAATAACTCTGTCAATTTAAAGTGTACAGACTCGATATTTGATGTAAAGGGTACTGAGATTTGGGGAAATCCTTGTAATCCGTTTTCGGCCGGAAAAGTGGCTGTTAAAGGGTCAAAGTTCAACGATTTTACCTTTGAGAACTCTACCAACTCTGTCAATTTTGGGTATACACAATTCAAATTTTAGATAGGTTCCTTGGACATGGATATAACGGAATAACTTGATTTGAGCCCAAAACAATAAATGTTAAGGGGTCATAATAGGGGGCAAAGTTTTAAAAAATTGAACTCTGCAATCTCTACCAAATTACTCGGACAATTTCTGGTCTAAACATTTGAAATTTTACATAAAGGGTATTCAGAGATAGGGCAAGCTTTTTAATCGGTTTGGGTCAAAAATTTGAGCTACCAATATATAAATGTATGTATGTCTGTTTGCATGTCTGCCTAAAACATTCGACAGAGGCGACGGATTTTCACAAGATCAGTATCGTTTTGAAGTTCGACCCTTCAGACGACAAATACCGAAAAATTGGCTGAAAACATCAATTTCTTCACCCTCAACTGGGCACTTTTCTACAGGGAGGGATCGCTTTTTCTCCGATATTTTCGAAAGTCATCCCCTCTTCTCGATTGTCCAGCCTTAATTTTAACCTACCTCACTTCCGGTTTGACGGTGGTCGTAACAGCAAAGACGTCACGTTTTTTTCCCTTTTTTTTCCTCCTTCACGTTACGAGGTCGAGCCTTACTTCCTACTACCACTTTTTTTTTGCTCCAAACACCCGGGCAACGCCGGTCACTAATGCTAGTCTATAAAAGTGAAAATGTCTCTATGTGTGTGTCTGTGTGTACATTTCCCTATGCAATAACTCTGTCAATTTCCAGTCTGGGAACTCGAGATTTGACATTATGGGAATTACGAGATTTGGGAAAAACTTTTTAATCGATTTTCGGACAGAAGTTTGGCTGCTAAGGTCTCAAAGTTCAACGATTTTAACTTTTGAGAACTCAACCAAACTCTTCCGCCAATTTTGGGTCTAAACACTTGAAAATTTAGATGCGGGTGACTTGGGCATGGAGCAAACTTTTTAATTTGATTTGAGCCCAAAACAATAAATGTTAAAGGGCCAAAATTGTGGTCAAACTTTTTAAAAAAAATATGACCTTTGCGGTCTCTAGCAAATTTCTGGTTTAAACATTTGAAATTTTACATAAGTGTATTCAGAGATAGGGTAAGCTTTTTAATCGATTTGGGTCGAAAATTTGAGCTGCCAAAAGAGGTCAAAGTTCAAAAGATTTGAACTTTTGCGGTGCCTGGCAAACTACTCAAGTTTGAGGTTTGAGGTGTGAGGTTTGAAGTTTGAGGTGTGAGGTGTGGAGGTGTGAGGTATGAGGTTTAAGGTGTGAGGTTTGAGGTGTAAGGTGTGGAGGTGTGAGGTGTAGGGTGTGATGTGTGGAGATGTGAGGTGCGATGTGTGAGGTGTGAGGTGTGGAGGTGTGAGGTGTGGAGGTGTGAGGTGTGGGGTGTGAGGTTTGAGGTGTGAGGTTTGAGGTGTGAGGTGTGAGGTGGGAGGTGTAAGGGTTGAGGTTTGAGGTATCGAGGTGTGAGGTTTGAGGTGCAAGGTGCAAGGTTCGAGGTTTGAGGTGTGGAGGTGTGAGGTTTTAGGTGTGGAGGTGTGTGAGGTTTGAGGTGTGAGGTCGAGGTTTTAGGTGTGAGGTTTGAGGTTTACGGTGTGAGGTGTGAGGTGTGGAGGTTTGAGGTGTGAGGAGTGAGGTGTGAGGTGCGATGTGTGAGGTGTGGAGGTGTGAGGTGTGGAGGTGTGAGGTGTGGAGGTGTGAGGTTGTAGGTGTGAGGTGTGAGGTGCAAGGTTTGAGGTGTGAGGTGTGAGGTGTGGAGGTGTGAGGTTTGAGGTGTGAGGTGCAAGGTTTGAGGTTTGAGGTGTGGAGGTGTGAGGTGTGAGGTGTGAGGTTTGAGGTTTGAGTTGTGAGGTTTGAGATTTGAGATGTGAGGCGTGAGGTGTGAGGTGTGAGGTGTGAGGTGTGAAGGAGTGAGGTGTGAGGTGTGAGGTGTAAGGTTTGAGGTTTGAGGTGTTGAGGTATGTGATTTGAGGTGTGGAGGTCTGAGATTTTAGGTATGATGTGTTAGGTGTGAGGTGAGGTGTGGAGGTGTGAGGTGTGAGGTGGTGAGGTATTAGGTTTGAGGTGTGAGGTTTGAGGTGTGAAATGTGGAGGTGTGGAGGTGTGAGGTGTGAGGTGTGGAGGTGTGGAGGTGTGAGGTGTGGAGGTGTGAGGTGTAGGGTGTAAGGTGTGATGTGTGGAGATGTTAGGTGCGATGTGATAGGTGTAGAGGTGTGATGTGTGAGGTGTGAGGTGTGATGTGTGAGGTATGGAGGCGTGAGGTTTGATGTGTTAGGTGTGGAGGTGTGAGGTTTGAGGTGTGAGGTGCGACGTGTGTGGTGTGGAGGTGTGAGGTGTGGAGGTGTGAGGTTTGAGGTGTGAGGTTTGGGGTGTGAGCTGTGAGGCGTGAGGTGTGAGGTGTGAGGTGTGAAGGTGTGAGGTTTTAGGTTTGTGGTGTGAGGTGTGGAGGTGTGAGGCGTGGAGGTTTTAGATTCAAAGTTTGAGGTGTGAGGTGTGGAGGTGTGAGGTTTGAGGTGTGAGGTGTGGAGGTGTGAGGTGTGGAGATGAGGTGTGGGGGTGTGAGGTTTGAGGTGTGAGGTTTGAGGTGTGAGTTGTGAGGTGGGAGGTGCAAGAGTTGAGGTTTGAGGTGTGGAGGTGTGAGGTTTGAGGTGCAAGGTGCAAGGTTTGTAGGTGTGAGGTGTGGAGGTGTGAGGTTTGAGGTGTGGAGGTGTGAGGTTTGAGGTGTTAGGTGCAAGGTTTTAGGTTTGAGGTGTGGAGGTGTGGATGTGTGAGGTGTGAGGTTTGAGGTGTGAGGTTTGAGGTTTGAGTTGTGAGGTTTGAGATTTGAGATGTGAGGCGTGAGGTGTGAGGTGTGAGGTGTGAAGGAGTGAGGTGTGAGGTGTAAGGTTTGAGGTTTGAGGTGTTGAGGTATGTGATCTGATGTGTGGAGGTGTGAGATTTTAGGTATGATGTGTTAGGTGTGAGTTGAGGTGTGGAGGTGTGAGGTGTGAGGTGGTGAGGTGTTAGGTTTGAGGTGTGAGGCTTGAGGTGTGGAGGTGTTGAGGTTTGAGGTGTGAAGTGTGGACGTGTGGAGGTGTGAGGTGTGGAGGTGTGAGGTGTAGGGTGTAAGGTGTGATGCGTGGAGATGTTAGGTTCGATGTGTGAGGTGTGGATGTGTGATGTGTGAGGTATGGAGCTGTGAGGTTTGAGGTGTGAGGTGCGATGTGTGAGGTGTGGAGGTTTAAGCTGTTAGGTACGGAGATGAATGGTTTGAGGTGTGAGGTGTTTATGTGGGAGGTTTAGTGTGTAAGGTGTTATGTGTGGAGATGTGAGGTTCGATGTGTGAGGTGTGGAGGTGTGAGGTTTGAAGTGTGAGGTGTGGAGGTGTGAGGCGTGGAGGTTTTAGGTTCGAAGTTTGAGGTGTGAGGTGTGAGGTGTGAGGTTTGAGGTGTGAGGTGCAAGGTTTGAGGTTTGAGGTGTGGAGGTGTGGAGGTGTGAGGTGTGAGGTTTTAGGTGTGAGGTTTGAGGTGTGATGTGTGAGGTTTGAGGTGTGAGGTTTGAGGTTTGAGTTGTGAGGTTTGAGGCGTGAGGTGTGAGGTGTGATGTGTGAAGGAGTGAGGTGTAAGGTTTGAGGTTTGAGGTGTTGAGGTATGTGATCTGAGGTATGGAGGTGTGAGATTTTAGGTATGATGTGTTAGGTGTGAGTTGAGGTGTGAGGTGGTTAGGTGTTAGGTTTGAGGTGTGAGGTTTGAGGTGTGAGGTGTGAGGTGTGAGGTTTTAGGTTTGAGGTGTGAGGTGTGGAGGTGTGAGGCGTGGAGGTTTTAGGTTCGAAGTTTGAGGTGTGAGGTGTGGAGGTGTGAGGTGAGAGGGTTTAGGTGCGGAGGTGCAAGGTTTGAGGTGTAAGGTGTGAGGTGTTGAGGTGTGAGGTTTTAGGTGTGAGGTTTGAGGTGTAAGCTGTGACGTATGGAGGTGTGAGGTTTGAGGTTTACGGTGTGAGGTGTGGAGGTTTGGGGTATGAGGTGTGAGGTGTGAGGTGTGATGAGTGAGGTGTGGAGGTGTGAGGTGTTAGGTGTGGAGGTGTGAGGTTTGAAGTGTGAGGTGTGGAGGTTTGATGTTTGAAGTGTGAGGTGTGGAGGTGTGAAGTTTGAGGTGTTAGGTGTGGAGGTGTGAGGTGTGGAGGTGTTAGTTGTGGAGGTGTGAGGTTTGAGGTGTGAGGTATGAGGTTTGAGGTTTGAGGTGTGTATGTGTGATGTGTGAGGTGTTGAGATGTGATGTTTTAGGTGCGAGGTTAAAAGTGTGGGGTGCGATGTGTGAGGTGTGGAGGTGTGAGGTGTGGAGGTGTGAGGTTTGAAGTGTGAGGTGTGGAGGTTTGAGGTTTGAGGTTTGAAGGGTGAGGTGTGGAGGTATGAGGTTTGAGGTTTGAAGTGTGAGGTGTGGAGGTATGAGGTTTGAGGTTTGAAGTGTAAGGTGTGAGGTGTGAGGTTTGAGGTTTGAAGTGTGAGGTGTGGCGGTGTGAGTTTTAAGTGTGAGGTGTGGAGGTGTGATGTTTTAAGTGTGAGGTGTGGAGGTATGAGTTTTGAGGTTTGAAGTGTGAGGTGTGAGGTTTGAGGTTTAATGTGTGAGGTGTGGCGGTGTGAGGCTTGAAGTGTGAGGTGTGTAGGTGGTAGGTTTAGGGTTTGAGGTGTGAGGTACAAGGTTTTAGGTGAGAGGTGTGAGGTGTGAGGTTTAGATGAGAGGTTTTATGTGTGAGGTGTTGAGGTGTGACATTTGAGAGTTTACGTGTGAGGTTTGGAGGTTTTAGGTGTGATGTGTGGAGGTGTGAGGTTTTAAGTGTGAGGTGTGGAGGTGTAAGGTGTAGGGTATTAAGTGTGATGTGTGGAGATGTGAGGTGCGATGTGTGAGGTGTGGAGGTGTGAAGTTTGAGGAGTGGAGGTGTGATGTTTGAGGTGTGGGGTGTGGAGGTTGTAGGTGTAGAGGTGTGGAGGTGTGGAGGTGTGAGGTTTGAGGTGTGAGGTGCGGTGTGTGAGGTGTTGAGGTGTGACGTGTGGAGGTGTGAGGTTTGAGGTGTGATGTGTGAAGGTGTGAGGTTTGAGGTGTGATGTGTGAGGTGTGTGGTGTGGAGGTTTGAGGTGTGGAGGTGTGGACGTTTGAGGTGTGAGGTGTGAGGCGTGGAGGTTTGAGGTGTTAGGTTTGATGTGTGGAGGTGTGATGTCTGAGCTGTGGAGGTGTGAGGTGTGGAGTGGATAGGTGTGGAGGTGTGAGGTGTGGAGGTGCGAGGTGTGGAGGTGTGAAGGTGTGAGGTTTGAGGTGTGAGGTGTGCAGGTTTGAGGTGTTAGGTGTGGAGGTGAGATGTCTGATCTGTGGAGGTGTGAGGTGTGGAGTTTTAGGTGTGGAGGTGCAAGGTTTGAGGTGTTAGGTGTGGAGGTGTGAGGTGTAGAGGTGTTAGTTGTGGAGGTGTGAGGTTTGAGGTGTGAGGTATGAGGTTTGAGGTTTGAGGTGTGGATGTGTGATGTTTGAGGTACGAGGTTTAAGGTGTGGGGTGCGATGTGTGAGGTGTGGAGGTGTGATGTGTGAGGTGTGGAGGTGTGAGGTTTTATGCGTGATGTTTGGAGGTGTGATGTGTGAGGTGTGGAGGTTTGAGGTTTGAGGTGTGAGGTGTGTGGTGTGGAGGTGCGGCGGTTTGAGGTGTTTGGTGTGAGGTTTGGATATGTGTGGTTTGATGTGTGTGGTGTGGAGCTTTGAGGTGTAGAGGTGTGAGGTTTGAGGTTTCAGGTGTGGAGTTGTGAGGTGTGGAGGTTGTAGGTTTTAGGTGTGAGGTGCAATATGTCAGGTGTGGAGGTGTTAGGTGTGGAGGTGTGAGGTTTGAGGTGTGAGGTTTGGAGGCGTGAGGTGTGGAGGTGTGAGGTATGAGGTGTGAGGTGCGATGTGTGAGGTGTGGAGGTGTGATGTGGGAGGTGTGGAGGTGTGAGGTTTAAGGTGTGAGGTTTGGTGTGTGAGGGTTGGTGTTGATAGGTGTGGAGGTGTGAGGTGTGGAGATTTGGAGGAGCGAGGTTTGAGGTGTGAGGTTTGAGGTGTGAAGTGTCAGGTTTGAGGTGTGAGGTGTGAGGTGCGATATGTCAGGTGTGGAGGTGTTAGGTGTGGAGGTGTGAGGTTTGAGGTGTGAGGTGTGAGGTGTGGAGACGTGAGGTGTGGAGACTTGAGTGTGGCACTATTTCCTTGTGCCACTGTTTCTAACACACTCTGCAGCATGGACGGGTGGTAAATTGTCCATGAGCGTAGAGATACAAAGAAATCCCTTCCCATAATTCCCTTGCTATCTTTCTGTCTCTTTCCTTCACGACCACCATGATGTGAGGACGCATATTTTGTCTCTCCGTAAATGAGGGGGGCACCCCCTCCCTCAACACTAGTTAGGGTAGTTAGTTTTGAAAAGCCAATCGTCCAATTTTAATTGTAAAAATTAATTGTAATATGCATTGTAATATATATTTTGTAAAATAAAATAGTTAGTTATACCTTATGTATATTACAATTGTGTCGCGTGTCATTTTTCTTGTGTCTGCCACGAATGCCTTCATAAATGCCTGAAGTCGAAAGGCGGCCCTGAGGACAAAGAGATGAAGATTCCCATCAGAATGCCACCAGGGTGAAGAGATCATCTTGAGAAAAGAAAGGAGCCACACCCAGATCCAACATCTCAGGTATGATTTTCTTCTTACTACACAGACCCTAATGACTGGCCCATCTTCATATCTTCATGAGACCGCTTTAAGACATTTACTATAACACGTCTGTCGGTCACACCTAAGTGACCGGCAGATAGTGGTATATGAGGTTTGAGGTTTGAGGTGTGAGATTCGATGTGTGAGGTGTGGAGGTGTGATGTGTGAGGTGTGGGGTGTGAGGTTTAAGGTGTGAGGTGTGGAGTTGTTAGGTGTGAGGTTTGAGGTTTGAGGTGTGAGGTGTGGAGGTGTGACGTTTGAAGTTTTAAGTGTGAGGTGTGGAGGTGTGAGGTGTTAGGTGTGAGGTTTGATATGTGGAGATTTGAGGTGCGATGTGTGAGGTGTGGAGGTGTGAAGTGTGAGGTGTGGAGGTGTAAGGTTTGAGGTGTGAGGTGTGGAGGTGTGAGGTGTGGAGGTGTGAGGTGTGGAGGTGTGTGGTATGAGGTTTAATGTGTGAGGTTTGAGGTGTAAGGTTTGGAGGTGTTAGGTGTAGGGTGTGAGGTGTGATGTGTTGAGATGTGAGATTCGATGTGTGAGTTGTGGACGTTGGATGTGTGATGTGTGGAGGTGTGAGGTTTGATGTGTGAGGTGTGGAGGTGTGAAGTGTGGAGGTGTGAGGTTTGAGGTATGAGGTGCAATGTGTGAGGTGTGGAGGTGTTAGGTGTGGAGGTGTGAGGTTTGAAGTGTGAGGTGTGGAGGTGTGAGTTGTGGAGGTGTGAGGTATATTGTGAGGTGTGAGGTGTGGAGGTGTTAGGTGTTGAGGTTTTAGATGTGGAGGTGTGATGTCTGAGCTGTTGAGGTGTGAGGTGTGGAGGTGTGAGGTTTGAGGTGTGAAGTGTCAGATTTGAGGTGTGAGATGCGCGGTTTGAGGTGTGAGGTGTGAGGTGTGGAGGTGTGAGGTGTGGAGGTCTGATGTGTGAGGTTTGGAGGTGTGAGGTTTGAGGTGTGTCGTGTAGAGGTGTGAGGTTTGAGGTATGAGGTGCGATGTGTAGAGGTGTGATGTATGAGGTGTGGAGGTTTGAGGTGTGAGGTGTTGAGGTTTTAGGTGTGGAGGTGTGATGATTGTGAGGTTGGAGGTGTGAGGTTTGAGGTGGTAGGTGTGGAGGTGTGAGGTGTGGAGGTGTGAGGTTTGAGGTATGAAGTTGGGAGGTGTGAGGTCTGGAGGTGTGAGGTGTGGAGGTGTGAGGTTTGAGGTGTGAGGTGTGCAGGTTTGAGGTTTGAGGTGTGAGGTGTTTGGTTTGAGGTGTGAGGTTTGATGTGTGCTGTGTGAGGTGTAGAGTTGGGAGGTTTGAAGTGTGAGGTGTTGAGTTGTGATGTTTAAGGTGCATGGTTCGATGTGTGAGGTGTGGAGGTGTGAGGTGTCAGGTGTGGAGGTGTGAGGTTTGAGGTGTTAGGTGTGGAAATGTGAGGTGTGGAGATGTGATGTTTGAGGTGTGAGGTGTGGAGATGTGAGGTGCGGAAGTTTGAGGTTTGAGGTGTGAGGTGCGAAGTATGGTGGTGTGAGGTTTGAGGTGTGAGGTGTCGCGGTTTGAGGTGTGGATGTGTGAGGTTTGAGGTTTGAGGTGTGAGGTGTGAGGTGTGGAGGTGGGAGGTGTGAGGTGTTAGTTGCGATTTGTGAGGCGTGGAGGTATGAGGTGTAAGGTATTGGGTGTGAGGTTTGAGGTGTGAGGTGTGGAGGTGTGAGGATTGGAGATATGTGGTTTGATGTGTGACCTGCGGAGCTGTGAGGTGTGAGGTATGGAGTTGTGAGTGTGGATGTGTGAGGTTTGAGGTGTGAGGTGCGATATGTGAGGTGTGAGGTGTTAGATGTGGAGGTGTGAGATGTGGAGGGCGAGGTGTGGAGGTATGAGGTTTGAGGTGTGAGGTTCGATGTTTGAGGTGTGGAGGTGTCATGTGTAAAGTGTGGAGGTGTGAGGTTTAAGGTGTGAGGTTTGATGTGTGAGGTGTGGAGGTGTGGAGGTGTGAGGTGTGAGGTGCGATATGTGAGGTGTGGAGGATTGAGGTTTGAGGTGTGAAGGGTGAGGTGCAAGGCTTTAGGTTTGAGGTGTGGAGGTGTGAGGTGTGGAGTTGTGAGGTGTTGAGGTGTGAGGTGTGGAGGTTGGAGGTTTTAGGTGTGAGGTTTGAGGTGGGAAGTGTCAGGTTGGAGGTGTGAGGTTTGAGGTGTAAGTTGTGCGGTTTGAGGTTTTATGCGTGAGGTTTGAGGTGTGAGGTGTGAGGTGTGGAGTTCTTATGTTTTCGGTTCTTGGTGTGAGGTGTGGAGGTGTGAGGTGTGAGGTGTGAGGTTTAAGGTGTGAGGTTTTAGGTGTGAGGTGTGGAGATAAGAGGTGTAGGGTGTGAGGTGTGATGTGTGGATATGTGAGGTTCGATGTGTGAGGTGTGGAGGTGTGATGTTTTAGGTGTGGAGGTATGAGGTTTGAGGTATTAGGTGTGGAGGTTTGAGGTTTGAGGTGTGAGGTTCGATGTGTGAGGTGTGAAGGTGTGAGGCTTGACGTGTGAGGGTTGAGGTGTGAGATTCAATGTTTGAGGTTTGAGGTGTGGAGGTATGAGGTATGAGGTGTGAGGTGTTGAGGTAGAGGTGTGAGGTGCAAGGTTTGAGGTTTGAGGTGTGAGTTGTGGAGGTGTGAGGTGTGAGGTGTTAGGTGTGAGATGTGGAGGTGTTACGTGTGAGGTGCAAGGTTTGAGGTGTGGGGGTGTGAGGCTTTAGGTGTGAGGTGTATGCACATGTGTTTTTTCTGTGGTTACTTTGTTTCACAATGTATGCGTGTTAGTCTGCGTGTGTTTAGAGAATGTACGTGTGTGTGTGATACATATATGCCAACAGATTATTCCTGCAACACATTATTCTATCATAGACATTATTCTATCATACACATTTTTTTTTGTTGTAGTGATTTATGAAATATAGGTTTTATTTTGTAGTTTAAATAAGCTAGATCTAGTGTTTGATTTTTAGCGGAGCAACTATTACAATATTTTAGTTTTTAGATTTTAATTTCTATTTGAACTTTCGTTTCAGCCATTCAACCAACGAACCCCCAAGCCGATGTCTCTCAATTAGGAATGTTACACTCGCTAAAACAATGTCATCACATATGGTTTTCGTTGTTCGGATGGCCATACCCCTTGTCTGAGGTAGGTTATTTCCATAATAGGATTTCAACGTGGTTTGCTTGATCTGTTAATAGATTTTCTTGTGTGTGGCACGGTTATCGAAGTGGCAGAGTGCACGCCTCGCATGTAAAAAAAACTCGGATTTCAAATCCCGAGTTCGGATATGTTCATATGATGAACCCAAATGAGGGCGAAACTAGAGTCTTGCTTTATTAGCTGTCATGGCTCTTGTAAGCTGCGACATTGTTTACTGTGGAAATAATTGTTATCTCTTCCATTCTGTAAATTATATATATATATATATATATATATATATATATATATATATATATATATATATATATATATATATGAATTTTCATTATTAGCAATAGAACAAACTGGAAAGAAGAATTATATATATATACCAGCAAACAGTCAATAAAACATGTTAAAAACAATTTGAAATGAGTTAAAAACATATTTAATCTGAAAAGGAAACACTAGATAAGTGGATAGTCCTTAATCCGCGGAGCTTCGAAAAAATACTTTCCTTCTCATCAGACGGTAGGAATTAGCAAAATGCGGGATCGGATTATAAGCTCTATCTCCTATTTGGTTTTATCGAGCTTTTAGATCTGGCTGAGATAACTTTATAAATATTAATTCTGTAATATTTATAATATACTTTAATTTTACCATCCTGGATCATTTTGGTAAATTTAATTGAACTTTTATATATATATATATATATATATATATATATATATATATATATAAACGAGTAATGCCCCTGACCCACTACCAGTTTATGATCTAGCTGAAAGTTTGCATGTGCAATGATTTATATCTCTACGGGTTATGTGGCAAATTACAAGTCTGAACTAATTGTGGTTTTTCTTTACAGGTGTTTGAACTGAGTCAGGTGTGAGATAGAGCCTGTTGAATGTCAAGCAGTGATCCGGTTTTGTATTTGAAAGGACGCACACCACAGGAGACTTTTGATGAAATGAAAGAAACTTATGGCGATAATGCCCCATCATATGACCTTGTAAAATGCTGGTATCGTGAATTCAAACATGGCCGGAAGTCTGTGGAAACAGCTCCCAGACCTGGTCGCCACCTTCTGCCATTGATGAGGCATCTGTCCGTCAAGTTGAGGCTGCCATTTTGGAAGATCGCCGCATTACTATTTGCCAAATAGCCCAAGATGTCAAGATTAGTACAGGGTCTGTGGAAACTATCATTCATTACCATTTGCATATGCATAAGGTGTCTGCTAGATGGATTCCCAGGTTGCTCACACCATTCCAGAAGCGAGAACGCGTCGAGTGCTCGAGGATGAATTTGGAGATGTGCCAAGAAGATGAGTCAAAGTTTTTCAAAAGACTGATTACACAGGATGAAACCTGGGTCCATCACTATGATCCAAAGACCAAAACCCAGTCAATGCAGTGGAAACACTTGGACTCACCACCTCCAAAGAAGGCAAGGTCATGCTCACAGTCTTCTGGAACCAGGAGGGAGTAGTGATTACATTTCCTGGCAAAGGGTATAACAATTACAGGAGCCTATTATGCTTCACTTTTGAGGAAATTAAGGGAAGCTATCAAAATCAAGAGGCGGGGCAAGATCAGCAAAGGTACCCTCCTCCTGCAGGACAACGCTCCGGTCCACAACTCGCATGTCGCCAGATCAGAAGCACGGGCGTGTGGTTATGAAATCCTTCTCCATCCTCCCTACTCTCCTGATCTTGCACCCTCTTACTCTCACATCTTCCCAGCCATGAAGTTGTTTTTGAAAGGTAAGTGTTTCCCAGATGATGCAGCCTTGATTTCTGAAGTCACGTCATGGTTGGAGGACCAACCTGGGGTGTTCTACAAAAACGGTCTCCAGAGCTGCATCAAACGACAGGAGAAATGCATAACTCTGGGTGGTTCCTATGTAGAGAAAGACTAATAACTGTGCCAAATTTCGTTGCTCTACTGCTATGGGAAGTGGGTCAGGGGCATTACTTATTGCACGCCCCTCGTATATATATATTTTTTTCAAAGATGGTAATTAGTAAAAACCTGAAGAAAGTGCCCAATAATATTGCAGAGCAAATATATATTTTTATTACCTTTCGGTAACCGAAACATGTGTAACTAAGCAGATAAAGCAATAATAAAATCTCCCTCTCTCTTTCTCTCTCTCTCTCTCTCTCTTTATATATATATATATATATATATATATATATATATATATATATATATATACATACATACATATATATATATATATATATATATATATATCTCGACGTACCGATGAAAGCCAAAAAACACGCAAGCATACTTTAGTAAATATATAAGTCTAAGAAAAACACCGGTTCTCCGAGGCGGAGACATTAACCTTAATATTGTTTAAAAAATCAAAAACAAAACCACTTAAACAGATGAACGATAAAAACGAGGCTGTAAATCGTCTATGGTATCATAGCGGAATGGGTTGGGGCGCTGGACTGAAATACATAAGGTCCAATGTTCGAGTGCTGCCAACAGTCAAGCTACGCTGGTGAGGAGTAGGGCTCCAAAACACGCATGTCCGTAGATTACTGTTTTTTAAAAAAATAATATATATATATATATATATATATATATATATATATATATATATATATATATATATATATATATATATACAGTAATCTACGGACACGCATGTTTCGGAGCCCTACTCCTCACCAGCGTAGCTTGATTTTTTTTTTTTTAATTTAACTTCAGTAAGTTTTAAGATAGCAAAGGGCTCCCTCCTGAAGCTAACGCTTGATTCTGTTATGAATCAAATTTATATCTGAGGGCTCTTTTAAGAATAGATGCTGTTCCCTTTATAGCTGCTATTTGTATCTCGTTACAGCTTGGTCTTCCAGGGATTGGTTCTAAGTATTTCTGAAGGTTCTTTTTTATTAAACCAGTTGCTCCTATCACAACCGGTATAATGTTTATTTCTTTCAGAGACCATGTTGTTTTTAGATCATTTTTTAGGTCCTGATATTTTGTTACCTTTTCCCGTTCAGCTCTATTAAGGCAAAAATCATTTGGGACTGTAACATCGATAATGAGCGCAGTTCTTTCAGGCTTGTTCCATATTACAATATCTGGTTTGGTAGCTTTGTCTTTTATGTATCTGCCTGCCTGTATGTCTTTGTCATAGAATATGATCACTTTTCCGTTTGATGTTATCGGTGGTGGTTCATGTTCCCAGACGCTCGTTGCTCTGTCAAGTTGCATCTCTCCACAGATCTTCCAATGGAGGTACTTACATACTTTGTTGTGGGGGGCAGTGTAAAGGCCATCTGCCAATAAGATTGGACATGCAGACATTAGGTGGCTTGGGCTCTCAATTGCTGAGTGGCAAAACCGGCATTGCCCATTTGCTTGTAGGCCAGCCATTTTTTTTAATCCATTTGTGAGTAAGCCCTGATCTTGACTGGCTACAATGAGTCTTTCCTCATCAAATGGAAGTCTCCTGCTCTTGAGCCATTGGAGTGAAGCATCTTTGTCTATATATTCCTGTTTAAGCTGTGTTTGTGTGTGTGTGACCTTTTACAAACAAAAGTATTTAACGTGATAATACATTTTCTAGGTGCGATTTAGTGTGACATCTGCGTCGTTTCCCTTTTAAATAGAATGGATTTCTATTCACCCACTCCCTCCCCCTTTCTATTTCTACTCTCTCGCACACACACTTTCTCTCCCCTCGCCCCTTCTCTCTCTCCCGCACATTCCTTTCGTTTAACTCTCATGTTCATACGTGTTTTCCATTAATTGAAACTTGATAACCGAATGTGATTCTATCCTTTCTATCCTTTCTTTGTGGTCCAGTAAATATTCTCTTCTTTACACCAGTATGTCGCTCAGCCAAACAAAATTTAGTCGCAATTACAATAAAGATCCTAGATTAACCACAGTCAATGTTGGGATTATAATAGGCCAGTATTCGTCATGTCTACTCACGTTGATATTGGTAGTGACAGACATAGTAAAGAGGGAAGCAGACATTTCTTCTACAAATTCACTTATTTTATGCATTCAGATAAGAAGCCATCCGTCGAACAAGTACCTTACAAAAATATCCTTGGCCCAAAATATCCAGTAGGAAAAGGTCCGTTTGTCTAAATGTTCGCTTGCCCTTTCACTACCTCTGTCACTAACTCTACTTATACTATTATGAGTAGAGATGACGAATACTGGCCTGGATTTAGGTAAAAATACACTGGTAAAAATGGAAAAGTGAATAAATAAATAATAAATAAATGGCACTTTGATAGTGGAATAATGTTAGAGAAGTACAGATAAAGCTCCCATTCCTCTAGTGTAAATAGGGCTAGCTCCCTCCTCTCTAAAAATTAAATACTTTTATAGGCATTAATACCGGTAGGGGTTGGGGCTAGGCTTCCTTTTTTTTTTTTAATACGGGCTAATCAAGGTCAGCAATTCTTTCTGCTAGTTAGAACGATTCTTTTAGCGACCCAGCGTGAAAAGTTTTTGTGGGGGTAGAGATAAAATTCGAGCAAAACATAAACAAAGGCCGTAAATGACCAAGTTCTCTCTGATTCTCTCTCCTCTGATCTTGAGCACGTGATACAATGGTGAAAGAGGAAACTGGTTAATTGTAATGCATCTAAAACTAAGCTTCTATTTTTACATCATCAACGCTCTGTTCCCCATCTGACACCAAGTGAAATGAATGGCTCTCGTCTTGGTGAAATTCATGTTTTTATAAGCATCTGATCTGAACTGGAACATGTACATCAAATCTGTTGCCAAGGTCACTGGAAAAATAGTTGGATCTTTCTACCGCTGAAGTATATATCTCACTGTTGATACAATTCTCTAACTATATAAAAACCAAGTACGTCCAAGGTACATCGGGTAGGAGCTGCTAGAAGCAGCTTATCCTGTCTTGACAGCGTTCAAAATAGACTTCGTAGCCTATTGGGGGATGCCCCTTTCTCTTCCTTGCAACCTCTTTCCCAAAGAAGAGACGTTGCGATCCTGTTTCTCCCGCATCGTTATTTTAATGGAATATCATGTATTCGTTATTTTCATATTGCAAGTTCTCGTCTGAGCTCCAATCTATGGCCCCCTCGCTACACTTCCTCGAAAAATACTCATCTAGCTGAAACCATTATCAATAATTTTCCCCACTTTATCTTTGCCTTAACCTTTTTTTTTACGTAGGCGTCACCACTTATCAAGGCCGATAGGCCACTCAAGGATAAGGGTTAAAGAGTGTAAAGTAGTCAAAAGGACAATATATTAATCGATAGTAATGGAAGTACGGTAAATTTGTTAACTTAAGTGGAACGGCTCATCAGAAACTTGTTCACGTTGGACTTGAAGACAACCATATTATAGACAGCTGGAAAGCAGGAAAACGGAAGACAATTCCACAGGCGTGCAGTTCTAAGAAAGAAGCTTTGATCATGGAATCTATTTTTAGGTTTAGGCACAGATAAAGAGTGGGGAAAATTATTGATAATGTTTTCAGCTAGTCTAGTGTTTCTTGTGAAAGTTTGGCGAGGGGGGACAATAGATTGAAGCTCAGTCGAACACTTTCCATGAAAATAACGATAAAGCAGAGACAAACTCGCAACATCTCTTCTCTGAGATAGAGGTTGCAGCGAAGAGAAAAGGACATCTCCCACCAGGCCACAAAGTCTATTTTGAACCCTATCAAGGCAGGACAAGTCTTTTCTAGCAGCTCCTGCCCATATGTGGCAACAGTATTCCATCCTTGGACGTATCTGGCTCTTATATAGATAGAGAATTCCATCAGCAGTGAGATATATACTGGATCGATAGAAGGATCCGACCATTTTTCCAGCGGCCTTGGCAACAGATTTGATGTACGTATTCCATTTAAGATCAGGAGTAAAGGTCAAGCCCAGAAGCTTGTCAAAACTTGAGACCTCCCCAAGATGAGAGCCATTCATTTTAATTGATGCCAGATGGGGATCAGAACGTTGATGATGTAAAGATAGAAGCTTGGTTTTAGATGCATTAAAAGTAACCAGTCACTCCTTCCCCCATTGTACAACGTGATCAAGATCAGAGGAGAGAGAATTGGAGAGAACTTGGTCGTTTACTGTCTTAGATGTTCTACCATAGATGGTAGTTTCGTCAGCAAAAATGTCTACGAATGATGTAAGGATGTGATTTGGAAGATCATTAATGTAGATCAGGAAAAGAGTTGGGCCCAGGATGGACCCCTGAGGTACTCCAGCATTTATACTGTGAGCTTCTGATTTTTGCCCATCAACTACTACTCTTATGAACCTATCAAAGAGAAATGATTTAATAATTGAGAAGACATTTCCAGCTATGGTATAGCTGGAGATCTTGCGAAGTAAACCTTTATGCAATACCCTATCAAAGCCTTTGATATGTCAAGAGCAATTGCCCTAGAAAGGTTGCTTGTCGAGAGATTCGCTAATCCTATGAGATATAACTGTAAGCACATCTGCTGTAGATCTAGCAGAACGGAAACCATATTATGTGTCACTAAGACGGTTATTTTTGCTGAGATGGTTGATTACTTCTCTATTTAACGCAGATTCCAGCAACTTACTCATGACGCACAGGAGACTTATTGGCCTGTACTGAGAGGGGGATGAACGATCACCTGGATTCTTAAATACAGGGCATACTGATGAGATTTTCCAGGGTGATGGGAAGCAATTCTCCTTAAGACAACGTTTAAACAGTTTTGTAAATATGGGTGCTAGTTCTGGTTGAAGTTTTTTGAGTACTATAATTGGAATACCGTCAGGGCCGGTTGCTTTACTGGAATCAAGGGTTTTGATTAGCTTGGCAACATCACATACATATATTTGTATATCACATAGTGTGTTTTCTGATACAGGAGGAAATATTAGGGGTTGGCGGCCTTGGTCGCAAAGGGTAGAATTGGCTGCAAAGTTTTTGGCAAAGAGTTTGGCTTTGTCTGATGCTGACGAGATTAACTCAGGTCCATTGATGATAGTTGGGATAGAGCACACGCTTCTGTTCAGGATTCTGTTTGCAATTTGCCAAAACTGGTGGGAACCAAGCCGCTGCTCAGCTACTTTGGACTTGACGGACTGAACATACAACGTTCTTTATTACTTTCTTACAATGGTTGCTGGCAGTCCTGAAAGCGGCTTTAGCTTCCATATATCTATTACGTTGGAAGCAGTGGAAAAAGTGATTTCTGTGCGCAATAGCAGCAGCACATTCTGGAGAAAACCACGGCTGGCTGTTAGGTTCTTGCTGGAACTTTTTCGAGGGTATGAAATCGTCTATACCTACAATTAACCATTCCGTCAGGTCTGATACTATAGACGACACATCCTTTTTAAACATGGAATGCAGAGGAAGATCCGATATAAATGTACGGAAACTCTTCCAGTCAGCCATAGTGTATCGATATACTGTACGATGGAGAGGTACGTCTGAGGACTTATTACATTTCATTTTTATCTTAATTGATACAACTGAGTGGTAAGAAGATCCAAGAGGAGACAGAACAGGAACTGAACATAGTTCAGGGCAAGTTGTGAGAAAAAGGTCTAGGAGACTTGCATACTGGCCGTCATTGTCGGGCACACGTGTGGATTCGTGATCAATCTGAGTGAGGTCATAAGCAATGGAGAAATCATGACAGAATCTCCTTTCATCATCGGTCTTGTTTGAGTGGGTCAACCATTCCACATTGTGAACATTGAAGTCTCCACATACGTGAATGTTAGCTGAAGGATATGCTGATAGAACTTGGTCAATTTTCTCAGATATGCTTTTAAAGATAGTAACTCCGCTGTTATGGGGGCGATAGAGAGTAAATATAAATGCCGTAGTGTTAGCTAGTGCTACTCGGAAGCACATATAGGGTAAGTTAGGATCTTCTCTGGAGATGTCCCTACCACATGGAAAGCCATCTTTTATATAGGCACATATTCCATGCCCATGGCGATCTTGGGGTCAGATTTGGAAGTTAGGTTAGAGTATCCTTTAATTACGAACTCATTTAGGGAAATAGTCTGTCCAATTCCAGTTTCGCTTTAAAATAAAAGGTCTGGTTTAGTCTTCTGTAATTGTAATCTGGAAGGTTAGAACGTAGACCCCTGATGTTGGAGAAGGAGACATGGTAGTGGGGGTCTACGTTGGAAGTTTCAGAACCGGGTTTAATCGTGTATTTTTTATTGATTTTTTCAGATCCGGGTTTAATCGTGTATTATGTTATTGAAACCTAAACGTATATTCCATGAACAATGTTTCTTTCTTAGAACTGCACGCCTGTGTAACTTTCTTACATTTTCCTGCTTTTCAACTGACTACAATTTGGTTGTCTTCAAGTCCAACGTAAACAAATTCGCGTTGAACCGTCCCCTCTAAGTAATCCAATTTACCATATTTCCACTACTAATGATTACTATGATATTATCTCAGGGGTTACTGTACACTCATTAATCTTTACTATCGAGTGGCCTGCAGGCCTTGATAAGTGGTGACTCCCATATAAAAATACAAAAAATAAAAAAAAACAAAAAACACGAAAGCATAGATAATTTCATAAATATTGCTAAACAAGAAGAATATCCGATTCAAATTAAGCAGCAAATTCTGTCCTTGATATTAAACGTCATTCGTTTTTTTTCTGGTAGTAATTCGAGCACCAAATAAGTATAAACAAAATACAAGATTAAGCTGGTTTGTTTCACGTAAATAGAATCGTTTTAATTAAAATGTTAAGTAAAATAGATATTACCACCATTTATAGTGACAGATTTAAAAAGGAAGTAAATTCATATCTTACGAATCAGATCGTTCTATTGTTGGCGTTGGATTTAAGAAATAGTGAAAGAAACAGGTAGTAAACACACACACACACACACACACAAATTACCTATGGTTTGTGTTTGGAAATATTTAGAAGCATTTTTATTTACATTTTTTATCGATGACTTCATGGAATCCACGTTTATGTTTAGGCACAGACAAAGAGTAGGGGAAATTATTGATAGTAGTTTCAATTAGACGAGTATTTTTCGTAAAATTCAGGCAAAAGGGGTCCATAGATTAGAACTCAGACGACCACTTGTCATGAAAATAACGATAAACTAGAGACAGGCTCGCAACGTCCCTTCTGTGGGAAAGAGGTTGCAGGGAAGAGAAAAGAGCATCCTCCACTAGGCTATGAAGTCTATTTTGAACTCTGTCAAGCTATTCATTTCAGTTGATGCCAGATAGGGGACCAGAGCGTTGATGATGATAGAAGCTTGATTTTAGATGCATTAAAATTAACCAGCCACCCCTTTCCCTATTGTACCACGTGTATCAGAGGAGAGACAATCAGAGATAACTTGATCGTTTACGGCCTTTAAAGTGTTTCCATAGATGGTAGTGTTGTCAGCATAGATATCTACGAATGATTTTAGGATATGATTTAAGAGATCATTGATGTAGATCAGGAAGAGAGCTTGGCTCAGGAATGACACCCGAAGGACGTCAGTATTAATACTGTGAGCTTTTGATTTTTGCTCATAAACCACTACTCTTATGAACCTATTAGAGAGAAATGATTTAATTTTTGAAAATACATTTCCAGCTTTTAAGTAGCAAGAGATTTTGTAGAGTAGACCTTTTTGTCATACCCTTTGATATATCAAGAGCAAATCTCGTTGAAAAAAAGCCCCCATCGAGAGATTCGCTAATCCTATGATATAACTTAAATCTGCTGTAGATCTAGCAGAATGGAAACCATAATACATGTCACTGAGGAAGTTATTTTTGCTGAGGTGGTTGACTACGTCTCTGTTGAACACAGATTCCAGCAACTTACTTATAACGTACAGAAGACTGATCGGTTTGAAATTAGAGGGAGATGGCCGATAACCTGAATTTTTAAATACGACACATACTGATGAGGTTTTCCAGGGTGTTAGAAATCAATTCTCCTTAAGACAACTCTTAAACAGCTTTGTAAGTATGTGAGCTATTTCTGGTTGAAGCCTTTTAAGGACTATAATTGAAATATCCTACTAGAATCGAGAATTAACATCAAATATTTTTAAGGCAATATAATTAGGAAATTAGTCTAAAACAATTGATTTTGGTTTTTATATTGGTTTGTGTCAAATTTAATTTAATAAGAAATATATTCATGTATATTTATGTATATTCATGTATATTCATGTATATTTATGTATATTCATGTATATTTATGTATATTTATGTATATTCATGTATATTTATGACTGGTTTTGATGCACCATTGCAGCAAAAAAAAAAAAAAAAACATGACCAACAGTGATTAACTACAAAGAGTGGATGTAATCTCAACAAAACCTTACGTGCTTATATTTTTAGGAACACACACACATATATAACACATACACATATAACACACACACACACACACACACACACATATATATATATATATATATATATATACCGATTTCACTGTTATTTTTTTCATTTTGATTGGAGTTATGGTATGATTTCGACAGAACTCTCACTAAATGGTAAACTTTACAAAAACTTGTCTTACAAGTTGTCTTTTGTATGCCGGTGCGGGTGTAGGTTGGCGCAATCCCTAAATGGTGTACTAAATTAATGGGTCATTTTACTCACCGTATTTTTTTTAGAATATTCCAAAATTCATAATGATCCGTTGATTAGTTTAGAAGGTTATTATGTACACATTCACACAAATACGTGTGTGCGCGCGCATGTGTGGGTGTGAGGATGACATGTGTTTTTAAGTTCGATTTATTAAAATCGGAAAAGTGAATAAAAATTTTACATTTTTCAATTATATTTTCAAAAGTAATTAAGATGAACCTATTCGAGTTTTCATAAGAAATGTTATTTATGCTTTCCCAACTTAATATTAATATCTATTTCATTTTTTACTTATTCTCTATGTCTGTGGCAAGTTTCTCCCTAAAAAAAAGATGGACAAAATGTCAACATTAAAAAGACCGGGTCAAAACATCCGTTTACCAAATCGTCCTTGATTCGCGTGAACGCTTAGCTGTAGTTGGATGTATCTTGAAATGGAACAAAGGCGATATTGTTTTATTCACAGGGTTGTTGCCTTGAAGGATAGAGGTAGGGTTGATAAAAAAAAAATAGGGATCACATGAAGAGCAGAGAGATTAGAAATTGGTTTATGGGTGAGATAAAGAGAGAGGGGAGGGAGATATGTAAATTCACAAAAAAGCATGAAATAAAAAGTCTAGGGCATTTTGGTACACAGACATTTAGGCCGTTTATTTTTCAGTATAAGCGGGCATTTTGGTCAACGGATGACTTGCCCGGACGTTTTGTCTTTTGGTATTTATCTCGTTCCCACCACTGGAAAATGTGAAACAAAGTTGGAAGGCGGGGATGAAAAAGCCAGCGTCTAAGAAGCAGAAGACTACAAAGTTTTCTGAAAGCATTCCCTGGTATGTGCGTCTCAGGCGATTAGCAATAAATTAACACTGTCTCAAAGAGAGAAGGGAAATAATTTCAAAGAACCATCCCTTAGCCACCTCCCATTCAAATGGCCCTGTTGGACTGATTGTCGAGGACATGTTCACAACTTGGCATTAAAACACAATTAAACCGTTAGTTTGAATGTTATGACACACGGGTGTGTTGGCCCATAATTTTAGCTGGAATCTTTTGGCTACTTTAAATAATCCCAAATTAACTTGAAAATCAAAATACCAGATTAAGTTTGCTTTTTCATGCAGTCTTAGAAAAAGGTTATATTGTACCATATTTTTAGAATAATCTAAAATATATAAATATTGATTTTTTTCTCAGCGCCAAATTTATATTTTCGACATCTTTATTTTGCGAAGTGAAAGAAATGATGTTAGTTAATATTTTAACCCTGTTAAAGAGAAACTTTTAATTTAATCAATTAAATTAAAAATCGGCTTCATGTTTAATTTAAAGTTTATTTTTGTTTGTAATTTGCTATCAAGTTTTCTATTATAATAAAATTAAAAGAATGTTCGTCCTAGAATGGGTAAAATTCATCGTCATAACATGGACATTATTGCACACAACATTCATGGCTTTTACAAAAATTAAAATCAAGATATAATGATACATGATTTTCATTCGAGAAAATCATGATCAAAATTAAGGCTTGAGGAGTCGGTAAATGAAAGAGAAATTCAGGAAATTTTGCTAATGATTACCGATAAAACTTAATGCTAATCTGAAAGAGTAAAATTTTCAAATGGGATGTTTTGCTTCTGTAAATGCTTTAAACACTATAATGAAACTAACATTTGGAGAATATGAATTGATGTCTAAAACCTATTATTAAAATTTCACAAAAATCAGAGATATCTCAATATTTTTAGTTAATTTTAAAACTTAATTAATTGCAATAAAATGTATATAAAGTTTTAAAAAGTTATAATTCGATAAAAAAAATTATTATTTATTAAAAATGTGGAAATTTCACCCCAAAATTATTTTTAAACGTTTCTTTCAATAAATTCATGATAGAATAGTGTTTGCTCGTGTACAATGGTGCATTGGTGCACCTCATGTTTCCTCGCATTGAGAAAGCACATTTCATAGAATATAACGTCTATTTTTTTGCGGCTGTCAGTCATCCTATTGTATACACCATTTGATATGTCTCAAATAGTCACTCATTGTTTTATTCAGCAGGTTAAACTTTGCTTAACTCCTCTAAATGAGAACCAGTGTGTCAGCATAATTGTCATGCTCCTTTATTCTAGCAAAAAAAAAAAATCGAATTTGGCACGTCTATGATGACATCGGTGACCGGACAAAACTTGATCAGATAAAAATCCACCGGTCAAAAATTGGCGGGATTATATAGAAAATTCCCCACAAAATAGCTGGTCTTACTGTTTTCGAATTCTAACCCAAATCCTAACCCTAACAATTCGGTAGATCACACATTAGAAGCGCACTTTTAAATAAAAAAATTCAGTTTTTCTTTATATATTTATTAATAATCTTCGCCATTTTTAATTCACTTATGTCATATATAATGTAAACACTTCTTCCCTTGCGTTTTGGTAGCAAAATCCATATTTTTATTGCGAATTGCGAGTGAAAATAGAAAATTATTTGAAAGCTAATAATTTCGAATATAAAAGTGACAGTGAATTTTATCATTTCCTCCGTTGGGCAAAATGTCCATTGACCCAAACATCCGCCTACAAAATATAGGTCACTGAGGGAAATAGGGTGGGGCGAATTGAGTTCATGACATTAACAAAGGCCTTTGAAACTGGCTTGTTGAGCATTTGAGGGCGATCGGGCTGTTTAGATAAAGAGGATTGAAGAGAAAGGGGTTAATCTAGTTGTTGCTTTTTTGTGAAAATCTATCGTAAGACCATCGAAGTTTGAGCGATCGAAGAGAGAAATACATTTGCCTAAAACACATTTGAACACAACCTTTTTTTCTAAGTTATATTAACTTTATTGAAGATTCGCAAAATAAATGTAGAAGAGAGGAGAGAGCGATAGAGAGAGGGGGGAGATGGCATAAAGAGAGAAACAGAAAGAATGGGCGAAAGAGACGGAGAGAGAAAATGAGAAGGAAATAAAAACGTAGGGAAAGAGAGGGGTGAAAAAAGAGAGGGTAATGGGGAGCGAGATATATAGAAAGACAGATTGAGAGAGAAAGAAAGAGACAGAGGAAGAAAAAGGGGAAGCAAGAGAGAAATGCCAGAGCAAATGAGAGAGGAAGAAACGGAGAGTAAGCACAGAGAATGATAGCATAAAAGTGAAATAGAAAGTTGGAAAAGAGAAACTGAGACAGAAATGGAGAGAGCGATAGAAAGAAAGAGAGAGAGAGAGTGTGTGTGTGTGTGTGTGTGTGTGTGTGTGTGTGTGTGTGTGTGTGTGTGTGTGTGTGTGTGTGTGTTGGAGAGAGAGCACGGGGGGGGACCAGAAAAAGCAAGAGAGATAACCGACATTGTGAAAGGGATAGGAAGAAAGTGACATAAAAGAAAAAAGAGAGGATAAATAGGGAAAGGAGAGATAGGAATAGGGAGAAATTTGTGATGGAAGTGATGGTTGCAAAAGAGAGAAAGTGGAAGTCGTATAGGTGATTGTAGTTGGTGGGAGATCTGGCGTTTATCAGTTGCATTCACATTCCACCATTTGGTAATGGTGTCAATGGTCGACCTAGTTTTTAGGTGAAACTCACTTTTCATTGTGTAGAAATTGGGGAGAAGAAAAAGAAGAGAAATGGGGTGTTGAGCTCCGTGAATAGGAGGGAGTGCAGTAGGGTTAAATGTAGCTGTTGACGAAGATGACCGGAAAGCTGCTCGGTCGAAAGGATGGCTATATTCAACAAAATACGAAGTGGGGACGTGGATTTGGGAGGGGTGTCAGCGAATTGGATGCGATAATTGTTGTACCGGAAAGATAGAGAGGGGATAGATTTGAACGACAAAGGGTTAAAATGTTAAGTGAGAGAAAGAAGAAAAGGTTGAGAATGGATGGAAAATAAAACGGGGAACAACGAAGAAAGAAAGCAGAAAGAAAATATGAGAGAAAAGGGAAAGAAATAAAAAGAAAATTAAAAATTAAGACAGAAATGAAAATCTATATAAATCAAACAGTATGTGTGTATGTCTGTCTGCGTGAAAATTATACCGAAAAATTCTTAAACATACTTACCTGTGTTATATAACACTGAAATTAACAGAAAATAGTAATCATACACCAAATATGGTTAAAATCGAGTAAAATCTTTGTTTGGATGACGCGTACCGAAAGATGTCGCCAAATTGAAATGTAAAAGGTTCATTTCAACTTGCCGACATATTTGTATAATTTTGCTGATGAATGACGACACGACACAATTTTACAAAAACATGATGACTTCTTTATTATCAGATCGACCAGTCGAATGATGATGACGTCAAGGATTTCAAAGTCGTGTGTGTCTCATCGACTCATGTGGCTTAAACATACACTTCCAAAACTTCTGCAACAAAGAATTCTCATTAACGTATTTTCCCTAACCTATTTTTCAAGATATTTTTAAATAGCATTGTTCATTTTTTTAGCTGACATTTTTAATTCAGTTTCCATAAAAGAATGAAGAATTCAATTATTTTTACAAAACAACAATATCTAAACTATTTTATATCAAATTGAAAAATGCGAAATTGTAACATTCCATTTTCTGAATCTACCTCTGAACCTGGCTTACAAAGTTCGAATCTCGGTCTATCCTAATCTCATTTTCCACTTATCTAAAGTTGTTCTTACTTACAGGAAAAGGCGACAGCTCTTTTTCCTGTGACATTTCCATCTTTCCCATTTTTCAAAAAATGTACGCATTTTTAAATTCTAGTACATTATTTTCTATATCTATACAACCACTTGGCTAACCAAGATCAGAACCCCCCCCCCAAAAAAAAAAAAACTCCTTTAGCCAGCCCTTTCCAACTTACTTCATAATTTTATTTTTTAGATCAGAATCTCTTTCTGATCTTCCTGGCATTTACTTTTTGGGTGTAGGGTATTCCTCCTATGATTCACATCAGCTGCTTTATCCAGCCACCCTTATGTCATAAATCCGAGGTCTCATTTTACCTCTCTCGAAATCAACGACTTTTTTCGTCTAAAATTTTCTGATTCTTTCTTTCGCCTGGGTGTTCTACTAATTAGAGCTTTGTTTCATTTTCTAACTATCTTATTTCTTTTCGCACATATTCAAAGCTCATTTCCTTAAATTTTTGTGGTTGACTTCTAATTATTAAGATATACTTTTTCATCACACTAATTCACTTGGATTTCCTTGCTTGGACCCCTGGAACTTGATAAAGACTTAGAAAACATCACCCTTAACTAAATAACCCCCATCCGTTGCGCCAAAATTCCTATTTGCGCACTAAATTCTAACTATGGCCCAATTTCCGTGATCTTTCTTTTTTTTTCATCAGAGCGTCCAAGATCCATCAGAGATATCCCGCATTCATGCATCTCTAAAAAATATATAAGGTATATTTTACTTTTCTCTCCCTTCTTAATGCTATATGTGATTTGCCTGTGGTACTGACTCTTATAGTCCTTTTGGTACCATAAGGAATTCTCGTATCCTTCACCGCCTGTCTTTTTAATTTATTGGGCCAAGACTTATCACCCTGCTTGGTGCCATCACTTGCGGCATGCTTTATAAGCACACAATTCCGCAGGATCCATTATTTTTCTAACAGGACATATCTAATGCTTACCTGGCAAGCTTGCGAAAAATGTTTATGGACATTGAAAAAATAACAAAAAGAAAAATTCTCACACCCGAAAAAAACTCAAAATACCCGTTTACGTAATTTTCTATTCTGTCTCCTCTCTAAAATTCTAACTTATTTCTGGGCCAACTATCTGTCTCAGTTAACGTTTTATTTTATTTTCCTATGACTTGTGTCCTTCCATTTTAATGTATCTACCTAATTATAACTTTGAATTCTTGACGTTAAAAGAAAATAATAGTATACATACATTTAAGACAATTTACAATATTTATTCAACATCATAAAATATTTTTAAAAAGTACATTAATACATTTATCTATGATTTCCATTTAACTTACAATTATAACTTTTTTTCCAGAAATTTTTTTCTGTTACAACAATAAAAAGTCTGTCAAAAAATAAATTGTCCCCTGTTTTTTGAAAAAAACAAAAGCACATGAAAAGCTGAAAAGTTCCACGGTGAACACAAAAATGCCTTTTCAATAAAATTGCATTTGTACAGACAATAGGATTAGTAACATGGTATTTAAAAGTGCAAAATTGTGAAAAATTCTTGTTTGATTAAACAATTCGTCCAAACGATTTCACATTGACACAAATTTTATAACTGACACTCTGAACGAATTTTAAAATAATAATGGATGACCCCAATTTCTCTACTTATGTGCATGTGTGTATTTTAAAAACAAAACAATTATTTTATCAATGAATTACGCATGATGACTTGTTTTTACAACTGTTTTTTTTTATTCATCTCTACTACTATTCTTTGTTTTTATTTTCCCGTCTTTTGCTTTATAAAATGTTTTCACAAAAAGAAGTCACCTGTTATGACCAGTTATTAAACACTGAAAAGTCACATATCAAAACAATTTTTCTCTTAACCTTTTACTTGTGTGCGTGATTTCTTTTTTCACTCATTTAATTTTTAATTTGGACTTTTATTCTATTATTTTTTGTTTGTTGCATATCAACATTATTTTTTTTGTGTGTGTAAGTTTTTTTTTCCATTGTGTGTATGTGTCTATTTTTTACACTGTGCGTATGTGTGTGTACTTCTCTTTTTTTTTCTTGTTAATTATTGTTTTATTTCGTCTAGCATTTTTTCTTTGTTCGTTTGTTTTTCTTCAATGGACCCTTACATTGTGTTTCCGTGGTAACGCGAAGTTCTGTTTTTTTTTCCAATTTATTCTTGTTGAATAAAAGTGGTCACGGGCACCAAAACGCAAGATGTTGTATAACCGAGGGATTCATATTTAAGATGACGGGTACATATATACGATGGTGATGATGGAAAGAGAGACATTTATACGTATTACAGTTTTGTGGTTCTTATAACATATATTAGCGACTGAGAGAGGGTGATCAGTTTTTATAACACAGAAAAGGAGAGGAGAGATACATTGCTTGTAAGATTTACATAAAGTTATAATAACGATGAGGGGAGAAGAAGGTTCATTTAAAGGATGTTTCACACATTATCTTTTGCTGATGAATGATGACACGACACAGTTTTACAAAAAACATGATGATAACTTCTTTATTATCAGATCGACCGGTCGAATGATGATGACGTCAACGAATTCAAAGTCGTTTCTACATGTTAAATGTTCTACCCCTTCGCCTCTGAGGGGACCCTCCTTTGATCATGTAAGCTCTATCCAACCGACTATGCTGCCTGTTCGATCCGGACTCGTCTGCTCCTGTCCCCGTCTAACTCATCTGCTAATCCTTTTCTATTATTGAGAATCCTTTTCTGCTATGACGTCATATGTGTGTCTCTAAACGTGATCGACTCATGTGGCTTAAACATACACTTCCAAAACTTCTGCAACAAAGAATTCTCATTAACGTATTTTCCCTAACCTATTTTTCAAGATATTTTTAAATAGCATTGTTCATTTTTTTAGCTGACATTTTTAATTCAGTTTCCATAAAAGAATGAAGAATTCAATTATTTTTACAAACATATCTAAACTATTTTATATCAAATTGAATAATGCGAAATTGTAACATTCCATTTTCTGAATCTACCTCTGAACCTGGCTTAAAAAGTTCGAATCTCGGTCTATCCTAATCTCATTTTCCACTTATCTAAAGTTGTTATTACTTACAGAAAAAGGCGACAGCTCTTTTTCCTGTAACAATATGAGTCACAATATAATATTAAATAAAGAATTGGCTCTTTCCTCTCTTCCATTCCAGGTTAGAGATATTTAAAGATTAAAACCAATGAATTCATGATGTTATTAATAGTGTTCAATAAAAAGGAGGACGATATACTTTTATTTATGAATATAAAAAAGTATGTATGTATGTACTTTTATTTATATTCAACAAATGAGCTTTAAACCAGCTTAAAATATCCACCTTTTAGCTTCTCTAATGATAACTCCTGACGATCGCCACCTTTTTGGTTTATCCAATCGAGAAATTTACCGCAGATTGAAATGTGATGAAAAACAGTACGAATGAGTCTGTAAAAGCACCAAAACGGCGGCAGTGTTTTTGATGTCCCTAAATCTAGTCGTCTTAGAGTTACTTCTTACGGGAAAAACAATGCTATCAAGATCCGCAGCCTCAGAAACAGATTTTAACCAGCTCTTCAAACCCAACAACATTGTAATCTTGTGAAAAAGTTATCTCTTTCTACGGTTAAGAACAGATTGAAGAAATTTAATTTGCGATGTTGTGTTCCAAGACGCAAGCCCATTTCTGTAAATAACTGAGAGCACCATCTAAAAATTCTTTAGATGCAATGAAGATCATGACTCTTCATATTAGTCGAAAGTGATTTTTCGCGACGAAAGCAAGTTCAATAGGCTAGGTAGTGATGGTAGGCAGTACGTCCATCGAAGGAAGGACGAAGAATTTCTTCCTAGGTGCTGCAAGGTGGTGAAGGTTCAGTTTTGGTGTGGAGCATTGCCAATTGGTTCCAAGGGTCCAAGGCCTCTAGGTTGCTTTCAAGGTCGAATTAATTCGACTAAGTACATTAATATGTTGACTGAGCATTTTTTTTACCCTACTTTGGCCGTAATTTGGATGATAATTTATTTAAGTTATGAATGTGTAATATTTCTTTTCTAGATGCAAGTGTTAATATTATATTCATTTACATTTTTAATCTTTATCTTTATTCCATTGTTTTATTAATTGTGTAAATTGTTTTCTCGTGGAAAAATATGCCGATTCTATCTGGCAAGTTCATTTGAACTTGAACATAAATAAATCTGAAAACGATGTTCTCTTACCCCCCCCCCGTCCACACGTTACTACTTATAATAGAACATGCTTGCCCAAGTAGCGAGCTATATCACGTGATGACCGTTTTCTTTTCAAAAATGAAAACGCTGAATTTTATTTCAAGCAAAATCAATTCTTATTCTTGTCATCAAACAAAGGACATGTTATAGCAGTTAAGTTATGAATTTTTACTATTTCTTTTCTAGATGCAAGTGCTAATATTATATTTATTTCAGTTTTTAATTTTTATCTTTATTTTATTGTTATATTAATTGTGTAAATGGTTTTCTCGTGGGAAAATGTGCCAATTCTATCTGACGAGTTTATTTGGAATATATATTATTTTATTTTTTTATAATAAATTCTTTTTGTCCATAAATGTTCCAAGTTAATAGCCTAAACAGATTAGGCAATTATATTCATTTTCAGTTAGTGAAAGGGGAACCTTTCACCATACCTTCCCTTAAACACGCCAAATGGACTTATATGAGTACAATACTTAAAAAAAAAATTATGGAGAGTAGACAATGCATTGTGAATGCGTTATAGGCAGCTCCCGTTACTCTCGCTTCTCTTTATTTGTCACTAAGTCCTCACATTTTAACGAGTGATTTTTCTTACAAAGGGAGAAGGAAAAGCTGTATTCTAGGTTGGCAGTACTCTGCGTGAATAGCCGACAGAGATGTCGGAAATTTTCTGTTTCTATGTCTATCCCTGTAGCATGTCACTAGTAAGGGTGCTGGAGGTGAAAGTTTTATCTTGGCTGACCTTATCCGCCTGATAGTTAGGGACCCGAACCATAGATTAACCACTAAGGAGGCTGTCTTATCTGCAGGCGCAAAGTACCGGGGCTGTTGTATTGCCATTTGGTGAATGGATTCTGGACCATGCAGTAGCTTCTGGTGGGGCCTCTCGATGCCATATTAGTGGATAATTGTTACGGCTTTACCTTTTCATGTGCCGCAAAAAATATTTCTTCATTTCTATTTCTCTCTTACCCTGCTTCAAGCAAGTCTGTCGACCTAGTCCACAAATCCCAAAACTCCATCATGAAAAGTTTCAATAAAAAGCACACGATTAAACCCAGATCTTCAAGTTCTAACGTAGACACCCACTACCATGTCTCCTTCTCGAACATCAGGGGTCTACGTTCCAACCTTTCGGAGGTTTAAACCCAATTACAAGAGACTAAACCAGACATATTATTTTTAAGCAAAACTGGCATTGGACAGACTATTTCCCTAGATAAGTTCGTAATTAAAGGATACTCTAACTTAACTTCCGAATCTGAGCCCCCAAGATCGCCATGGGCATGGAATATGTGCCTATATAAAAGATTGTTTTCCATGTGGTAGGGACATCTCTTAAGAAGATCCTAACTTACCCTATACGTGCTTCCGTGTTTCACTAGCTCAAACTACCGTATTTATATTTGCTCTCTATCACCCCCACAACAGCGGAGTTACTATCTTTAAAAGCATATCTGAGAAAATTAACCACGTCCTATCTGGTTAACTCACTCAAACAAGACCGATGATGAGGGAAGGTGCTGTCATGATTTCTCCATTGCTTATGACCTCACTCAGATTCTTCACGAACCCATGTGTGCCTGATACTGACGGCCAGTATGCAAGTCTTCTAGACCTTTTTCTCACAACTTGCCCTGAACTATGTTCAGTTTCCGTTGCTCCACTTGGATCTTCCGACCACTCTGTTGTATCAGTTAAGGTAAAAATGAAATGTAATAAGTCCTCAGATGTACCTCTCCATCGTACAGTATATCGATATTCTATGGCTAACTGGGATAGCTTCCGTACATTTATATCAGATCTACCTCTGCGTTTCATGTTTAAAAAGGATGTGTCCTCTTAAGTAGCAGACCTGGCGGAATGGTTAATTGTAGGTATAGACCGTTTCATACTCTCGAAAAAATTCCAGCAAAAACCTAACAGCCAGCCATGGTTCTCTCCAGAATGTGCTGCTGCCATTGCGCACAGAAATAACTTTTTCCATTGCTTCCAACGTAGTAGATGTACTGAGACTAAAGCCGCTTTCAGGACTGCCAGCAATCACTGTAAAAAGTAATAAAAAATGCAAGAAAGTTTTATATTCAGTTCGCCAAGTCCAAAATAGCAGAGCAGCGGCTTGGTTCCCACCAGTTTTGGCAAATTGCAAACAGAATCCTGAACAGAAGCGTGTGCTCTATCCTAACTATCATCAAAGGACCTGAGATAATCTCGTCAGCATCAGACAAAGACAAACTCTTTGCCAAGAACTTTGCTGTTAATTCTACCCCTTGCGACCAAGGCCACCATACCCCAATATTTCCTCCTGTATCAGAAAAAACGCTATGTGATATACAAATATCTGTACGTGATGTTGCCAAGCTAATCAAAAACCTTGATTCCAATAAAGCAACTGGCCCTGACGGTATTCCAATTATAGTTCTCAAAAGACTTCAACCAGAACTAGCTCCCATCCTTACAAAACTGTTTAAACGTTGTCTTAAGGAGAATTGCTTCCCATCACCCTGGAAAATCTCATGTTTTTTAAGAAAGGTGTATTATAAAATGGAGAATAAATTTAAAAAAAATGAAGGCGGTGTGTAAATCGCCGTTGTAAAATACTCTTATGTTTGTCAACGGGTTAAAGTAGATATATTTGTAAGAAAATTGCGTTAAAATAACTTAAACGTAATACGGAAATGAACGATGTAAATAAAAATGCAGAAAATATTAACAATTGTTTATTTGGATAATTTAAACGCGAAAAAAAAACAATTGGGACGCTGAAAACGTACACAGTAAAACAATATTTTTTATTGTCGCGTTTATTATTTGTTTATATACGCATGCGCAACCGGAAGTCGTAAACCAGATGTTGGGTTACAACACTCGTTACAAGGTCATATATATATATATATATATATATATATATATATATATATATATATATATATATATATATATATATACATACATATATATAATGGACTCTCCCATTAATTTCGACCTTCAGTTTGTTGATACGATTTTCTTTGTTGTTATTATGCACTAAGTCCTCAAAATATTCCATTACCATATTGAGAGCTTGACCTTTTACCCGAGCTTGTATCAGTATCGTTCAGTCATTTGTTTACCACTTTTAAGTTCACTATACATAAACATTTTAGTATAGGTTCATCATTCGTGGTCAGTCTCCCGCTACAACTAGTGAGTGTCAGACCGCCTAAAATTGAAACAAATTTAGGATACTTTCATCAATTTCTTCGTCCATTTTCGTTGGTACCGTTTAATTAGCCACATTCAGGGTCTCTGCAGACATTCTCTACCTCCTTTTCGTCTCTTTTCTTTTTTCTCCGTGTATATTCTCTAATTGCCCTCTCGCAACCGCACACAACCAACCAATCACGATAATGACCGCCAACGACAACCGACAACTCGAAAAAGAAAAAGGACTACCTATCTTGTCCAATTGTGTTCTTCTCTTCCACGAGTCTGATATTTGTGTTGACAGTTTTTGATTCAACACAAAACGCACTTCTTCCTAAGGGTAAGTCCCTGTGTAAAGATGGTAAATGTCGCAAAACTACTATAACGTTGTCTGCAGACGTTGTGTGCGGTTTCAGTCGCAAAGTATACCAAGATAAAGAAAAGGAAATAACACCAACTCACTTTTTCTTTGTAGCAACAATATTTATTTCCTCAATGTTACAGCCGTGACGTCACCCACGTGATCTAGAATGTTGTCTATGCAAGTGAGAGCACGAGATCTCGAACGTTATTTCATTCTGTGCTCGACGTTTCTCACAAGATTGTTCTTTTTCTCTTTTTATATTCTTTTTTCTTTACTTTAAGTTTAATTTTTGTCATTGAATCTTTAAATTGTAGTTTTATTATTTAATCTTATAATTAAATTTTATAATTTATTTTTATCATTTTATTTTGATTACTTGATTTCTACAATTAATTTATTATAATACACTCGTTAAAATAATTTTTTATAATTTAATTTCACAATAAAATTTTTGTAATTTTATTTTTGTAATTTAAGTTTTATTGTTTTCTTTTTATGATTCAATTTTTATTAATCAATTTTTATATTTCAATTTTTAAAATAATCTTTTTAAATTTCGATGTTTATTATTAAATTAATTTGAAAGTATCAATTTTTAGAATTCAATTTTCGTAATTCAATTTAAAAAAATAAAATTTAATAATTCACTGTTTATTCAATTTACATGATTTAATTTTTATAATTAAATTTTTATAAGTCAATTTTTAGATTCAATGCTTACAATAAATTTTTTATAATTCAATTTTCTTAAATTCTATTTCCACAAATCAATTTTTAAAATTCAATCAATATTTATAATTCGAATTTTATAATTTTATTTCATAATTTAACTAATTAATAATTTTTTATGATCTAATTTGTATAATTCAATTTTTAGAATTTTATGTTTATTGTTCGATTTTCATGAAATTCATAAAAAGTTTTATAATTCTAATTTGAAATTAATTATACTTCTTTTATTTTTACTAATATTGTTTTTAATTTAATTTTTACAATTTAATTTTGATAATTATTTTCTAATATAATAAAAATATTTTCTAATGTATCATACGATTTTTATAAGTAAGGTTTTACAATTGAATTTTTCTGCTTCTATTTGTACAATTAAATAGTTAAAAGTCAATTTTAAGATTTCATTTGTATAATTCTATTATTAAAATTAAATGTTTAAAGTTCAAGTTTGATAAATTGATATTCATAATTTAATAAAAATATTTTTTCCAATTTTAATAATTTTATTTTTATTATTCAGTGGAAAAATTTACTATTTGTAGTTTTTGTGACTCAATTTCTTACAATCAAATTTTTATGATATAATTTGTTTAATTCAATTTAAAAACATCGATTTTATAAATAATTTTTTATAATTAAAATTTTGATAATTGAGTTTTAAATATACATTTGCTTTCATTCTTTCCATTCAATTTTTAAAATTTAATTTTCAAAATTCAATTTTTATAAATCAATTTTATAAAACTATAAAAATTAAATAATTAAAACAATAATTCAAGAATTATAATTCAATTTAAAAAATAACATTTTACAGTTCAAATGTTATCATTACATTCTTCTGATGTAATTCTTTAATAATTTTTTTAAAATCAATTTTTTTATTCAATTTTTCATGATTTTTATTTCAAAATGTAATTGTTATAATTTTAATTTTCATATTTTTGTTATAATTTTACTTTTTCAATTCCATAATACTAATTGTATAATTCAATTTCCATAATACACATTTTACAAATATAATTGTTACAGATCAATTAATTAATATTTTTATGAATCTTTTTATTTCATTTTATAATTATTAAAAGTTGATTTTTATAATTCAATAATAAAAATTCAATTTTAAAATTTTATTTTTATTTTTTAATTTTATTTGTAAAATTCGATGTTTATTATTCCAGTTGTATAATATGTTTTTTATCTTTTTAAAAATTAGATTTTTATAATAACATGGTTATAATATTTTTAAAGAATTAGATTTTTAAAATTCAATTATTATAATTTAATATTTATAAATCAATTTTTTCATTTATTTAAATAATTCAATAAAAAACTATTTTTGTCATTCACTTAATAATTACCTTTTATAATTCTCTTTAAAAATCAATGCTATTCATGTGATTTTTATAATTTAATCTTAAGAATTAAATTTTTTAAATTAATTATTATAATATAATTTTTATAATTATGTTTTGTAAAATTCAACGTTTATAAAGTATTTAAAAAGATTTCTGATTTAAATTTATAGTTTACTGTTTTGAAATGAATTTTTCTACTTAAATTATATTAAACTAAATTTACATTTTTTAAGTTTAAGTTATTATTCTATTTCTAACATTCAATATTTTTAATTACAATATTTTATATATAACTCCATTTTTATCAATGAATCTTTATAATCTTAATTTTATGAGTAAGTTTTCTTTAATCTAATTTTATAATTTGCATTATTTAATTCAATTTTTATTAAATGTTTTTAAATTGATGTATGATAATTTAATTATAAAAATTCAATCATATGAATCGATTTATAAAGATTACATTGTTAAAAAATTTTAATTAAGTTTTTTATTCAATTTTTGTACGAGAATATTAACATATGTTAATACGCTTTTAAAATTTAATTTGTAAAATTCCATACTTATAATTAAATTTTTACGAACCATTTTTTTTAAATTCTATATTTCTTGTTTATTTTTCATGAATCAATTTTTAAAATTCAACAATTAATTTTTACAACAAGATATTTATAGTTAAATTGATAAAATTCAATTTATTCATTCTATTTTTATAATTACCTTTTTAAAATTCCATTTTTATAATTGGATATTAACTTTTTATTTTTAATAATTTATTTTTTATTTTCATAATTCAATTTTTATAAGTCAATTTTAAAAATTGAATATTTATAGTTAAATTTTTATAACTCAGTTTAAAAATTTTTACTTTATTATTAAATTGTATAAGTTAAAGTTTAAAATTAAGTTTTTACAAAATAACTTCTTATCTTTTATTAATTCTACTTTAATTCGTTTTTTAATTCAAGTTTCAGATTCAATTGTTTGTTTATCAATATTTTATAATCTAATTTTCAGTATTCAATTATTTTGATTTATTTTTAAATTCAATATTTATAACTGAATTTTCTTAACTAAATGTATATTCATTATTAAAAATTCAACATTTATAATTCAATTTTCATAACTAAATGTATAAATGTATATTATTTAATTTTTTTATTCTATAGTTTAATAAATTTTTTTAATTCATTGATAATAATTAAATATTAAATCTTAAAATTTTATAATTAATTTTTTATAATAATTATTTCAATTATTATAATTATCTTTGTAACTTACTGTTTTATTCGAATTGCTATAGTTCAATATTCATAATTTAATTTGAAGAATTTGATTATTATTATTTTATTTTGCTAATGCAATTTTTATTATAAAACTTTTAAATTTTTTAATAATTTATTTTTTTAATTCAAATTTTATCATTGAATGTATACAAACATATTTATTAAATTGTTTTAGTTTAATGTTTACAATTCAAATTTATAAATCAATTTTTTAAATTCAAATTTTATGATTAAATTTTTATAATTCAATTTTTGTAAATTAATTTTTATGATTTACAATTATATCATTTGAATATTAAAAATTCAATTTCCATAATAGAATATTTCTAAGTTAATTTTAAATTTCAAATTTTAAAATTCAATTTTAGAATTGAAATTTTGTAATTAACTTTTTAAAGTTACATTCAGAAAAATTAATTTCTCTTATTAATTTTTTAAAAGTTCAAATTTGATAATTATATTTCTATTAAGTAATTTTTAATCAAGCTTTTATAATTCCATTTTTATAATTCATATTTTTAAATCAAGTCTTACAACATAATTTTTACAATCTTTATTGTTTATTGAATTTTTGTAATTGGGTTTTTAATATTTAATATTTACGGATCAAGTTTTATAATTCATTTTTTTAAATTTTATTTAAATGCAATTTTAAAATATATTTAATGAAACAAACAACTTTTTATTACATAATTTTTAGAAATAAATTTTGATAATGCAATTTTTGAAAAGAATCATAATTTAAGTTTTTAAATAACATTTTTAAAACTTTATTTTTATAATTAAATATTTTATATTCAATTTTTATAAATTATTTTTGTAATTATGCTTTTTTAATTCAATTTATGAAATCCAGTTTTATATTTTTAAAAATTAATTTCTTTTATTCAATGTTTGAAATTCTATTTTTAATTATTCAGTTTTTAAATTTTTTTAATTTTTTATTGTTATAATTTAATTTTTTAAATTCAATTTTTTAAATCAGATTTTTATAATTCAAGTTTTACAAATTTGTTTTGGAATTAATTTTCGAAAGTTTCGTATTATAATTCAATTTTTAAAATATAATTTTTAATCTAATTTTATAAATTTAATTTTTATAATTAAATTTTGAAATTTATTTTAATAATTTTTCATAATTTTTTTTTACAATTCAGTTTTTATTATTTAATTTTACAAATTTAATTTTTATGGTTTATTTTTATAACATTTTCTAAAATCAGTTTAGATTTTTTTTTAATTCATTTTTTTTAAATCATTTTTTATAATTGTACTTTTCTAATTCGGTTTTTATAATTTGATTTTTATAATTCGATTTTATTTAGATCACTTATAATGTACAATTTTTTAAAATTCAATTTTTTTAAATTTTTATTTTTTATTACATTTTCACCCCAAACAAGGCACATTGCCACTTTGGTGTAGGGGGCTACTATCAGGGTCAGCAACTACGGGGCACTATGTAGGGATTTGGGCAGCAAGATGTCGGTTCACGTTACACTTGAACTTCTGCATGTCAGTACAGTTAGGGAAGCATGATCCTGGAATGGAATTCCAGAGTCTAGCGGTTCTGGGGAAGAAACTACTGGAGTAGAAGGATCTTTTGCATCTAGAGATCTCTACTGTGTGGGGGTGGGATTTAGCTGCCTGTCGGGTTTGTCGACGGTGTCTGCGACGTGGGGGCACAATTGTCTGCAGTTCGTCAGAGCACTCACCATTAAAATACAGAGGGATGCAACGTTTCGTCGATGGGACAGAGGCTGAAGCTTAGATGCCAGTTCAGGGCCTATCAGATTGGCGACTCTTTTTTGAACCTTGTCTAGGAGCGAGAGACTAGTAGTAGATGCACCAGCCCAGATGTGACAACAATACTCCATACATGGGCGAATGGTGGCCTTATAGAGATACAGGATACTTTCAGGTGTCAGTAGTTTTCTAGCACGGTAGAGAGAGCCTACCTTTTTTGCAGCGGCCCTAGCAATGTTTTCAATATAATTGTTCCAGCTCATGTTTCCTGTGAACGTTAGGCCAAGCAGTTTGAAAGATGTACTCTCAGACAGGGAGTCACTGGCCATTGCTATTGGTGGCAGAGAAGGTTTCTTGTAGTTATTGAAGGAAACCAGTTTGGTTTTGGCAGCATTGAATGTGACCATCCATTTATGTTCCCATTCCACTACAGATTGGAGGTCATCCTCTAATGTTTTTGCCATTTCTTTAGATATGTGTTCATTTGTTTTCCTGTCATGCCTTTTATAGAGTGTAGTGTCATCAGCATATATACCCATCTCAGAGGTAGTTTTGTCGGGGAGGTCATTAATAAATATCAGGAACAATAGAGGTCCAAGAATAGACCCCTGAGGCACTCCCGCATTTATATCACACTGTTTAGATGTTCGACGGTCGAGGACAACCTGGATTTTTCTATTGTCTAAGAAGGATTCAATTATGCTAAGTATTATACCATTGATTTTATGAATTAATTGTTATATTTCAATTTTATTATTCAAATTCAATAATTATATTTTTCTTCATTTTTTTATAATTCAATAGTCTCTCAAAATCTTAATTTTCCTAATTACATTTGATAATTCAATTTTTATAATTAAGCTTTCATATTTCAATCTTTTAAATTCAAATTATTTAATAGTTTCATCTTACAATATAATATACAAAAATACCGCAAAAATTAAATCTAACTCGAAATAACCATCGAAAAAAATATGCATCAAGAATATTGAAGAATTAGTCACCAATTGCTTCATAAACAATTTTCTTTATTGGGATGAAATACTAACGTTGTTTAGAAAAACATTCACTCACTTCTCATTTTTTTTTCAAAGATTTATGTATCAAAACAGTCATTTCAATTTTTTTAGTATATAAAACCCCTCTGATTTTTTTCAGCAGTTTTTTTTTGTCACTTTTATGCGACTCAAATACAATTATGCACTAGATAATCATACTTTAATTTGTTTCATTTATGGAGGATTCTCTTATCTAATCTGTTCTGGCTGTGTGGGGGGCAACATTGGTACATGGGTACTTAACAATCACAAAGAATATTTAATAATATCCATCTTACTTAGCATTTCTTATATCTCCTCGGGCAATGCCTAGAAAAGAGTCTTGCTAGTCTATTATAATTTCATTTATATTTTTTACTTTTTAACTGTGGTTTTATTTAAAATTATTAATTTAACATTTTATTTATTTGGTTTATGGTGTATTAGAATAATATCAATTACATTTAGCAATATTTATAATCGTATTTATTACCGACTTAACTGATGAAATCTTATGAAATGTTTATATCAACTAATGGTTGTTATGATGTATTCACTTAGTTGCTAACATATTTATCAAATGTTATGATGTATTCACTTAGTTGCTAACATATTTATCAAATGTTATGATGTATTCACTTAGTTGCTAACATATTTATCAAATGTTATGATGTATTCACTTAGTTGCTAACATATTTATCAAATGTTATGATGTATTCACTTAGTTGCTAACATATTTATCAAATGTTATGATGTATTCACTTAGTTGCTAACATATTTATCAAATGTTATGATGTATTCACTTAGTTGCTAACATATTTATCAAATGTTATGATGTATTCACTTAGTTGCTAACATATTTATCAAATGTTATGATGTATTCACTTAGTTGCTAACATATTTATCAAATGTTATGATGTATTCACTTAGTTGCTAACATATTTATCAAATGTTATGATGTATTCACTTAGTTGCTAACATATTTATCAAATGTTATGATGTATTCACTTAGTTGCTAACATATTTATCAAATGTTATGATGTATTCACTTAGTTGCTAACATATTTATCAAATGTTATGATGTATTCACTTAGTTGCTAACATATTTATCAAATGTTATGATGTATTCACTTAGTTGCTAACATATTTATCAAATGTTATGATGTATTCACTTAGTTGCTAACATATTTATCAAATGTTATGATGTATTCACTTAGTTGCTAACATATTTATCAAATGTTATGATGTATTCACTTAGTTGCTAACATATTTATCAAATGTTATGATGTATTCACTTAGTTGCTAACATATTTATCAAATGTTATGATGTATTCACTTAGTTGCTAACATATTTATCAAATGTTATGATGTATTCACTTAGTTGCTAACATATTTATCAAATGTTATGATGTATTCACTTAGTTGCTAACATATTTATCAAATGTTATGATGTATTCACTTAGTTGCTAACATATTTATCAAATGTTATGATGTATTCACTTAGTTGCTAACATATTTATCAAATGTTATGATGTATTCACTTAGTTGCTAACATATTTATCAAATGTTATGATGTATTCACTTAGTTGCTAACATATTTATCAAATGTTATGATGTATTCACTTAGTTGCTAACATATTTATCAAATGTTATGATGTATTCACTTAGTTGCTAACATATTTATCAAATGTTATGATGTATTCACTTAGTTGCTAACATATTTATCAAATGTTATGATGTATTCACTTAGTTGCTAACATATTTATCAAATGTTATGATGTATTCACTTAGTTGCTAACATATTTATCAAATGTTATGATGTATTCACTTAGTTGCTAACATATTTATCAAATGTTATGATGTATTCACTTAGTTGCTAACATATTTATCAAATGTTATGATGTATTCACTTAGTTGCTAACATATTTATCAAATGTTATGATGTATTCACTTAGTTGCTAACATATTTATCAAATGTTATGATGTATTCACTTAGTTGCTAACATATTTATCAAATGTTATGATGTATTCACTTAGTTGCTAACATATTTATCAAATGTTATGATGTATTCACTTAGTTGCTAACATATTTATCAAATGTTATGATGTATTCACTTAGTTGCTAACATATTTATCAAATGTTATGATGTATTCACTTAGTTGCTAACATATTTATCAAATGTTATGATGTATTCACTTAGTTGCTAACATATTTATCAAATGTTATGATGTATTCACTTAGTTGCTAACATATTTATCAAATGTTATGATGTATTCACTTAGTTGCTAACATATTTATCAAATGTTATGATGTATTCACTTAGTTGCTAACATATTTATCAAATGTTATGATGTATTCACTTAGTTGCTAACATATTTATCAAATGTTATGATGTATTCACTTAGTTGCTAACATATTTATCAAATGTTATGATGTATTCACTTAGTTGCTAACATATTTATCAAATGTTATGATGTATTCACTTAGTTGCTAACATATTTATCAAATGTTATGATGTATTCACTTAGTTGCTAACATATTTATCAAATGTTATGATGTATTCACTTAGTTGCTAACATATTTATCAAATGTTATGATGTATTCACTTAGTTGCTAACATATTTATCAAATGTTATGATGTATTCACTTAGTTGCTAACATATTTATCAAATGTTATGATGTATTCACTTAGTTGCTAACATATTTATCAAATGTTATGATGTATTCACTTAGTTGCTAACATATTTATCAAATGTTATGATGTATTCACTTAGTTGCTAACATATTTATCAAATGTTATGATGTATTCACTTAGTTGCTAACATATTTATCAAATGTTATGATGTATTCACTTAGTTGCTAACATATTTATCAAATGTTATGATGTATTCACTTAGTTGCTAACATATTTATCAAATGTACTTCTTGATTGAATAGTTTGTCTCTTTTTTCATCAACATTTTATTTCTTAGAATAACAAAACTTATATTTATCGTAATAATAGCTAAATTTTCATTAAAACAAAAAAGTCTAGATTATTATATACAGTTGAAGCCTTTTAAGCATGTTCCATTTCAGTACAAGTATTCTGTTTCCATGTTTATATGTTTGATAATGAGGTTTTACCTCTTTTTCCTAAGTTGCAGATAGATGCTCTATGATCTCTTTATCCTAAAATCAGTACTTGTTCGATCTCTATAAAATCTTTTAAAACTTTTATAGCCTTTTATTCCTCAATATACCGTACTATTTATCAGTTATTTTCATGTAAGGGACAGACATTTTTATCTTAGCAGTTGCTTCCAAAATTTATGTTATTATTACTATCATCTATTGTTTCTACTATATCCGATTTAGCAAATGTCTATTAAGTTTTTATTTAAGTATTTTTCCATGTTATTTGTACAGCAATAGCTAAGTTCATGTACTTACACGAGGGATCACGTGAACTGGAATCAAGCCTGATATACCCAGGTCGTTCGTCCGTTTCGTTAACCAATTTCCCATTGTCACCTCTTAGAATTAACTTTCCATATGTTGTATGATAATTGCATTTATGTTGTATGATAATTGCATTTATGTTGTATGATAATTGCAAATCAGAAAGAGAATTTTGTGACTGCACATGGCAGCTGATCATTTCATTTAAATCTCACTAGCGATTCCAAAAGTCTTACACAGAAATAATATATGAATAGGAATAATATATGGAAACAGTAGGTTTTTTTTTTTTACTTTGTTGTCGTGGTTTTAGATGAGCGTCCTCATGATATCCTAACAGTTGTATTCATCTCCTCTAAGAATACAGGGCGAATAATATAAGGAAAGCCTAAGAAAAATGATTGTTTTACTTGTATGCAACATTATGTCTTATGACAGTGGCTAAGTTGCTAACAACAAAAACAGAAAACTTGATGGTTTGACCCATTTTATTCCTCCTAAAACTAAAAAAACATATGAGATTTCAGGAAAATAGATATTAACAAATGTCTTATATTTGAAGTTTACCAATAAATTATAATATATAAATTTTATTTATGATAATAACGATATCATAAATAAAATGTTGATATCATTAGAACTTTTAAATAGATGGAAGACTTTTGAAGACCTTGTATATACGTTATTCAAAACAAATTTGATATTTTTGAAAAGGAAGGACAAAAATCGTGATATATTGACTAATAATAGATGCAATTCAAAGTGCATAACAGAATATTCTACCGAATGCAATTCACCTAAAATGCCGCACTGAGCTTGAGCCACAGCCTCCATGTGGATTTGCCGCATTTTCCTTTGAGAATATCAGTTTTGATGTGATTAAAATTTCCAAACAAACGATGAATTTCTGAAAACCCTGCATGATGATGAATATTTATCTTTATTGATTTAATTTTATATTTTGAAATAAGCCGGTTTTATTTGTGTCTAGCTTTGTTATTGTAAATGTGCACTTGTAGTTATTCCAATTTAGTTGTTTAATTTCATTTTGTATTCGGTAGTTGTGTCAGTTACATGACTAAACATGGTTAGCAACATTACTTGTAACTTTTTCATTCATAAAGTTCTAACTGAAAAAAACTTATGCACTTCAAAACAATTTCCTCCCACTTATCGTTTCACGAATGCGGATGCGACATTGGCGGAGGGGGGGGGCTGAATTTTTTCTGATTTGTATGTTTCTTTATTCGGCTGATTGGTTTGTCACGCTTGAATTTGAATTGACGCATCTTAACATCACTTCTAGTCTAATATTTAATTTTTTTATATTTAATTGTTCACAATCGCCGCGCATGTGCAGATTATGTTTTCTGTAGAAGTTCTCACTATGATTTTTTGTGTATAGACTAGCGTCCACATCGCTTAACCAATTGTTACCAAACTTGGTGAAAATATTGATTATGGTTTAACTTAGAATTGAGTTGATGTGAGATAATCAAGTTAAAGGTAAAAGTCACAGATAAATGCTATATTTTTATATGACAATTTCGGTTCCGTTCATCCTATGATGAACAGAACCGAAATTGTCATATAAAAAGTATGGCATTTTTCTGTGACTCCTTTAACTTGAATATCTCACTACCCCCTACTTGGTCCATGTGTAGCTAATGAAGTTCTGCATCTTATATTATATTGACCTTGAAAAATTAGGCCATGGCCAAGATTTTTACAGATTTCAGCTTGACTAAGTAAATAGTTTTTTCTTATCAAAATTTCCATGGAATAATGCAATGTAATGAAGACGCAAACAGAAAAAACTTTTCTCTTGCCGTATTTGTTGTTGTAAAATTTGTTGTTGTAAAATTTGTTGTTGTAAAATTTGTTGTTGTAAAATTCGGATTAGGTCCACATACTCAGCAGAATCCTGAGGTCGATCTGGGCACGGATTTTCACCAGGATGCTAGTATCGTGGCAAATGGGTCAAATGTCTCAAGACTACCAACTCCCTCCGACCATCACAATGTCGAATTCTCGCATGTGTAAGGTTGGCTTTGAGGAGTTCCGCTACCTCAATAATAAGATCATACTTGCCCCTGCCATAAAATCGTTTTAATAACAATTTTCCAAGTTCACAGAGCCAAACAGGGAATGCAGTGCCAGTGGAAGAGCGCCTTTCAAAATTGAACATGAGTTCGTGAGGATTAGTGGCATTAATGGTCGTGCATAGTAGAGAATGAATAGCATGTAAAACATCCTGTAGAACGTTCTTTCAAGCATTAATAGGTAATCGTTGGGATTCCAAAGATTGTGTTCCATATAATTCCATTATAGCGCTCACATTGGCTGTTACCTTACTGGATTAAATCCAAAGTCGTAGCAAAAATTGCTTGAATTCTCCCGACATAAACAAAGTTTCCAGATCGGAATGAATAAATGAGGGAAGACCAGAGATAGAGAAACTAGTCACCAGGCACTGTATCGCAGTTTGAGAAGAGCAATTACGACGAAAGATTATATTTGTCGACAGCAGTAAGTATGTAACCCTAACCCTGACGAGGATACCGGAAGAGGTACTTTGTAATCAACAGAAAATAGCGTGTAAATGCGACAGTAGATAATTAAGGAATTGGGGTTTTATTTTGGCACAAGTAGCGGATTCAGAAGTTACGCGCTGAACTTCATCGATTGAATATGGTATATTTTTTTACCTTGAAAAAAAATGTCAAAAGCGTTGTACTTGTCGAATTATGAATTGATTTTAGTTCCTCCAAGGAAGAAAAAGCAGTACCACATGTTCGTGATAACGATCAGCGACAACATTTTTTATTTCCAGGACGGTGTTTTATATAATCTGAAAAAGGAAGACATTCTGTTTTCCACCGTATAATTTTATCGTTTTTAATTGAAACATAAAAAATACGGCTCCCTGATCACTAATAATAATGGTGAAATGTTTCCCAATAATGCGGTCTCGCCTCTTTTACGAACACTTCCTATGGCATACGCTTCTTTATATCTTTATATAAAGTCGCGTTTCAGAGGGTTTAACGACCGGGAAAAAAAACGCTACAGGTCTCCCAGCTTGTAAGAGGGTGTCCCTGATAACTTTTTCTGTTTCAATAACAAACGGCAATTAATTATTCTCTACTTTATCGTTATTTTTATGGCAAGTGCTCGGCTGAGCATCTATCTATGGTCTCCCCTTGCCAAACTTTCACAAGAAACACTCGTCTAGCAGAAAACACTATCAATAATTTCTCCCACTCTTTATCTGTGTCTAAACCTAAACGTAGATTCCATGAACAAAGCTTCTTTCTTACGAGGGGCGTGTAATAAGTAATCCACCTGACCCACTTCCAGTTGTCTGATCTAGCTGAAATTTTGCATGTGCAATGATTTATATCTCTACGGGTTATATGGCAAATTACAGCTCTGAACTAATTGTGCTTTTTGTTTTACGGGTGTTTGAACTGAGTCAGGTGTGAAATGGAGCCTGTTGAATGTCAAGCAGTGATCCGGTTTTTGTATTTGAAAGAACGCACACCACAGGAGACTTTTGATTAAATGAAAGAAACTTATGGCGATAATGCTCCATCATATGATCTTGTAAAACGCTGGCGTCCTGAATTCAAATATGGCCGGAAGTCTGTGGAAACAGCTCCAAGACCTGGTCGCCACCCCTTCTGCCAATGTTGAGGCATCTGTCCGTCAAGTTGAGGCTGCCATTTTGGAAGATCGGCGCATTACTATTCGCCAAATAGCCCAAGATGTCAAGATTAGTACAGGGTCTGTGGAAACTGTCATTCATGCATATGCATAAGGTGTCTGCCAGATAGATCCCCAGGTTGCTCACACCATTCCAGAAGCGACAACGCGTAAAGTGCTCGAGGATGAATTTAGTGATGTGCCAAGAAGTTTTTCAAAAGATTGATTACACAGGATGAAACCTGGGTCCATCACTATGATCCAGAGACCAAAACCCAGTCAATGCAGTGAAAGCACTTGGACTCACCACCTCCAAAGAAGGCAAGGGTGGAGCCCTCCGCTGGCAAGATCATGCTCACAGTCTTCTGGAACCAGGAGGGAGTAGTGATGACAGATTTCCTGGCAAAGGGTATCACAATTACAGGAACCTATTATGCTTCACTTTTGAGGAAATTAAGGGAAGCTATCAAAATCAAGAGGCGGGGCAAGATCAGCAAAGGTACCCTCCTCCTGCAGGACAACGCCCCGGTCCACGACTTGCATGTCGCCAGATCAGAAGCACGGGGGTATGGTTATGAAATCCTTCCCCATCCTCCCTACTCTCCTGAACTTGCACCCTCTGACTTTCTCCTCTTCCCAGTCATGAAGTTGTTTTTGAAAGGAACGCGTTTCCCAGATGATGCAGCCTTGATTTCTGAAGTTAGGTTGTGGTTGGAGGAGTAACCTAGGGTGTTCTACAAAAACGGCCTCCAGAGCTGCATCAAACCATGGGAGAAATGCATAACTCTGGGTGGTTCCTATGTAGAGAAAGACTAATAACTGTGCCAAATTTCGTTGCACTACTGCAATAGGAAGTGGTTCAGGGTCATTACTTATTGCACGCCCCATCGTAGAACTGCACGCCTATGGAATTGTCTTCCGTTTTTCTACTTGTCTTTTCTGGTTGTCTTCAAGTCTAACATAAACAACTTTTTGATGAGCCGTTCCATATAAGTTAACAAATTTACCGAATTTCCATTACTAACCATTACTATATTGTCCAATTTCTACTGTAAACTCTTTAACGCTTATCCTTGAGTGGCCTCTTGACCTTGATAAGTAGTGATGCCTGTGTAAAAAAAAAAAAGATTCGGCAATGCCTTTCTTGAACTTTCGAAGGAGTTTACAACTATGAAAAGGATCGGGAATTGTTTATTTTCAATTCGTGAGCGAATTTTGCATAACATACCTTTTAAACGATTTCGGGTCGGGAAATGGCATTTGTAAAAGAGGTCTCAAACCTTCAAGATCGGGTTGAAGAGTTCCATTCAAAATTTTATATCCAAGTTAATAGAAGGAAGTGAAACTTTGACTTTTCCCGGTTTATGTTGTATGTAGAGGCAAAATTTAAGAAATGCTCCAAATTTATGTCGTGCTACTCCTGGGTCCTACTCCACATTGTCATGTCGTCCAAATAAGAAAAGGTTCGAGACAATCCGTTATAAGAAATAAAAGAATTCATGAAACGTTGAAATGCAGAAACCCCATTTGTGACACCCATGTGTTTAAATTGATATAGACGATTTTCCAGCTTAAAAGGCCGTATGGGGCGATCTGAGGGGAAATTTCAACGTGGTGCTTTAAATAAGTCAGTTACACTGAAGATACGATATTGGGTTATTTGGTTAATAAGATCTTCGATTCGTGACTAGGGGTATACATCTAGCAAAGTGAAACGGTAAAATGTCTCGGAGAAATCAACTACCAATCATTTCTTTTTATTAGATGAAGTTACAACTTGAGTGCATCATAGAAAATAACTTGGTTCAATTATATCATTCGCAAGTAATTTAAGATTTCTTTTTGAATGGACCGAGTATCCTCAGCCCGGTAATGGCGGGACTTAGTAGCAATAAATTTGCCAGTTGAATAATTTTATCCATGAGATAAAATTAGGTTGAAAAAAAACATTCAGTCGGGTAAATTGTAACGTAATGAAGGCTTTATCAAACTGAATTTACAACGATAAATGCGGCACATGACCAGGAATGCATGTTAATAAAAAAAGAAAGTATTCAAATAAGAAAATAAAGAAAAAGCAAACGGTAAGATCACGTGAGAGGAGATATGCAAATAAAAAGAAAGTTACTTTAATAAGAACGTTTTTATAGGAAAATTATAACAAATAACTTAATGCAATATTAAGAAGTAAGGCCGAACTAAGATCTTTGCAACGTAAGAATTTACGTTGTCTATCGGAACTATGCAGTCATCCAATTGATTTATGATTTTGTTTCATTAATGTCCAGCAGCAATGAATCATGGGTGCGTTATAATGAATACCGTAGCGAACAAGGTGTTGTTTACTAAAGAGTTTCTACTCATCCATGAGTACACTTTATAGGTACTAACTATATGTTGAACTCGCATCTAATGTCATTACAGATTGACTTGTTTTTGTGTTTGCAATTTCTGAAGTATAAAGGGAATATCTAATATTCATCATAAGTTGATTTATTTACGTCCATGCTTGCAACTTAATTTATTTGATATATAGTACGTCTTACACGTGATTCGTTGAATGGTATACCAAATTACTCATCTGAGACCCATAAAAATCCATAAAAGATTTTTTTTTAGAAAATGGTCAAAAGTGGAAGAACAAATGGAATTCTTAATAGAAGTCATCCATCGCGGGCGCAGCCGAGATTGAACTCATTACACGAGTTTGTAGTGTAATTGAAATTTGGTCGGTAGCTGAATACTTGATGCTTCGCCAGGGGTATCAAGGGTATTATTTTTTTTTATCGTGACGCCATCATTAGATGGGTGCGTACCACGGCTTAAGATATTCCTATCTAACCTCGAAAGAAGGATGAACCGCGCCAGTTTCTCAACCTGATATTTTACCTCGCGGTACATACAGCACCTCGCCTTCCCAAATGGTCACCCATCTGGTACTGGACAGGCTCAACGTTGTTTAACTTCGGTGATCTGGTAGAAACCGGTGTGTCAACGTGATAGTGCCATAGTAAAGTCATAGGCGTAAAAAACAAAAAAAAAATAATATTGCAAATTGCAAATTATTCCAGGAAGAAACCACCCCAGAAAAAAACTAGATGCCACGAGGGTAAAATTGTTGCGTATCCATCAATAACTTTTTTAATACATACGGAAACTATTTTTCGAAAATTATCTGTATATATTTTTAATGAAAATGATCTATAATTCAATTCGAATTATAAGTAACTTACAATTAGTAAGATTTTTTAAAACTTTTTTACTCTTTCTGATTTTAATAGAATTCCGTTCTCTCTTCCACCTTTGATCCTTTTCTAAAAGAAAACGTTTTTAAGGATTTATATAAGTATCTAGTCATTTGGTATACCATTCAATGAAACGCGTGTAAGACATTCCATATATGAAATAAAATTATATTAATGTGTTAAAAATATATTTGTGGTATATGAATTGTTTACGAATGATATATATGCTGTGACAGTGCAATCTCTCTCTCTCTCTCTCTCTCTCTATATATATATATATATATATATATATATATATATATATATATATATATATATATATATATAAATGTAAAGTTGGTTCGTTCTAAACGAATAAAACCATATTTCTACGTTACCAATTTATTTGAAATTTTCAGACAACCCATCTTTAGAGTCGAGGTATGTTTTTATGTTATTAAAATAAATTTACCTCGCGAATTATTAAAATATTAAAATATTAAATAAAACAAATATATTTTTTAACCGTTACTGCGAATCTGTTCTGTTGATAAAACTGAACTTCCGGTTAGGTTCATTTCACAGCCACGAATTGACGAAAGATTTCATTTTCTGTTAACTCGATAAGTAAAAAAAAGAAACATAATTCATTTATTTATCTTTCAAATTTTTTAATTTACACATTTTTCTTTATTATATAAGGCCAAAAAAAAGTTTGTCGATTGCTTTTTGAGTTTTTTTTTGTTGCACCGCCAAAAATGGCCGAAAAATCAAGTTGTTTTTTAAAACGAAATTACATTTAATAAAATCCATTATTTCTGAGTAACTTTTTTCCAGAAAGATAAAACCCTTACTTTTATCATATAGAAAACAGAATAATGTAAAACTCTTTCTACTATTTTTAATTAAATTTTAAATGGTGTTCATTCCGAAAGCCGTTTTAACATGAGGAAGTTATGGTGTTTATAATATTCTGGGGCGAGTCGTAAAATTAACGAAGTTGCTATCTATTATTTATTGCAAAAATTGCTTGAAATTTATTTATATGACAAAAAAAAATTACATTTTGGTACTCCTTGGGCGTTGAGTTCCATGGCGACCAGCAGAAAAAATAATAGTCGCTCCCTTAGTCCCCCACCTCACCCCGCACGTAACATATTTTATTTACTGACGTTGCCGTAACTAAACGATTATTTGTCACATTTACAAACATTTATTTATTTATTTTGAAAAAGTTTTACTTTTTATGAATATTAAAAGAAAAATGGGTACTCATGCAGAGAGTGATCCATGCTGAAATAATAACGTTATTATTTAAACAGCCATTCTTAACATGGGGAGGGGAGGGTGTTTTGTACCTATTCTGTACTTTAACCTTGCAATTGAATAAAAAAAAACACGATTTAAAAAATAGCGCGGATCACTCTCTGCATTAGCACCGAAAAATGTTACTAAGCATTTATTAATAATTTCTCACTTTTACAAACATTTGATTTTAAATTTCTTTTTAAATGACGACTTTTATCGACTTTTTTTTTTTAAATATCCCCCCCATGGTGTTTATTCCGAAATCCGTTGTTAACATGGAGAGGTTGAGGGCGTTTATTCTGAAAGCCGTTCTTAACATTTGTGGAGGTGGACCTAATGTAAAAAGAAAAAAAATAAATTAAAAAAAAAATCATTTACTGATAACTTCTCAATTTTACAAATATTTTTTGATTTACATGCGCGGATGAACAAATTGTTGAATAGTGCGAAAACAAGACGTTTTTGCAATAAACTTCGGGATAATTTTTTGGGTAAATATTTACATTTAGGTCCACCTTCACAATTTTCTTTTTTAAATGACGACTTTTATTGATAATTAAATTTACTTCTCCGCAATTTTTATTGATAAATAAATCTACTTCTCTGCCACGGGCACTGAACCCCTCCTTTTTTTTAATAGTATTTTCGGGTGGGTATGCTGACAACAAATATCAGTTTAATTTTGCAAATAGCCCCCCCTCCAAAAGTGGTATTTATTCCGGAAGCTGTCCTTAAGATGAGGAGGTTGGGGGGGGTGATTCCAAGGTGGACCTAATCTTAAAAAAAAAACAAGTTGTTTATGCGCACATAAGCAACTATTGTTTTATTAACTTTTTTTTTTTACTTTTTTATTTAAAAATTAGTAAATTTCAATGAATAGATAAATCATTTATCATTAATATGTGTTTTTGGTTTTGTGTTGAATGAAACTTTTTTTTTTTCATTACAACAATAATGAACCAATTTAAATCTTCCGGCATGCGTTTAAGGTTACGAAATTATCAATAAATCGTTTAGTTACTAAGCCAACGTCAGTAAATAAAAAAATGTTACGTGCGCATGCATTAGCTTTGACTAGGGGGGGGTTAGGGAGCAACCATTAAATAATTATGCTGGTCGCCATGGAACTCAACGCCCAAGGAGTACCTAAAGTGGCACTTATTCACTTATGTTATCGTGCTATTTTTTAAAATAGTATTTTCATGTTAAATTCAAATTTTACAATATGTTTTTCTTTTATTAATTTGTTAAGTGAAAGTACAGATAACCCGGTCGGTTTCTAATGTGAGGAAAATCTAGCCCCCCCCCCAAAAAAAGGGGTACTCTGGATAATAACAAAACATTAAAATTGCCTCAGTCTCGAAAGATTTCTTCTCTATTGAACGAGGAAACAAACGGTGAAGTGTAGTTCACCTTCTGTTTCTCTCCCCCCTCTCTTCCTCTCTTAATATCTCTCTCTATCCATCTCTCCCTTTCCCTTTCTCAATCTATCTTTCTGTCTATATCACCCTCTCCATCTCTCTTTGAGCCCCTTTCTCTCTCTCTAACTCCCTCTATCTCTCTCCTTTCCTCTGTCTAATCCCTCTCTGTTTCTAACTCTCCCCCTCTCTCTGTTTATCTATCAATCCCTTTATCTCTCTATCTCCTTCTCTTTCTCTATTTTCCTCTCACTTTCTCTTTTCTATCTATATATCTTCCTCTCTATCTGCCCATCTCTAATCCCTCATCCTATTTTAGTCTCCTAAATTAATTACAGTGAATAAGGCATTGTCAAAACATGGATAAATCCTATTTTAGTCACCTAATTTACTGACTGTTAGAATAGAAGTTATTTGGAAATTACTTCTACCTTGAACAGCACCAGAAGTAACTGGAAAAACCTTTCTAATTAAATTGAGTTTGGCAGCCATTTGGTAACAAAATGACATAGCCTTAGCCCTTGCTGCATGAGGAATACCTGCGACCTTGCTGCCAAGTAGAAGAATTTATTATTCAACTTTAAAACATACAATTTTTCAAAAATCTCATGTTTAACATCTCCAAAATCTCCAATATGGGGGAAAATATTGCAGAAATGCAAACTTATTGTTTAGGATGAATGAACAATGGTACGCAAAATTTACTTCTCCGAAACTTTTATTGATAAATAAATCTACTTCTCTGCCACGGGCACTGAACCCCTCCTTTTTTTTAATAGTATTTTCGGGTGGGTATGCTGACAACAAATATCAGTTAAATTTTGCAAATAGCCCCCCCCTCCAAAAGTGGTGTTTATTCCGGAAGCTGTTCTTAAGATGAGGAGGTTGGGGGGGGGGTGATTCCAAGGTGGACCTAATCTAAAAAAAAGAACAAAAAAAAACCAAGTTTTTTTATGCGCACATAGCAACTATTTTTTATTAACTTTTTTTTTTACCATTTTTTTTACTTTTTTATTCAAAAATTAGTAAATTTCAATGAATAGAATAATAAATCATTTATCATTAATATGTGTTTTTGGTTTTGTGTTGAATGAAACTTTTTTTTCATTACAACAATAATGAACCAATTTAAATCTTCCAGCATGCGTTTAAGGGTTACGAAATTATCAATAAATCGTTTAGTTACTAAGCCAACGTCAGTAAATAAAAAAAAATATAACGTGCGCATGCATTAGCCTTTACTAGGGGGAGCTAAGGGAGCGAACATTAAATAATTATGCTGGTCGCCATGGAAATCAACGCCCAAGGAGTACCTAAAGTGGAACTTATGCACTTATGTTATCGTGCTATTTTTTAAAATAGTATTTTTATATTAAATTCAAATTTTACCATATGTTTTTCTTTTAAGAATTTTTTAAGTGAAAGTACAGATAACCCGGTCGGTTTCTAATGTGAGGAAAATCTAGCCCCCCCCCCAAAAAAAGGGGTACTCTGGATAATAACAAAACATTAAAATTGCCTCAGTCTCGAAAGATTTCTTCTCTATTGAACGAGGAAACAAACGGTGAAGTGTAGTTCACCTTTTGTTTCTCTCCCCCTCTCTCTTCCTCTCTTAATATCTCTCTCTATCCATCTCTCCCTTTCCCTCTCTCAATCTATCTTTCTCTCTATATCACCCTCTCTATCTCTCTTTGTGCCCCTATCTCTCTCTGACTCCCTCTATCTCTCTCCTTTCCTCTGTCTCATCCCTCTCTGTTTCTAACTCTCCCCCTCTCTCTGTTTATCTATCAATCCCTTTATCTCTCTATCTCCTTCTCCTTCTCTGTTTTCCCCTTACTTTCTCTTTTCTATCTATATATCTTCCTCTCTATCTGTCCATCTCTAATCCCTCATCCTATTTTAGTCTCCTAAATTAATTACAGTGAATAAGGCATTGTCAAAACATGGATAAATCCTATTTTAGTCACCTAATTTACTGACTGTTAGAATAGAAATTATTTGGAAATTACTGCTACCTTGAACAGCACCAGAAGTAACTGGAAAAACCTTTCTAATTAAATTGAGTTTGGCAGCCATTTGGTAACAAAATGACATAGCCTTAGCCCTTGCTGCATGAGGAATACCTGCGACCTTGCTGCCAAGTAGAATAATTATTTATTCTACTTTAAAACATTCAATTTTTCAAAAATCTCATGTTCGTCATCTCCAAAACATCCAATATGGGGAAAAATATTGCAAAAATGCAAACTTATTGTTTAGAATGAATGCACAATGGTACGCAAAAATCACTTGAGGCTCTTGGTCGATCCTTGCAAGATTTGCATTTGGGAATGCAGTAATATTGCTTGCAGGAGATTTCAGACAAATGTTACCTGTTATTCTTCAATCAACACCAGCAGATAAAATAAATGCTTGCCTCAAATACTCTACTTTTTTGTTCCATGTGAAGACATTAAACTTAACTCAAAATATGCATATCCAGTTGCAGACTGTTCGATCCGCACAAAACTTTTGCATCACTTGTGGGAAATTGGGTACGAAAAAGTGCCAGCTGATCAGAGTTAAGGGCAAAATTCTTTGACTTTTAACTTCTGTAATTTCTGTAATTTTATTTCATCAAAAGAATAGTTAGTTTAAAACGTTTTTGCAGATATTCAAATTATAAGAATTCCATTTGACTGAGTGAATGAGCTATTCTTTCAGGTCAATACAAAGATTCCTATGAACTTAACGCTATTATTCAATGTAAAATTCCAAGTGAGGTAGTCAAATACAAATCCATCGACACTGTTGTGAAAGCAGATAAAGTGGTTAATTATCCAACAGCTAGGGATGCCACCACATGTATTGCAACTGAAATTTGGTGTACTAATTATCATGTTGTGAAATATAAACCAATCCAAGCTTTGCAATGGCACATAGCTTGCAGTAAAAAAATTAACAAACAATATCATAGAAACAACAATCTTAACAGGACCTTTCACAGATGAATATATCTTCATTCCATGCATTCCTATGATTCCACCGGATACATCATTACACTTATAGAAAATGGACTTTCCAATTTTATTGTCATTTGCAATAACCATCAACAAAGCACAGGGAACAATCTTTACAAGTGTAGGCCTTACAGTTACACACTGACTGTTTTTTCACATGGACAATTTATATTACGTATTCAAAAGTCACCAAACCGGAAAATCTCTATATCAGCTAAGAAAATGGAACAACAAAAACTGTGTACCCATGCAAAATGGAAAATTAAACCTATAAGAAATATGCTTTTTCTCATTTTTGAACTTTTTCCATTGCGCCAATTTGAGCCACAGCAACGCGTGGCAGGGTACAGCAAGTATATATATATATATATATATATATATATATATATATATATATATATATATATATATATATATACAGTGATGATCATATTTATTGGCACGGTAAAATAAAAGTTAAATTTTGTCTAATAAATTCTAAAAAAGGGATTAAATTAAAGAAAATAACAAAGTATATTATGTATTTTTAACTGGCCTTTCCGATGCAGCAATCGGATTTTAGAAAAAATAAATAACAAAGGAACAACAAACATAATTGCAAAAAACCCTTGTTCAAAATTATTGGCACGGCTTTGTTTTTCTTTTAGTATCAGTATAATATCAATCAATTTCCGGTTTACGTGCTTTCTGAACTTTTTTATAGCCATATTATGCTTGTTTAACGCTAATTCAGTGAATAATTTTTTTCAGATAATTTTTAGATAGCGATTTATTTAAACTATTATAAGTGACTAAATTATAATTTTCAATCGCCACGGTTAAAACTAAGGAACACAGCGAAGACGTCAGGAAGCTTGTTGTAGCATGCCATACCAATGGGGAGGGCTATGATAAGATTTCAAAGAAGCTAAACCTTCCCAAATCCACTGTTAGAGCCATAATAAACAAGTTCAAATCGCAAGGCCACGTTATGAGTTTAGAGGGTAGAGGGAGAAAAAGGATTCTTTCCCCAAGAGATGAACGGAAAATTGTTCGACAAGTAAAACAAAACCCAAGGATCTCTGTTGGGGAGATTGTTGATGAACAGAGCACCTCTGGAGTGAATGTATCTCGACATACAGTTGGTAAAGTTTTGAAGAGAGCTGGTTTAAAAGCATGTCGTCCGAGAAAGACTCCCTTATTGAAGCCTATGCACCTGAAAGCAAGGCTAGCCTTTGCAAAACGTCATATTGATAAAGATGTTGCATTCTGGAAACGTGTTCTATGGACTGACGAAACGAAAATAGAGTTATTTGGCCATAATAAAGTGTCTTATATTTACAGAAAATCTGGCGAAGCTTTCCTGCCTAAGAACACCATACCCACAGTGAAGCACGGTGGAGGCAGTTTGATGTTTTGGGGATCCTTTGCTGCCTCTGGACCAGGGCGACTTGTTAAGGTCACAGGTAGCATGAAAAAGGAAGATTATGTTAAAATATTGGATGAAAACCTGAAAGACTCTGCTAAAGAGCTCTCACTTGGTCGTCGTTGGTGGTTCATGCAAGATAATGACCCAAAGCATTCGGCTAAACTGACTAAGAAATGGCTTGAGGACAATCATATTAATGTTTTGGAGTGGCCATCACAAAGCCCAGACCTTAATCCAATTGAAAATTTATGGAGAACATTAAAATTGAGGGTAATGCAAAGGAAGCCTAAGAATCTTATTCAATTGGAGGATTATTGTCAGGAAGAGTGGGCTAAAATTACTACTGAAGAGTGCAACAACTTGGTTGTAAACTATGAAAAGCGACTAAGGAAGGTAATCAAGGCCAAAGGCTATACAATTGATTATTAAATAAATTGTGCCAATAATTTTGAACAAGGGTTTTTTGCAATTATGTTTGTTGTTCCTTTGTTATTTATTTTTTCTAAAATCCGATTGCTGCATCGGAAAGGCCAGTTAAAAATACATAATATACTTTGTTATTTTCTTTAATTTAATCCCTTTTTTAGAATTTATTAGACAAAATTTAACTTTTATTTTACCGTGCCAATAAATATGATCATCACTGTATATATATATATATATATATATATATATATATATATATATATATATATATATATATATATATATATATAATTACAATACGTTTACCAAGGTAATCAAAATGGTAAACTAAAAATATATTATAAATATTAAAGAGTTAATATTTACAAGTAATGTAATCTCAACCAGATGTAAAAGCTCAATAAAACCGAATATATATATATATATATATATATATATATATATATATGTATATATATATATGTATGTAGGTATATATATATATATATATATATATATATATATATATATATATATATATATAGTAATTTATAAAATATATATGACGATTAAGCTACACTGAATATTCGGCGTTTCATCCACTATAGGATTCGTCAGGCTTATGCGCAAATTCTGTGGTTGTTTTTCGTTTTTATATATGTTGAGGATTTTATTTAGCCAATCAAACGAAAAACAACCACAGAATTTGCGCATAAGCCTGACGAATCCTATAGTGGATGAAACGCCGAATATTCAGTGTAGCTTAATCGCCATATATATTTTATAAATTACTATATAATCGCCATATATATTTTATAAATTACTAACTAGCTCTACCTACGTATTGAGCCCTTTTGAAGTAAATACTTAAAGTTTACGCATAAATATATACTTTCGTATATTAATTTTATGTGATTAAATGAAGTAGTTACATATATTATATATATACTAGCATTTCAGCCCGGCGTTGCCCGGGTGTTTGGGTGTGTATGTTGAGCAAAAAAAGAAAAGTGGTTATTAGGAAGGCAGGCTCGAACCCGTACCGCAAAGGAGGAAAAGATCGCGATAAAACCTAACGTTTTTGCTGTCACGACCATCGCCAAACCGGAAGCGACATTTTTTTTTAAAGTAAGGCTAGGCAATCGAAAGGAGAGGATAACATTTAAAAATATCTGCGAAAAAGGTGACCCCCCCCACTGTAGAAAAGTGCCCAGTTGAAGGCGAAGATATTAATGTTTTTAGCCAATTTTTCGATATTTGTCGTCTGAAAGGTCGAACTTTAAAACAATACTGATATTATTAAAATCCGTCGCCTCTATTGAAAGTTTAAGGCAGATATGCAAACACACATGCATACATGCATTTATATATTGATAACTAAATATTTTCGACCCAAACTGATGAAACAGCTTGCCCTCTCTCTGAATACCTTTTATGTAAAATTTCAAATATTTACACCAGAAATTGTCTGAGTAATTTGGAAGAGACCGTAGCGGTCAATTTTTTTTTAAATTTGACCCCTATTATGACCCCTTAAAATTTATTGTTTTGAGCTCAAATCAAGTTATTAAGTTAGATCCATGTCCAAGGAACCTATATCTAAAATTTCAAGTGCGTAGACACAAAATTGCCAGAGGAGTTTGGTAGAGTTCTCAAAGGTCAAACCGTTGAACTTTGACTCCTTAATCGCCAAATTTCTGGCCAAAAACCGATCACATCGACTTTCCCAAATCTCGGTACCCTGTATATCAAATTTTGAGTCTGTAGACTAAAAATTGACAGAGTTATTGCGTAGGGAAATGTACACAGATACACAGATACACAGACATGTTCACTTTTAATAATAATAATATATATATATATACTGAATTACGTCATTACATTCATACAAAACGCGTGCGCGCGCACTCACACACACACACACACACACACACACACACACACACATATATATATATATATATATATATATATATATATATATATATATATATGGTAAAACTGGTTTGGAAATATATATATATATATATATATATATATATATATATATATATATATATATATGGTAAAACTGGTTTGGAAATATATATATATATATATATATATATATATATATATATATATATATATATATATATAGCTGTACCCGGCCACGCGTTGCTGTGGCGCAGTTTGTTAAAATGGAACACATTCCTCAAGAAAAATTGCATTTTGTTCGTTTATTTACTTTTATTATTTTTTGCAATTTTTTTAATCAATAAAAGTTGTTATCTTTTCCCAAAAAAAGAGATTGATTTTTTACCATAAATTGTTAGGTGAAAGTTTTTTTCTCAGGAAAACTTGCACTTTATTTTAAAGAAATTTGGCAGTAAACGTTTCTCTTTGAAAACAGAATTTTTATTATAAAAAGAACAGATTAATGCTTTACATGAACACTGTACATAGTTAGGTGAAAGCAGAGAAAAGTTTGATTCTTTTTTCACGAGAATGTACAAATTTTTTTTTTAACAGATGTTCAGAAAATAAACAGAAAAATACTTCCATCATTAATTATGCAAAAAAATAAATAAAATGTTGATTAAGTGTTTCAACATTATGCTTATAAATTACGATAAAACTTGCTGGGTATGCACTGTTTTACGGTTGTTGTAAAAATGGAACGGAAACTTAAATTTCGCTCCGTTTTAATCTTTCTTAATTTTTTAATTGTGCCCCCCAAACGAATATAATCGAAACAGTAACATTCAACAATTGTACTTGATGTATATAAAACACAAAATATTTAAAAAACAAAAAAAAAGTTAATAACGAAAGGGAAATAATTCCATTTTTAAACGAAAAAGTCAGTTTGGTATATCTTTTTGTTATTTTTTACATAAGTTCAGCTTACCATTCACACTGGAAATGTCGACATTTATAGGTTGTCGGGTACAACGAATAAACACTCCAATCTACCCATTGTTAAGAACGGCTTTCAGAATAGACACCGTGTCAGCATACCCGAAAAGCTATAAATGTTGACGTGTCGAATGTGAACGATGAGTTGGATGTAATGTAAAAATGTACCGAATTTAAAAGGGAACGAAATTCAAATTTCCGTTCCATTTTTACAACAACCGTAAAGCAGAGCGTTCTATGCAAATTTTACCTAACTTACAGTATTAATGCTATTTTTTTTTTATCAAAAAGAAAAAAAAATTAGGTTTGGCTATGAATTCCTAAACTCATTTCACCCTAAATAATTTAGGTGACTGAAATAGGAATCTAATTGAACCTTTAATTTCTTGACTAGTATGCGAGAAATTCATTTTTCTTCGAGTTATACCGAATTCATTAATATGGACTTTAGGGGCTTTTTTTCGTAATGTTCCTGTAAAAATTATTTTTTTTATTGTTACAAATTACGATGCTTTATTTATATAAAAAAGCAAAAATAAATTCTTGCGTTTTTTATTTACTACTGAAAACCATAACTTTAGTAAAGGTATTTTTTGTTTAAACAAAATAAAACATTTTCACTAAGAGTTAAGTAAAAATAATTAGTTCATTATATTCTGCGATTACTATTTGATAAATACTGAAATTTTCATTAGAATTTGTTAATTTCCTGATTTTGGGGGAATTTTTAAGTAAAGGGAGGGATCAAAATGTTTATACACTTTGAGCGTCGGCATTCATTTTTTCTGTACCTACCATTTTTCGATGAATATTTGATAGGAAAGCGACCGCGTGTGGTTAATTTAAATTAAATTTCAATCACATGGTTACATTATCAATAATCATGTGATTAAACCCATTGAAAATTTACCGATATTGTAAACACATTCTGTTTACATTAAGCCTGTAGTGGTGAGACCAAAATATCCTTTTAGTGATATCACATGCAGTGTTGGCAACTGAGATTAAAAAAAAAACCGCGAGATCAGGTGAAAGAAATCTCCAGAAAATCGCTAGATTTTTAACTTTTATCGTCTGAAATTTTCAAAAATCGCTAATTCACCCCCACCCACAAAGCTGCATATTTTAACTTCCTACCATAAAAAATTATAAATATAGTATATTCAATATATAAAATGTTCCGTGTTTTCTCACTATATGTTTCTGGAATTATATTGAAGCGGTTAGCTCCCCAGAAGGCTTACATATTTTATCAGCTAGCTTTACCTGTTTTTTCAGAGAGGGTATTTTTTTATTTCAAGAAACAAATCATAAACTTTTTATAATAAAAGTTAAATTGAAATATACTGCAAATTAAACATCACAATAATGGTGCGACATATTTTAAAATTAGAAAAAAAAACTTTGTTTTAGCATGTTAAAAGTATTTAGGTTGGTAGATAATTAAATTCTACTGTATTGGTATAAGTTTTTTTTTTTGCTGTTGTTTCTTGCTTTTTACAATTTTCGACTAAATACTTCTAAATTAAGCGGAGTTGCTTACATCATATTTTAAACTAAACTTCGGAGGTTGGAATGACCCCCACCTAAAATGTACTTGGAAAAATCGATTTTATAGCGAGATTTAAGAATGGTTAGTCGAAAAAAAGGTTAAAGACAAAACAAATAATCAATAAATAATTGTTACCAAAGGCAATAAATGCTACTTTTTTTTACTTACATGAATGATTTTATTTTACGTTTTAAATTATTTTCAAGCGCTTTTCTTTATTTTTTAATCTAAAATTGCGGGTGTGTGGGTGCGAAATATCTCCAGATTTTTTAGAATTCCCCGCTAGATTGCAAACGACATCTCCAGATCTAGCAGGAAAACCGCTTAATTGGAAACACTGGTCATGTGACGGGAAGCGGTAATAAATAATTGTCCCTAAATAAAAAGGGCCTATCGGTACAAAGAAAGCCACCTATTTATTATAGAAAAATTAAGTATAATTTTATAATTAAAAAGAAATATATAAAAACACACATGGGTATAGTAAACATTATCCACTGACTCGTGTTTCATCGTCTATAACTCATTAGAGTGGCGGTATCTAACGAGATTCTACATCGGGACCCAAAGGTAATGAGCCTAAACCCTTACCCCTGGGCCATCTCGCCAACTGTCTGCATATATCGCGATTTACTTTTACATTGTCAATCATTTCAATTTTCTTTGCTGGAATTTTCAATCATTTCAATTTTCTTTTTGTAATTTTCAATCATTTAAATTTTTTTTGTAATTTTCAATCATTTGAATTTTCTTTTTTGTAATTTTCAATCATTTAAATTTTTTTTGTAATTTTCAATCATTTTCATTTTCTTTTTTGTAATTTTCAATCATTTAAATTTTCTTTTTTGTAATGTTCAATCATTTCAATTTTCTTTTTTGTAATTTTCAATCATTTCAATTTTCTTTTGTTTGATTTTCAATAATTTCAATTTAGTTTTTACTTTTACATTGTCAATTATTTCAATGTTCTATTTTATAATATCAATCATTTCAATTGTCTTTTTTTAATTTTCAATCATTTCAATTTTCTTTTTTGTAATTTTAAATCCTTCTAATTTTCTTTTTGGTAATTTTCAATCATTTCAATTTTCTTTTTTGTAATTTTCAATCATTTTTATTTTCTTTTTTGTAATTTTCTATCATTTCAATTTTCTTTTTTGTAATTTTCAATCATTTCAATTTTCTATTTTGTAATTTTCAATCATTTCAATTTTCTATTTTGTAATTTTCAATCATTTCAATTTTGTTTTTTGTAATTTTCAATCATTTCAATTTTCTATTTTGTAATTTTCTATCATTTCAATTTTCTATTTTGTAATTTTCAATCATTTCAATTTTCTATTTTGTAATTTTCTATCATTTCAATTTTCTTTTTTGTAATTTTCTATCATTTCAATTTTCTTTTTTCTAATTTTCAATCATTTCAATTTTCTATTTTGTAATTTTCAATCATTTCAATTTTCTTTTTTGTAATTTTCAATCATTTCAATTTTGTTTTTTGTAATTTTCAATCATTTCAATTTTCTTTTTTGTAATTTTCAATCATTTCACTTTTCTTTTTTGTAATTTTCAATCATTTCAATTTTGTTTTTTGTAATTTTCAATCATTTCAATTTTCTTTTTTGTAATTTTCAATCATTTCAATTTTGTTTTTTGTAATTTTCAATCATTTCAATTTTCTTTTTTGTAATTTTCAATCATTTCAATTTTCTATTTTGTAATTTTCTATCATTTCAATTTTCTTTTTGTAATTTTCAATCATTTCAATTTTCTTTTTTGTAATTTTCAATCATTTCACTTTTCTTTTTTGTAATTTTCAATCATTTCAATTTTCTTTTTTGTAATTTTCAATCATTTCAATTTTCTTTTTTGTAATTTTCAATCATTTCAATTTTGTTTTTTGTAATTTTCAATCATTTCAATTTTCTTTTTTGTAATTTTCAATCATTTCAATTTTCTTTTTTGTAATTTTCAATCATTTCACTTTTCTTTTTTGTAATTTTCAATCATTTCAATTTTCTTTTTGCAATGTTCAATCATTTCAATTTTCTTTTGTTTAATTTTCAATCATTTCAATTTTCTTTTTTGTAATTTTCAATCATTTCACTTTTCTTTTTTGTAATTTTCAATCATTTCAATTTTGTTTTTTGTAATTTTCAATCATTTCAATTTTCTTTTTGTAATTTTCAATCATTTCAATTTTCTATTTTGTAATTTTCAATCATTTCAATTTTCTTTTTTGTAATTTTCAATCATTTCAATTTTCTTTTTTGTAATGTTCAATCATTTCAATTTTTTTTTGTAATTTTCAACATTTCAATTTTCTTTTTTGTAATTTTCGATCATTTCAATTTTCTTTTTGGTAATTTTCTGAACTGACCCATCAAATTATCGCCCCATTAGCCTCCTCCCACATTTTGCCCAAACATTTGAGACCTTAATTAACCATGCTCTAGTCCAGCACCTTACAGATGCTAAGCTTCTGAGTGAAGGACAATATGGATTTAGACAAGCCCGTTCCACAGCAGACATCCTAACTGTGATCTCTGAACGTATATACCATTCACTGGACAAAGCAAGAAAAGGGCAGAGGTATGGCATGAGGGTCTCCTCAGGAAGATTAGATCATACAGTATCACTGGTAGAATACTTAACATAATTAAATCCTTCATAGATAAGAGAAAAATCCAGGTTGTCCTCGACGGTCGTACATCTAAACAATATGATATAAATGCAGGAGTGTCCCAGGGGTCTATCCTTGGACCTTTACTGTTTCTGATATTCATAAATGACTTCCCCGACAAAGTTTCCTCCGAGATGGGTATATATGCTGATGACACCACACTCTATAACAGATACGACAGGAAAACAAATGAATACATATCTAAAGAAATGGCAGAAACCCTAGAGGATGACCTCCAATATGTAGTGGAATGGGAACAAAAAATGGATGTTCACGTTCAACGCCGCCAAGACTAAACTAGTTTCCTTCAATAATTACAAGAAACCTTCTCTACCAACAATAGCAATGGCCAACGACTCTTTATCTGAGAGTACATCTTTCAAACTCTATGGCCTAATGCTAACAGGAAACATGACTTGGAACAATTACATTAAAAGCATTGACTGGGCCGTTGCAAAGAAGGTAGGCCTTCTCTACCGTGCTATAAAATTACTAACACCCGAAAGTATTCTATACCTCTATAAGGCCACCATTCGCCCATGTATGGAGTATTGCTGTCATATTTGGGCTAGTTCATCGGCTACTAGTCTCTCGCTCCTTGACAGGGTTCAAAAGAGAGTCGCAAATCTGATAGGCCCTAAACTGGCATCTAAGCTTCAGCCTCTGTTCCATCGACGAAATGTTGCATCCCTCTGCCTGTTGTACAAGTATTATAATGGTGAATGCTCTGACGAACTGCAAGCACTTGTGTCCCCACGACGTGAACACCCTCGATAGACCCGACAGGCTGCAAAATTCCACCCCCACAGTGTAGAGATCCCTAGATGTAAAAGATCTTTCTACTCCAGAACCGCTAGACTTTGAATACTATTCCAGGTCCCTGCGTCCCCAACTGTACTGACGTGCAGAAGTTCAAGTGCAATGTGAACCAAGATCTTGCTGCCCAAATCCCTACATAGTACTCCAGTAGTTGTTACCCCTGTTAGTAGCCCCCTATACAAAAGTGGCATTGTGCCTTGTATAGGGTGAAAATGTTAAAAAAAAAAATTCAATTTTCTTTTTTGTAATTTTCAATCATTTCAATTTTCTTTTTACTTTTACATTGTCAATCATTTCAATTTTCTTTATTGTAATTTTTACTCATTTCAATTTTTTTTTGTAATTTTCAATCATTAAATTTGTTTTTACTTTTACATTGTCAATCATTTCAATTTTTTTTCGTAATTTTCAACCATTTTAATTTTCTTTTTTGTCATTCTCAATCATTTCAATTTTCTTTTTTGTTATACATTGTCAATCATTTCAATTTTCTTTTTTGTTATACATTGTCAATCATTTCAATTTTCTTTTTTTTTATACATTGTAAATCATTTCAATTTTCTTTTTTTTGTAATTTTCAATTTTCTTTTTAGTTTTACATTATCAATCATTCCCATTTTCGTTTTTGTCATTTTCAATAATTTCAATTTTCTTTTTTGTAATTTTCAATCCTTTCAATTTTCTTTTTTGTAATTTTCAATCATTTCAATTTTCTTTTTTATAATTTTCAATAATTTCTTTGTTTTTGTGATTTTCAATTATTTCACTTTTGTTTTTACTTTTACATTGTACATCATTTCAATTTTCATTTTACTGTTACATTGTCAATATTTTCAATTTTCTTTTTTGTAATTTTCAATCATTTCAATTTTCTTTTTACTTTTACATTGTCAATCATTTCAATTTTCTTTATTGTAATTTTTACTCATTTCAATTTTTTTTTGTAATTTTCAATCATTAAATTTGTTTTTACTTTTACATTGTCAATCATTTCAATTTTTTTTTCGTAATTTTCAACCATTTTAATTTTCTTTTTTGTCATTCTCAATCATTTCAATTTTCTTTTTTGTTATACATTGTCAATCATTTCAATTTTCTTTTTTGTTATACATTGTCAATCATTTCAATTTTCTTTTTTGTTATACATTGTAAATCATTTCAATTTTCTTTTTTTGTAATTTTCAATTTTCTTTTTAGTTTTACATTATCAATCATTCCCATTTTCGTTTTTGTCATTTTCAATAATTTCAATTTTCTTTTTTGTAATTTTCAATCCTTTCAATTTTCTTTTTTGTAATTTTCAATCATTTCAATTTTCTTTTTTATAATTTTCAATAATTTCTTTGTTTTTGTGATTTTCAATTATTTCACTTTTGTTTTTACTTTTACATTGTACATCATTTCAATTTTCATTTTACTGTTACATTGTCAATATTTTCAATTTTCTTTTTTGTAATTTTCAATCATTTCAATTTTCTTTTTACTTTTACATTGTCAATCATTTCAATTTTCTTTATTGTAATTTTTACTCATTTCAATTTTTTTTTGTAATTTTCAATCATTAAATTTGTTTTTACTTTTACATTGTCAATCATTTCAATTTTTTTTTCGTAATTTTCAACCATTTTAATTTTCTCTTTTGTCATTCTCAATCATTTCAATTTTCTTTTTTGTTATACATTGTCAATCATTTCAATTTTCTTTTTTGTTATACATTGTAAATCATTTCAATTTTCTTTTTTTTGTAATTTTCAATTTTCTTTTTAGTTTTACATTATCAATCATTCCCATTTTCGTTTTTGTCATTTTCAATAATTTCAATTTTCTTTTTTGTAATTTTCAATCCTTTCAATTTTCTTTTTTGTAATTTTCAATCATTTCAATTTTCTTTTTTATAATTTTCAATAATTTCTTTGTTTTTGTGATTTTCAATTATTTCACTTTTGTTTTTACTTTTACATTGTACATCATTTCAATTTTCATTTTACTGTTACATTGTCAATATTTTCAATTTTCTTTTTTGTAATTTTCAATCATTTCAATTTTCATTTTTGTAATTTTCAATCATTTCAATTATTTTTACTTTTACATTATCAATCAATTCAACTTTTTTACTTTTACAGTGTCAATCATTTTAATTGTCTTTTTTGTAATCTTAAATAATTTTAATTTTCTTTTTTGTATAATTACAAAAAAGAAAATTGAAATTATTTAAGATTACAAAAAAGACAATTAAAATGATTGACATTGTAAAAGTAAAAATAATTGAAATGATTCAATGATTTTCAATCATTTCAATTAATTACATTTTCAATCATTTCAATTTTTTTTTACTTTTACATTGTCAATCATTTAAATTGTCTTTTTTGTAATCTTAAATAATTTCAATTTTCTTTTTTGTAATTTATAATCATTTCAATTTTCTTTCTTGTAATTTTCAATCATTTCAATTTTATATTTTGTAATTTTCAATCATTTCAATTTTCTTTTTTTGTAATTTTAAATCATTTATATTTTCTTTTTTGTAATTTTCAATCATTTAAATTTTGTTTTTACTTTTACATTGTTAATCATTTCAATTTTCTTTATTGAAATTTAAAATCATTTCAATTTTCTTTGTTGTAATTTTCAATCATTTCAATTTTATTTTTGTTTTACATTATCAATCATTTCAATATTCTGTTTTGTAATTCTGAATTATTTCTTTTTTTTTTGTAATTTTCAATCATTTCAATTTTCTTTTTTGTAATTTTCAATCATTTAAATTTTATATTAACTTTTACATTTCGATTTTCTTTTTTGTAATTTTCAATCATTTAAATTTTGTATTAACTTTTACATTTCGATTCTCTTTTTTGTAATTTTCAATCATTTATATTTTCTTTTTTACAATTTTCAATCATTTAAATTTTGTTTGTACTTTTACATAATAAATTATTTCAATTTTCGGTTTTTTAATTTTCAATCATTTCAATTTTCTTTTTTGTAATTTTCAATCATTTAAATTTTGTATTAACTTTTACATTTCGATTCTCTTTTTTGTAATTTTCAATCATTTATATTTTCTTTTTTACAATTTTCAATCATTTAAATTTTGTTTGTACTTTTACATAATAAATTATTTCAATTTTCTTTATTGTAATTTACAATCATTTCAATTTTCTTTGTTGTAATTTTTAATCATTAAAATTTGTTTTTACTCTTCCATGGTTAATCATTTCAAATTTTTTTTCGTAATTTTCAACCCTTTTAATTTTTTTTTTCATTTTCGGTTATTTCAATTTTCTTTTTTTGTAATGTTCAATCATTTCAATTTTCTTTTTAGTAATTGTCAATCATTTCAATTTTCTTTTTGTAATTTTTATCATTTCAATTTTTTTTTAATTTTCAATCATTTCAATGTTGTTTTTACTTTTACATTGTCAATCCTTTCAATTGTCTTTTTGTATTTTTAAATCATTTCAATTTCCTTTTTTGTAATTTTAAATCATTTCAATTTCCTTTTTTGTAATTTTAAATCATTTCAATTTTAATTTTTGTAATTTTCAATCATTTCAATTTCCTTTTTTGTAATTTTCAATCATTTCAATATTGTTTTTACTTTTGCATCGTACATCATTTCAATTTTCATTTTACTTTTTCTCATTGTCAATCATTTCAATTGTTTTTTGTAATTTTCAATCATTTCAATATATTTTTTGTAATTTTCAATTATTGAATTGTCTTTTTTGTAATTTTCAATCATTTCAATTTTGTTGTTACTTTTTCATTGTCAATCCTTTCAATTTTGTTTTTTCCTTTGCATTTCAATTTTCTTTATTGTAATTTTTACTCATTTCAATTTTCTTTTGTAATTTTCAATCATTAAATTTGTTTTTACTTTTACATTGTCAATCATTTCATTTTTTTTTCGTAATTTTCAACCATTTTAATTTTCTTTTTTGTCATTCTCAATCATTTCAATTTTCTTTTTTGTTATACATTGTCAATCATTTCAATTTTCTTTTTTCTTATACATTGTCAATCATTTCAATTTTCTTTTTTTTTATACATTGTAAATCATTTCAATTTTCTTTTTTTTGTAATTTTCAATTTTCTTTTTAGTTTTACATTATCAATCATTCCCATTTTCGTTTTTGTCATTTTCAATAATTTCAATTTTCTTTTTTGTAATTTTCAATCCTTTCAATTTTCTTTTTTGTAATTTTCAATCATTTCAATTTTCTTTTTTATAATTTTCAATAATTTCTTTGTTTTTGTGATTTTCAATTATTTCACTTTTGTTTTTACTTTTACATTGTACATCATTTCAATTTTCATTTTACTGTTACATTGTCAATATTTTCAATTTTCTTTTTTGTAATTTTCAATCATTTCAATTTTCATTTTTGTAATTTTCAATCATTTCAATTATTTTTACTTTTACATTATCAATCAATTCAACTTTTTTACTTTTACAGTGTCAATCATTTTAATTGTCTTTTTTGTAATCTTAAATAATTTTAATTTTCTTTTTTGTATAATTACAAAAAAGAAAATTGAAATTATTTAAGATTACAAAAAAGACAATTAAAATGATTGACATTGTAAAAGTAAAAATAATTGAAATGATTCAATGATTTTCAATCATTTCAATTAATTACATTTTCAATCATTTCAATTTTTTTTTACTTTTACTATGTCAATCATTTAAATTGTCTTTTTTGTAATCTTAAATAATTTCAATTTTCTTTTTTGTAATTTATAATCATTTCAATTTTCTTTCTTGTAATTTTCAATCATTTCAATTTTATTTTTTGTAATTTTCAATCATTTCAATTTTCTTTTTTGTAATTTTAAATCATTTATATTTTCTTTTTTGTAATTTTCAATCATTTAAATTTTGTTTTTACTTTTACATTGTTAATCATTTCAATTTTCTTTATTGAAATTTAAAATCATTTCAATTTTCTTTGTTGTAATTTGAAAATTAAAAGAATGTAAAATCATTTCAAATTTTTTACAAAAACAAAATGATTGAAAATTACAAAAAAGAAAATCTAAATGATTGATGATGTAAAACTAAAAAAAATGAAATGATTGAAAATTACACAATAGAAAATTTAAATGATTAAAGATTACAAAAAGAAAATTGAAATGATTGATTAAAGATTACAAAAAGAAAATTGAAATGATTGATAATGTAAAACTAAAAATAAAATTGAAATGATTGAAATCATTTTAATTTTATTTTTATTTTTACATTATCAATCATTTCAATATTCTGTTTTGTAATTCTCAATTATTTCTTTTTTTTGTAATTTTCAATCATTTCAATTTTCTGTTTTTTAATTTTCACTCATTTCAATTTTCTTTTTTGTAATTTTCAATCATTTAAATTTTGTATTAACTTTTACATTTCGATTTTCTTTTTTGTAATTTTCAATCATTTAAATTTTGTATTAACTTTTACATTTCGATTCTTTTTTTTGTAATTTTCAATCATTTAAATTTTGTATTAACTTTTACATTTCAATTTTCTTTTTTGTAATTTTCAATCATTTAAATTTTGTATTAACTTTTACATTTCGATTTTCTTTTTTGTAATTTTCAATCATTTAAATTTTGTATTAACTTTTACATTTCAATTTTCTTTTTTATAATTTTCAATCATTTAAATTTTGTTTGTACTTTTACATAATAAATTATTTCAAGTTTCTTTATTGTAATTTACAATCATTTCAATTTTCTTTGTTGTAATTTTCAATCATTAAAATTTGTTTTTACTCTTCCATGGTTAATCATTTCAAATTTTTTTTCGTAATTTTCAACCCTTTTAATTTTTTTTTTTTCATTTTCGGTTATTTCAATTTTCTTTTTTTGTAATGTTCAATCATTTCAATTTTCTTTTTAGTAATTGTCAATCATTTCAATTTTCTTTTTGTAATTTTTATCATTTCAATTTTTTTTTAATTTTCAATCATTTCAATGTTGTTTTTTCTTTTACATTGTCAATCCTTTCAATTGTCTTTTTGTATTTTTAAATCATTTCAATTTCCTTTTTTGTAATTTTCAATCATTTCAATTTTCTTTTTTGTAATTTTCAATCATTTCAATTTTCTTTTTACTTTTACATTGTCAATCATTTCAATTTTCATTTTACTTTTTCTCATTGTCAATCATTTCAATTTTTTGTAATTTTCAACCATTTCAATATATTTTTTGTAATTTTCAATTATTGAATTGTCTTTTTTGTAATTTTCAATCATTTCAATTTTGTTTTTTCCTTTGCATTGTACATCATTTCAATTTTCATTTTACTTTTACATTGTCAATATTTTCAATTTTCTTTTTGTTATTTTTAATCATTCCAATTTTCTTTTTGTAATTTTCGATCATTTCAATTTTGTTTCTACTTTAGCATTGTATATAATTTTCATTTTTTTGTAATTTTCAATCATTTCAATTGTCTTTTTTGTAATTTTCAATCATTTCAATTTTGTTTTTACTTTTTCATTATCAATCATTTCAATTGTCTTTTTGCAATTTTTAATCATTTCAATTTTTTTTAAAGTTTCAATCATTTCAAGTTTGTTTTTACTTTTACATTATCAATCATTTCAATTGTCTTTTTGTAATTTTTAATCATTTCAATTTTGTTTTTTTGTAATTTCTAATCATTTCAATTTTGTTTTTACTTTAAATTTTCAATCATTTCAATTTTCTTTTTGTAATCTTTAATCATTTAAATTTTCTATTGTGTAATTTTCAATCATTTCAATTTTTTTTAGTTTTACATCATCAATCATTTAGATTTTCTTTTTTGTAATTTTCAATCATTTTGTTTTTGTAATTTTCAATTTAAATTTTCTTTTTTGTAATTTTCAATCAGTAAAATTTGTTTTTACTTTTCCATGGTTAAGCATTTCAATTTTTTTCCCTAATTTTCAACCATTTTAACTTTCTTTTTTGTAATTTTAAATCATTTAAATTTTCTTTTTATGTAATTTTCAATAATTTAAACTTTCTTTTTTTGTAATTTTCAATCATTTTCATTTTCTTTTTTGTAATTTTCAATCATTTTAATTTTGTTTTTACTTTTACATTGTCAATAATTTCAATATTCTTTTTTGTAATTTTAAATTATTCCATTTTTTTGTAATTTTCAATCATTTCAATTTACTTTTTTGTAATTTTCAATCATTTCAATTTTCATTTTTGTAATTTTCAATCATTTCAATTTTCTTTTTTGTAATTTTCAATCATTTCACTTGTGTTTTTACTTTTACATTGTCAATCATTTCAATTGTCTTTTTGTATTTTTAAATCATTTCAATTTCCTTTTTTGTTATTGTAAATCATTTCAATTTTTCTTTTTTTTAATTTTCAATCATTTCAATATTGTTTTTACTTTTGCATCGTACATCATTTCAATTTTCATTTTACTTTTACATTGTCAAATTTTCTTTTTAGCATTGTCAATCATTTCAATTTTTTTGTAATTTTCAATCATTTCAATATATTTTTTGTAATTTTCAATTATTGAATTGTCTATTGTGTAATTTTCAATCATTTCAATTTTGTTTTTTAGTTACTCATTGTCAATCATTTCAATTTTATTTTTTGAAATATTTAATCATTTCAATTTTTTTTCCTTTACATTGTACATCATATCCATTTTCATTTTACTTTTACATTGTCAATATTTTCAATTTTCTTTTTTGTAATGTGCAATGATTTTAATTTTTGTTTTACGATTGCATTATCAATCATTTAAATCTTTATTTTTTTTTAATTTTCAATTATTTCAATTTTCTTTTTTGTAATTTTCAATCATTTCAATTTTGTTTTTCCTTTACATTGTACATCATTTCAATTTTCATTTTACTTTTACATTGTCAATATTTTCAATTTTCTTTTTTTGTAATGTGCAATGATTTTAATTTTTGTTTTACGATTGCATTATCAATCATTTAAATCTTTATTTTTTTTGTAATTTTCAATCATTTGAATTTTCTTTTTTGTAATTTTCAATAATTTCAATTGGTTTTTTACTTTTACATTATCAATCATTTCAATTGTCTTTTTGCAATTTTTAATCATTCGATTTTCTTTATAATTCGATTTTCTTGTTTGTAATTTTCAATCATTTCAATTTTAATTTTTGTAATTTTCAATCATTTAAATTTTCTTTTTTGTAATTTTCAATCATTTCAATTATCTTGTTTGTAATTTTCAATCATTTCAATTTTAATTTTTGTAATTTTCAATCATTTCGATTTTCATTTTTGTAATTTTCAATCATTTCAATTTTGTTTTTGCTTTTTAATTATTTCAATTTTCTTTTTTGTAATTTTCAATCATTCTAATTTACTGTTTTGTAATGTTTAATCATTTAAATTGTGTTTTTACTTTTACATTGTCTATCATTTTAATTGTCATTTTTATAAATTTCAATCATGTCAATTTTCTTGTTTGTAATGTCCAATCATTTCAATTTTCTTTTTTGTAAGTTTCAATCATTGCAATTTTCTTTTTTGTAATTTTCAATCATTTCAATTTTCGTTTTTATAATTTTCAATCATTTCAATTTTCATTTTGAAATTTTCAATCATTTCAATTTTCATTTTTGTAATTTTCAATCATTTCAATGTTCTTTTTTTTGTAATTTTCAATCATTTCAATTGGGTTTTTACTTTTACATTGTCTTTTTTGTAATTTTCAATCATTTCAATTGTTTTTTTGTAATTTTCAATCATTTCAATTTTCTTTTTTGTGATTTTCAATCATTTCAATTTTCTGTTTTGTAATTTTCCATCATTTCAATTTTCTTTTTTGTAATTTTCAATCATTTCAATTTTCATTTTTGTAATTTTCAATCATTTCAATTTTCTTTTTTTGTAATTTTCAATCATTTCAATTTTCTGTTTTGTCATTTTCAATCATTTCAATTTTCATTTTTGCAATTTTCAATCATTTTAATTCTCTTTTTTGTAATTGTCAATCATTTATATTTTGTTTTTACTTTTACATTGTCAATCATTTCAATTTTCTTTTTTTGTAATTTTCAATCATTTTAATTTTCTTGTGTGTAATTTTCAATAATTTCAATTTTCATTTTTGTAAGTTTCAATCATTTCAATTTTGTTTTTACTTTTTAATTGTTTCATTTTTCTTTTTTGTAGTTGCCAATCATTTCAATTATGTTTTTTGTAATGTTTAACGTTTTCAATTTTCTATGTACTTTTGTACATTATCAATCATTTCAGTGTTTCGTTTTTGTAATTTTCAATTATTTCAATTTATCTTTTATTGTAATTTTAAATCATTTGAATTTTACTTTTTTTAATTTTAAATCATGTCAATTTTACTTTTTTGTATTTTTAAATCATTTCAATTTTACTTTTTTGTAATTTTCAATACTTTTATTTTGTTTTCTTGTTTGTAATTTTTATCATTTCAACAATTTGTTCCTTTTTAATTTACATTTAATTTTTTATCTTTTACATTATACATCATTAAAACTTTCTTTTTTTCTATTTTTTCAATTATACATCCATTTATTTTTCCCTTTTGAATTTTCAATTCATTTAATTTTCTTTTTAGTTTTTATTTTCATTATTTTTTATTTCTTTTCTGTTCTAATTTTCAATCTTGTCAACTTTTCCCTTTTTGAAGTTGCAATTATTTCAATTTTCTTTCTTTCTTTTTAATGTGTAATGTTTTAGATTTTTTCTTTGGCGTTCCTGATCATTTCAATTTTTTATTTGCAATCATTTCAATGTTGTAATTTGCAATCGTTTATATTTTCTTTTTTTTAATTTTTGTTTGTATTTTTCTGTTACATTTCTAATCATTTGTATCTTTTTTTTTAACTTTGAATAATTCAATATTTCATTTTCAATCACTTCAATTTTCTTTTTCTTTTTAATTTTTAATAATTCAATATTGTATTTTCAATCTTTTCAATTTTCTTTTTATTTTCAATCATTTCAATTTTTTCAATTTTAATCTTTTCAATATTTTTTTAAATATTGAATTGTTTCAATTTCCTTTTACTTTATGATTTTATTCTTTTAAATTTCCCTTTTAATCATTTTATGCATTACCACTCTCATAAGTAGCTATGGTTTCCTTACTCCCCCATTTTAACATCAATATGTATACTTAACATTTTATATCAAGTTATACGCACTCATAGTCATTGCCACCCTTATCTCCAACCGCCCCCTTATGATCATACGCCATATATCATAAAAGTAGAAACTTATAAATACATTGCAGCATATTACATTCCAGTTTTACGACCTTACATACCCCCCAAATTAATCAAAATTACCCACTCCATAGAAAATAGATACCCCATAAACCGTTAAAATAACTCACCACACAGCAGCAATACACCCCCTATTCAACCATAACACATTTACCCCTTAATCTCAATACTATGTTAAAGACAATTTATATTCTTATATATCATACTATATATAATAAGCTTCTCCTTATTTATTTAGAATTCATTAAAGCTTCCCCAACACTCTATAGTTCCTCTTAATCTTTTTCATCCCTAACGAACCTTACGCTAGACGCACCATCCCCACCATGCTACCTAGCACATACTCTACTCTTCTGATGAGAAGCGTTAGGCTTCGAAATGCCCTGGCATAAAGAGTCCCTTCTATCCCCCAAATTTTGCCTGTATTCCATTATTCAATAAATGATCCATTCTATATCTACCTATATATAGTTTTGTGTCTTCATTTCATTCAATTGTTATATATATATATATATATATATATATATATATATATATATATACATATATATATGTGTGTGTAAAACATATATATATGTGTGTGTAAAACAGCGAAACAGTACTGTATGTATATATATATATATATATATATATATACATACAGTACTGTTTCGCTGTTTTACACACACACACACACACACACAAACACATATATATACACGTGTGTGTGTGTGTGTGTGTGTGTGTGTGTGTGTGTGTGTGTGTGTGTGTGTGTTTCAACCGTTTCAATTTCCTCGTACTTTGCGTCTGTATACATGCCCTACTAATATATACGGCCGCGTATGTCACATGAGATGGACACTTTTCTAAGAGGCCATTGTTTCTATTACAGAAAGCTGGGACAGCATAAAACATTGAAAATTTGTAAGGAAAGTAACTCAAAGATTGTATTAACTCTTGAAATAATGAGTAATAATTTTATATTTAAATATTTTTACATTATTTTATTATGAAAATAAGTACTTTTATACGCAATATAAAATGTTTTTAATCCCTTTTTATTCATGTTAATTGCAAAACTAGAGGAAAATTGAGTAGTCTCCCTTGTTTTTTTCAAAGCCTAAATCGACCTTTTTTATATACATTCCTTTATATACTTTCCTATTTGTTGAGTCTATTACTTTTGTATCCGTTATCAATATTGTAAATAAAATCATCATTTTTTAAATATTGTTTAAGTTTTGTTATATGTTATTTAACAAAATTGTCGCATTCAGCTGCAAAACTGAATTAAAAAAAAAAACATGAAAGATATCAACTTTTCATTTCCTGCAATGCAAACCCAATGTTTGAAAAATGGACAAAATTCGTAAATCGTGCTGATTGGATTGCAACAAAAAGTTCAGTTTTGTGTTTAAAACATTTCGATGAAAAATTTATTTTAAAAGAGAAAAGAAATAAGTTGAATTGAATACCAACAATTTATTCAGGGTTAGGGAGTGCTAAGGCATTTTTTTACCTCAAATACAACTAGCATGAATTTGAAGGATATAAACTACCAAATTTGACTTCAGCAGATTTAATAAAATAACGAATTTTGAAAATTTGGAACAAAACAAAATATTGCAACACTTGTTTTAGTTTTTTAAAAATGAAAAATATTTCTGAGTTGATTTCGAAGAAACAAATTTTCCATTGCTCAAAGACTGTTGGCAAAAATTGTTCAGAAAAATGTATGGAAATCCAATACGATTACCACAATGGTTTGTGCATGGACACAATGCTTACCATGTGTGAAAATTTTAAGTATAAAAAATATTTTTAAGTATAAAAAATATTTTTTTAAGTATGAAAAATATTTTTTAATTACAAAAATATTTTTAAGTATAAAAATATTTTTAAGTATAAAAACTATTTTTTAATTACAAAAAATATTTTTTTAAGTATGAAAAATATTTTTTAATTACAAAAATATTTTTAAGTATAAAAATATTTTAAGTATAAAAACTATTTTTAAGTATAAGAAATATTTTTAAGTTATAAAAAATATTTTTAAGTATAAAAATATTTTTTAAGTACAAAAAATATTTTTTACGTATGAAAAAATGTCTGATAAGAAAAAAACTGCCATATGATGACTGTGGCAGAAAAAAAACAATTTATTTTAGTTTCAAATTTTATATCCACGTTCTTTAGATATACTTTGATATTCCCCAATACAAAAATAATCAAACAGAATTTTAAAAAACAAATAACTTGTAGTTCATACAAATATTATTTTTTTTCGTATTTGTAAGCAAGTTAATCATTCGAAAGATCAGGGAAGGTAATTTAAAATTGATTTGTTTGTGTATTATAATGAAATAAAAGGGAAAAATATATTTAACTACCACCTATTAATATTTTTAAAGAAAACATTTTACTTAAAACAGAAGGACATAAAAATATGTAGGTACAATTCGTTTTAATCGCAACAATAAAAACAATAAAACAATAAAAACAATAAAAAACAATGAAAACAATGAAAACAATAAAAACAATGAAAACAATAAAAACAATAAAAACAATAAAAACAAAGAAAACAATAAAAACAATGAAAACAATCGCAACAATAAAAACAATAAAACAATAAAAACAATAAAAAACAATAAACAATAAAAACAATAAAAACAATGAAAACAATAAAAACAATAAAAACAATAAAAACAATAAAAACAATAAAAACAATAAAAACGATGAAAACAATAAAAACAATCAAAACGATGAAAACAAAGAAAACAATAAAAACAATGAAAACAATCGCAACAATAAAAACAATAAAACAATAAAAACAATAAAAAACAATGAAAACAATGAAAACAATGAAAACAATAAAAACAATAAAAACAATAAAAACGATGAAAACAATAAAAAACAATCAAAACGATGAAAACAAAGAAAACGATGAAAACTATAAAAACAATCAAAACGATGCAAACAAAGAAAACAATTAAAAAAATAAATAATAAAAACAATCAAAACAATAAAAAACAATAGAAAAAATAAAAACAATAAAAAAAGAAAAACAATGAAAACAATAAAAGCAATTGAACAATGATACCAATAAAATCATTAAACAATAAAAACAATAAAAACAATGAAAACAATGAAAACAAAGAAAACAAAAAAAACAATGAAAACAATCGCAACAATAAAAACAATAAAACAATAAAAACAATAAAAAACAATAAAAACAATGAAAACAATAAAAACGATCAAAACGATAAAAACACTAATAAAAAAATGGAAACAATTAAAACAACAAAAACAATAAAAACAATAAAAACGATGAAAACAATAAAAACAATTAAAACAATAAAAACAATAAAAACGATGAAAACAATAAAAACAATAAAAACGATGAAAACAATAAAAACGATGAAAACAATAAAAACAATCAAAACAATAAAAACAATAAAAACGATGAAAACAATAAAAACGATGAAAACAATAAAAACAATAAAAAACGATAAAAACGATGAAAACAATAAAAAACGATGAAAACAATAAAAACAATAAAAACGATGAAAACAATAAAAACGATAAAAACAATAAAAACAATCAAAACAATAAAAACAATAAAAACGATGAAAACAATAAAAACGATGAAAACAATAAAAACAATAAAAACAATAAAAACGATGAAAACAATAAAAACGATGAAAACAATAAAAACAATCAAAACAATAAAAAACAATAAAAACAATCAAAACAATAAAAACGATAGAAAACAATAAAAAGAATAAAAAAATAAAAACGATGAAAACAATAAAAACGATCAAAACAATAAAAAAAATGAAAACAATAAAAACAATAAAAACGATGAAAAAAATAAAAACAATAAAAACGATGAAAACAATAAAAACGATCAAAACAATAAAAAATGAAAACAATAAAAACAATAAAAACGATGAAAACAATAAAAACAATAAAAACGATGAAAACAATAAAAAGAATAAAAACGATGAAAACAATAAAAACGATCACAACAATAAAAACGATGAAAACAATAAAAACAATAAAAACGATGAAAACAATAAAAACAATAAAAACGATGAAAACAATAAAAACGATCAAAACAATAAAAAAATGAAAACAATAAAAACAATAAAAACGATGAAAACAATAAAAACGACGAAAACAATAAAAACAATGAAAACAATAAAAACGATGAAAACAATAAAAACAATGAAAACAATCGCAACAATAAAAACAATAAAACAATAAAAACAATGAAAACAATAAAAACAATGAAAACAATCAAAACAATCAAAACAATAAAAACGATGAAAAAAATAAAAACGATCAAAACAATAAAAACGATGAAAACAATAAAAACAATCAAAACAATAAAAACGATGAAAACAATAAAAACAATCAAAACAATAAAAATGATGAAAACAATAAAAACGATGAAAACAATAAAAACGATGAAAACAATAAAAACAATCAAAACAATAAAAACAATGAAAACAATAAAAACGACGAAAACAATAAAAACGATCAAAACAATAAAAACGATCAAAACAATAAAAACGATGAAAACAATAAAAACGATGAAAACAATAAAAACGATCAAAACAATAAAAACGATGAAAACAATAAAAACGATGAAAACAATAAAAACGATGAAAACAATAAAAACGATCAAAACAATAAAAACGATCAAAACAATAAAAACGATCAAAACAATAAAAACAATGAAAACAATAAAAACGACGAAAACAATAAAAACGATGAAAAAAATAAAAACGATCAAAACAATAAAAACGATGAAAACAATAAAAACGATGAAAACAATAAAAACAATCAAAACAATAAATACGATGAAAACAATAAAAACGATGTAAACAATTAAAACGATGAAAACAATAAAAACGACGAAAACAATAAAAACGATGAAAACAATAAAAACGATGAAAATAATAAAAACAATCAAAACAATAAAAACAATAAAAACGATGAAAACAATAAAAACGATGAAAACAATAAAAACAATAAAAACAATAAAAACGATGAAAACAATAAAAACGATGAAAACAATAAAAACGATGAAAACAATAAAAACAATCAAAACAATAAAAACAATGAAAACAATAAAAACGACGAAAACAATAAAAACGATCAAAACAATAAAAACGATCAAAACAATAAAAACGATGAAAACAATAAAAACGATGAAAAGAATAAAAACGATGAAAACAATAAAAACGATGAAAACAATAAAAACGATGAAAACAATAAAAACGATGAAAACAATAAAAAGAATAAAAAAAATAAAAACGATGAAAACAATAAAAACGATCAAAACAATAAAAAAAATGAAAACAATAAAAACAATAAAAACGATGAAAAAAATAAAAACAATAAAAACGATGAAAACAATAAAAACGATCAAAACAATAAAAAATGAAAACAATAAAAACAATAAAAACGATGAAAACAATAAAAACAATAAAAACGATGAAAACAATAAAAAGAATAAAAACGATGAAAACAATAAAAACGATCAAAACAATAAAAACGATGAAAACAATAAAAACAATAAAAACGATGAAAACAATAAAAACAATAAAAACGATGAAAACAATAAAAACGATCAAAACAATAAAAAAATGAAAACAATAAAAACAATAAAAACGATGAAAACAATAAAAACGACGAAAACAATAAAAACAATGAAAACAATAAAAACGATGAAAACAATAAAAACAATGAAAACAATCGCAACAATAAAAACAATAAAACAATAAAAACAATGAAAACAATAAAAACAATGAAAACAATCAAAACAATCAAAACAATAAAAACGATGAAAAAAATAAAAACGATCAAAACAATAAAAACGATGAAAACAATAAAAACAATCAAAACAATAAAAACGATGAAAACAATAAAAACAATCAAAACAATAAAAATGATGAAAACAATAAAAACGATGAAAACAATAAAAACGATCAAAACAATAAAAACGATGAAAACAATAAAAACAATCAAAACAATAAAAACAATGAAAACAATAAAAACGATGAAAACAATAAAAACGATGAAAACAATAAAAACAATCAAAACAATAAAAACGATGAAAACAATAAAAACGATGAAAACAATAAAAACAATCAAAACAATAAAAACAATGAAAACAATAAAAACGACGAAAACAATAAAAACGATCAAAACAATAAAAACGATGAAAACAATAAAAACGATGAAAACAATAAAAACGATCAAAACAATAAAAACGATGAAAACAATAAAAACGATGAAAACAATAAAAACGATGAAAACAATAAAAACGATCAAAACAATAAAAACGATCAAAACAATAAAAACGATCAAAACAATAAAAACAATGAAAACAATAAAAACGACGAAAACAATAAAAACGATGAAAAAAATAAAAACGATCAAAACAATAAAAACGATGAAAACAATAAAAACGATGAAAACAATAAAAACAATCAAAACAATAAATACGATGAAAACAATAAAAACGATGTAAACAATTAAAACGATGAAAACAATAAAAACGACGAAAACAATAAAAACGATCAAAACAATAAAAACGATCAAAACAATAAAAACGATGAAAACAATAAAACGATGAAAACAATAAAAACGATAAAAACAATAAAAACGATGAAAACAATAAAAACGATGAAAACAATAAAAACGATGAAAATAATAAAAACAATCAAAACAATAAAAACAATAAAAACGATGAAAACAATAAAAACGATGAAAACAATAAAAACAATAAAAACAATAAAAACGATGAAAACAATAAAAACGATGAAAACAATAAAAACGATGAAAACAATAAAAACAATCAAAACAATAAAAACAATGAAAACAATAAAAACGACGAAAACAATAAAAATGATCAAAACAATAAAAACGATCAAAACAATAAAAACGATGAAAACAATAAAAACGATGAAAAGAATAAAAACGATGAAAACAATAAAAACGATGAAAACAATAAAAACGATGAAAACAATAAAAACGATGAAAACAATAAAAACGATGAAAACAATAAAAACGATCAAAACAATAAAAACAATCAAAACAATAAAAACGATGAAAAAAATAAAAACGATCAAAACAATAAAAACGATGAAAACAATAAAAACGATGAAAACAATAAAAACAATCAAAACAATAAAAACGATGAAAACAATAAAAACGATGTAAACAATTAAAACGATGAAAACAATAAAAACGATGAAAACAATAAAAACGATCAAAACAATAAAAACGATCAAAACAATAAAAACGATGAAAACAATAAAACGATGAAAACAATAAAAACGATAAAAACAATAAAAACGATGAAAACAATAAAAACGATGAAAACAATAAAAACGATGAAAATAATAAAAACAATCAAAACAATAAAAACAATAAAAACGATGAAAACAATAAAAACGATGAAAACAATAAAAACAATAAAAACGATCAAAACAATAAAAACGATGAAAACAATAAAAACAATCAAAACAATAAAAACGATGAAAACAATAAAAAGTATAAAAAAAATAAAAACGATGAAAACAATAAAAACGATGAAAACAATAAAAAAATGAAAACAATAAAAACAATAAAAACGATGAAAACAATAAAAACAATGAAAACAATAAAATCAATGAAAACAATAAAAACGATGAAAACCATAATAACGATGAAAACAATAAAAACAATCAAAACAATAAAAACAACCAAAACGATGAAAACAATAAAAACGATTAAAACGATGAAAACGATCAAAAAGATCAAAACAATAAAAACGATGAAAACAATAAAAACGATCAAAACAATAAAAACGATGAAAACAATAAAAACAATGAAAACAATAAAAACGATGAAAACAATAAAAACAATGAAAACAATAAAAACGACGAAAACAATAAAAACAATGAAAACAATAAAAACGATGAAAACAATAAAAACAATGAAAACAATTAAAACAATCAAAACAATGAAAACGATGCAAACAATAAAAACGATGAAAACAATAAAAACGATCAAAACAATCAAAACAATAAAAACGATAAAAACAATAAAAACGATCGAAACAATAAAAACGATGAAAACAATAAAAACGATGAAAACAATAAAAACAATCAAAACAATAAAAACGATGAAAACAATAAAAACGATCAAAACAATCAAAACAATAAAAACGATGAAAACAATAAAAACGATCAAAACAATAAAAACGATGAAAAGAATAAAAACGATGAAAACAATAAAAACGATCAAAACAATAAAAACAATCAAAACAATAAAAACGATAAAAAAAATAAAAACGATCAAAACAATAAAAACGATGAAAACAATAAAAACGATGAAAAGAATAAAAACGATGAAAACAATAAAAACGATGAAAACAATAAAAACGATGAAAACAATAAAAACGATGAAAACAATAAAAACGACGAAAACAATAAAAACGATCAAAACAATAAAAACGATCAAAACAATAAAAACGATGAAAACAATCAAAACGATGAAAACAATAAAAACGATGAAAACAATAAAAACGATCAAAACAATAAAAACGATCAAAACAATAAAAACGATGAAAACAATAAAAACGATTAAAACAATCAAAACGATAAAAACAATCAAAACGATCAAAACAATAAAAACGATGAAAACAATAAAAACGATAAACACAATAAAAACGATCAAAACAATCAAAACAATAAAAACGATAAAAACAATAAAAACGATCGAAACAATAAAAACGATGAAAACAATAAAAACGATGAAAACAATAAAAACGATGAAAACAATAAAAACAATCAAAACAATAAAAACAATAAAAACGATGAAAGCAATAAAAACGATCAAAACAATAAAAACGATGAAAACAATAAAAACGATGAAAACAATAAAAACAATAAAAACAATAAAAACGATGAAAACAATAAAAACGATGAAAACAATAAAAACGATGAAAACAATAAAAACAATAAAAACGATGAAAACAATAAAAACGATGAAAACAATAAAAACAATCAAAACAATAAAAACAATCAAAACGATGAAAGCAATAAAAACGATCAAAACGATTAAAACGATCAAAACAATAAAAACGATGAAAACAATAAAAACGATCAAAACAATAAAAACGATGAAAACAATAAAAAGAATAAAAAAAATAAAAACGATGAAAACAATAAAAACGATGAAAACAATAAAAAAAATGAAAACAATAAAAACAATAAAAACGATGAAAACAATAAAAACAATGAAAACAAAAAAATCAATGAAAACAATAAAAACGATGAAAACCATAATAACGATAAAAACAATAAAAACAATCAAAACAATCAAAACAATAAAAACAATAAAAAAAAATAAAAACAATAAAAACGATGAAAACAAAAAAAACAATGAAAACAAAAAAATCAATGAAAACAATAAAAACGATGAAAACCATAATAATGATAAAAACAATAAAAACAATCAAAACAATAAAAACAATAAAAACAATCAAAACAATAAAAACAACCAAAACGATGAAAACAATAAAAACGATGAAAACAATAAAAACGATCAAACGATCAAAACAATAAAAACGATGAAAACAATTAAAACGATGAAAACAATAAAAACGATGAAAACAATAAAAACGATCAAAACGATGAAAACGATGAAAACGATCAAAACAATAAAAACGATGAAAACAATAAAAACAATGAAAACAATGAAAACGACGAAAACAATAAAAACAATGAAAACAATAAAAACAATGAAAACAATGAAAACGACGAAAACAATGAAAACGATGAAAAAAATAAAAACGATCAAAACAATAAAAACGATGAAAACAATAAAACGATGAAAACAATAAAAACGATAAAAACAATAAAAACGATGAAAACAATAAAAACGATGAAAACAATAAAAACGATGAAAATAATAAAAACAATCAAAACAATAAAAACAATAAAAACGATGAAAACAATAAAAACGATGAAAACAATAAAAACAATAAAAACGATCAAAACAATAAAAACGATGAAAACAATAAAAACAATCAAAACAATAAAAACGATGAAAACAATAAAAAGTATAAAAAAAATAAAAACGATGAAAACAATAAAAACGATGAAAACAATAAAAAAATGAAAACAATAAAAACAATAAAAACGATGAAAACAATAAAAACAATGAAAACAATAAAATCAATGAAAACAATAAAAACGATGAAAACCATAATAACGATGAAAACAATAAAAACAATCAAAACAATAAAAACAACCAAAACGATGAAAACAATAAAAACGATTAAAACGATGAAAACGATCAAAACGATCAAAACAATAAAAACGATGAAAACAATAAAAACGATCAAAACAATAAAAACGATGAAAACAATAAAAACAATGAAAACAATAAAAACGATGAAAACAATAAAAACAATGAAAACAATAAAAACGACGAAAACAATAAAAACAATGAAAACAATAAAAACGATGAAAACAATAAAAACAATGAAAACAATTAAAACAATCAAAACAATGAAAACGATGCAAACAATAAAAACGATGAAAACAATAAAAACGATCAAAACAATCAAAACAATAAAAACGATAAAAACAATAAAAACGATCGAAACAATAAAAACGATGAAAACAATAAAAACGATGAAAACAATAAAAACAATCAAAACAATAAAAACGATGAAAACAATAAAAACGATCAAAACAATCAAAACAATAAAAACGATGAAAACAATAAAAACGATCAAAACAATAAAAACGATGAAAAGAATAAAAACGATGAAAACAATAAAAACGATCAAAACAATAAAAACAATCAAAACAATAAAAACGATGAAAAAAATAAAAACGATCAAAACAATAAAAACGATGAAAACAATAAAAACGATGAAAAGAATAAAAACGATGAAAACAATAAAAACGATGAAAACAATAAAAACGATGAAAACAATAAAAACGATGAAAACAATAAAAACGACGAAAACAATAAAAACGATCAAAACAATAAAAACGATCAAAACAATAAAAACGATGAAAACAATCAAAACGATGAAAACAATAAAAACGATGAAAACAATAAAAACGATCAAAACAATAAAAACGATCAAAACAATAAAAACGATGAAAACAATAAAAACGATTAAAACAATCAAAACGATAAAAACAATCAAAACGATCAAAACAATAAAAACGATGAAAACAATAAAAACGATAAACACAATAAAAACGATCAAAACAATCAAAACAATAAAAACGATAAAAACAATAAAAACGATCGAAACAATAAAAACGATGAAAACAATAAAAACGATGAAAACAATAAAAACGATGAAAACAATAAAAACAATCAAAACAATAAAAACAATAAAAACGATGAAAGCAATAAAAACGATCAAAACAATAAAAACGATGAAAACAATAAAAACGATGAAAACAATAAAAACAATAAAAACAATAAAAACGATGAAAACAATAAAAACGATGAAAACAATAAAAACGATGAAAACAATAAAAACAATAAAAACGATGAAAACAATAAAAACGATGAAAACAATAAAAACAATCAAAACAATAAAAACAATCAAAACGATGAAAGCAATAAAAACGATCAAAACGATTAAAACGATCAAAACAATAAAAACGATGAAAACAATAAAAACGATCAAAACAATAAAAACGATGAAAACAATAAAAAGAATAAAAAAAATAAAAACGATGAAAACAATAAAAACGATGAAAACAATAAAAAAAATGAAAACAATAAAAACAATAAAAACGATGAAAACAATAAAAACAATGAAAACAAAAAAATCAATGAAAACAATAAAAACGATGAAAACCATAATAACGATAAAAACAATAAAAACAATCAAAACAATCAAAACAATAAAAACAATAAAAAAAAATAAAAACAATAAAAACGATGAAAACAAAAAAAACAATGAAAACAAAAAAATCAATGAAAACAATAAAAACGATGAAAACCATAATAATGATAAAAACAATAAAAACAATCAAAACAATAAAAACAATAAAAACAATCAAAACAATAAAAACAACCAAAACGATGAAAACAATAAAAACGATTAAAACAATAAAAACGATCAAACGATCAAAACAATAAAAACGATGAAAACAATTAAAACGATGAAAACAATAAAAACGATGAAAACAATAAAAACGATCAAAACGATGAAAACGATGAAAACGATCAAAACAATAAAAACGATGAAAACAATAAAAACAATGAAAACAATGAAAACGACGAAAACAATAAAAACAATGAAAACAATAAAAACAATGAAAACAATGAAAACGACGAAAACAATGAAAACGATGAAAAAAATAAAAACGATCAAAACAATAAAAACGATCAAAACAATAAAAACGATGAAAACAATAAAAACGATCAAAACGATGAAAACGATCAAAACGATCAAAACAATAAAAACGATGAAAACAATAAAAACAATAAAAACAATGAAAACAATAAAAACAATGAAAACAATGAAAACGACGAAAACAATGAAAACGATGAAAAAAATAAAAACGATGAAAACAATAAAAACGATGAAAACAATAAAAACGATGAAAACAATAAAAACAATGAAAACAATAAAAACGACGAAAACAATAAAAACGATCAAAACAATAAAAACGATCAAAACAATAAAAACGATCAAAACAATAAAAACGATGAAAACAATAAAAACGATGAAAACAATAAAAACAATGAAAACAATAAAAACGATCAAAACAATAAAAACGATGAAAACAATAAAAACGATCAAAACAATAAAAACGATGAAAACAATAAAAACGATGAAAACAATAAAAACAATCAAAACAATAAAAACGATGAAAACAATAAAAACGATGAAAACAATAAAAACGATCGAAACAATAAAAACGATGAAAACAATAAAAACAATCAAAACAATAAAAACGATCAAAACAATAAAAATGATCAAAGCAATAAAAACGATGAAAACAATAAAAACAATGAAAACAATAAAAACGATGAAAACAATAAAAACGATGAAAACAATAAAAACGATGAAAACAATAAAAACAATGAAAACAATAAAAACAATAAAAACGATGAAAACAATAAAAACGATGAAAACAATAAAAACAATGAAAACAATAAAAACGATGAAAACAATAAAAAAATGTAAACAATAAAAACAATAAAAACGATTAAAACAATAAAAACAATGAAAACAATAAAATCAATGAAAACAATAAAAACGATGAAAACCATAATAACGATGAAAACAATAAAAACAATCAAAACAATAAAAACAATAATATAAAAAAAACAATTAAATCAAAAAAACAGTGATAACAATAAATACAATGAAAACAATAAAAACAATTAAAACAATAAAAACCAATAAAAACAATAAAAAACAATTAAAACAATTAAAACAATAAAAACAATGAAAACAATAAAAAATAAAAACAATGAAAACAATAAAAAAACAATGAAAGCAATGAAAACAATAAACAACAATGCCAATAATAAAAAACAATGAAAGCAATGAAAACAATAAACAACAATAAAAACAGTAAAAAACAATAAAACAATATAAACAATATAAACAATAAAAACAATGAAAATAATGAAAACAATAAAAACAATAAAAACAATGAAAATAATTTCAACAATAAACAACAAGGAAAACAATAAAAAACAATGAAAACAATGAAAACAATAAAAAACAATAAAACCATAAAAACAATGAAAACAATAAAAACAATAAAATCAATGAAAACTATGAAAAAATAAAAACCAATAAAAACACTGACAACAATGAAAACAATAAAACAATTAAAACAATTAAAACAATAAAAGCAATGAAAAAAATTAAAACAATGAAGACAATTAAAACAATAAAAACAATAAAAACAATGAAAAAACAATGAAAACAAGAAAAACTATAAAAACAATAAAAAAATATAAAAAATGAAAACAATGAAAACAATAAAAAAAACAATGAAAGCAATGAAACCAATAAACAACAATGCCAATAATAAAAACAATGAAAGCAATGAAAACAATAAACAACAATAAAAACAATGAAAAAACAATGAAAACAAGAAAAACTATAAAAACAATTAAAAAATATAAAATATGAAAACAATGAAAACAATAAAAAAAACAATGAAAGCAATGAAAACAATAAACAACAATAAAAACAATAAAAAACAATAAAACAATATAAACAATATAAACAATAAAAACAATGAAAACAATGAAAACAATAAAAACAATAAAAACAATGAAAATAATTTCAACAATAAACAACAAGGAAAACAATAAAAAACAATGAAAACAATAAAAAACAATAAAACAATAAAAACAATAAAAACCAATAAAAACACTGACAACAATGAAAACAATAAAACAATTAAAACAATTAAAACAATAAAAGCAATGAAAAAAATTAAAACAATGAAGACAATTAAAACAATAAAAACAGTAAAAACAATGAAAAAACAATGAAAACAAGAAAAACTATAAAAACAATAAAAAAATATAAAAAAATGAAAACAATGAAAACAATAAAAATAATGAAAACAATAAAAATAATGAAAACAATAATAACAATCAAAACATTGAAAACAATTAAAGCAATAAAAAACAATAAAAACAATGAAAACAGTGAAAACAATAAAAACAATACAAACTATATAAACAATAAAAATAATAAAAAATGAAGACAATGAAAAAAATAAAAACAATGAAAAACAATGAAAACAATTAAAACAATAAAAACAATTAAAACAATTAAAACAATAAAAAAATAATGAAGACAATAAAAACAATAAAAAACAATTAAACAATGTGAACAATGAAAACAGTAAAAACAATGAAAACATTAAAAACAATAAAAGCAATAAAAGCAATGAACATAAAAACAATGAAATGAATAAAAACAAGTAAAACAATAGAAACAATAAAACATTAAAAACAATGAAAACAATAAAAACAATGAAAACAATAAAACATTAAAAACAATGAAAAAAATAAAAACAATTAAACAATTAAACAATAAAAAACAATAAAAACAATGAAAACAATTATCATAATGAAAACAATACAAACAGTAAAAACAATAAAAAAATAAAAACAATAAAAAACAATGAAAACAATGAAAACAATAAAAATAATAAAAAACAATAAAAAGAATTAAAACGATTTAAAGCAATAAAACAATAAAAAAATAAAAAACAGTGAAAACAAAAAAACAATAAAAGCAGAAAAAACAGTAAAAAAACAATGAAAACATTAAAGACAATAAAAACAACGCGATATAATATCCTCTGAAAAATCAAATAATGGGTGAATTTCATTTATTTTTTTACAGATTTATTTTAAAATAATGACTAAACTATTTATAAACTTAAATTAAATAATATACAAAAATCCTGATAGTACCTCCTAATTAGTTTCATTTTACTCGTATTTAATTGTATTTTTTGATAATAAGACAGAACCATAAAACAAAAATTTGGATGAAACTCTAATACAAATAAGACAGAACCATAAAACAAAAATTGGATAAAACTCTTATACAAATAAGGCAGAAACAAAAAACAAATCTTTGGATAAAACTGTATTAAAAATAAGACAGAACCATACAACAAAGCTTTTGATAAAACTGTATTACAAATAAGACAGAAAAATAAAACAAAACTTTGGATAAAACTGTATTACAAATAAGACAGAACCATAAAACAAAAATTGGATAAAACTTTAATACAAATGAGACAAAAACATAAAAACAAAACTTTGGATAAAACTGTATTGCAAATCAGACAGAACCATAAAACAAAGCTTTTGATAAAACTCTAATAAAATTAAGAAAGAACCATACAATAAAACTTTGGATAAAACTGTATTACAAATAAGACAGAAACATAAAACAAAAATTGGATAAAACTCTCATACAAATAAGGCAGAAACAAAAAACAAAACATTGGATAAAACTGTATTAAAAATAAGACAGAACCATAAAACAAAGCTTTTGATTAAACTGTTTTACAAATAAGACAGAAAAATAAAACAAAACGTTCGATAACACTGTATTACAAATAAGACAGAACCATAAAACAAAAATTGGATAAAACTCTAATACAAATGAGACAGAAACATAAAAACAAAACTTTGGATAAAACTGTATTGCAAATCAGACAGAACCATAAAACAAAGCTTTTGGTAAAACTGTATTACAAATAAGACAGAACCATAAAACAAAAATTGGATAAAACTCTAATACAAATAAGACAGAAACATAAAAAAAAACTTTGGATAGAACTGTATTACAAATAAGACAGAAAAATAAAACAAAACTTTGGATAAAACTGTATTATTAATAAGACAGAACCATAAAACAAAAATTGGATAAAACTGTATTACAAATAAGACAGAACCATAAAACAAAAATTGGATAAAACTCTAATACAAATAAGACAGAAACATAAAAACACAACTTTGTATAAAACTGTATTACAAATAAGACAGAACCATAAAACAAAACTTGGATAAAACTGTATTACAAATAAGACAGAACCATAAAACAAAAATTTGATAAAACTCTAATACAAATGAGACAAAACATAATTGGATAAAACTCTAATACAAATGAGACAAAACATAAAACAAAACTTTGGATAAAACTGTATTACAAATAAGATAGAGACATAAAACAAAACTTTGAATAAAACTGTATTACAAATAAGACAGAACCATAAAACCAAACTTTGGACAAAACTGTATTACAAATGAAACAGAAAAATAAAAAGAAAACTTTGGATAAAACTGTATTGCAAATCAGACAGAAAAATAAAACAAAACTTTGGACAAAACTGTATTAAAAATAAGACAGAACCATAAAACAAAGCTTTTGATAAAACTGTTTTACAAATAAGACAGAAAAATAAAACAAAACGTTCGATAACACTGTATTACAAATAAGACAGAACCATAAAACAAAAATTGGATAAAACTCTAATACAAATGAGACAGAAACATAAAAACAAAACTTTGGATAAAACTGTATTGCAAATCAGACAGAACCATAAAACAAAGCTTTTGGTAAAACTGTATTACAAATAAGACAGAACCATAAAACAAAAATTGGATAAAACTCTGATAGAAATAAGACAGAAACATAAAACAAAACTTTGGATAGAACTGTATTACAAATAAGACAGAAAAATAAAACAAAACTTTGGATAAAACTGTATTATTAATAAGACAGAACCATAAAACAAAAATTGGATAAAACTGTATTACAAATAAGACAGAACCATAAAACAAAAATTGGATAAAACTCTAATACAAATAAGACAGAAACATAAAAACACAACTATGTATAAAACTGTATTACAAATAAGACAGAACCATAAAACAAAACTTGGATAAAACTGTATTACAAATAAGACAGAACCATAAAACAAAAATTTGATAAAACTCTAATACAAATGAGACAAAACATAATTGGATAAAACTCTAATACAAATGAGACAAAACATAAAACAAAACTTTGGATAAAACTGTATTACAAATAAGATAGAGACATAAAACAAAACTTTGGATAAAACTGTATTACAAATAAGACAGAACCATAAAACCAAACTTTGGACAAAACTGTATTACAAATGAAACAGAAAAATAAAAAGAAAACTTTGGATAAAACTGTATTGCAAATCAGACAGAAAAATAAAACAAAACTTTGGACAAAACTGTATTAAAAATAAGATAGAGACATAAAACAAAACTTTGTATAAAACTGTATTACAAAAAAGATAGAACCATAAAACAAAAATTGGATAAAACTGTATTACAAATAAGACAGAACCATAAGACAAAACTTTTGATAAAACTGTATTACAAAAAAGACAGAACCATAAAACAAAACTTTGGACAAAACTGTATTACAAATAAGATAGAGACATAAAACACAACTTTGGATAAAACTGTATTGCAAATCAGACAGAAACATAAAACAAAAATTTGGATAAAACTGTATTACAAATAAGACAGAACCATAAAACAAACATTTGGATAAAACTGTATTACAAATAAGACAGAACCATAAAACAAAAATTTGGATAAAACTGTATTACAAATAAGACAGAAACATAAAACAAAAATTTGGATAAGACTGTATTACAAATAAGACAGAACCATAAAACAAAAATTTGGATAAAACTGTATTACAAATAAGACAGAACCATAAAACAAAAATTTGGATAAAACTGTATTACAAATAAGACAGAAACATAAAACAAAACTTTTGATAAAACTGTATTACAAATAAGACAGAAACATAAAACAAAACTTTGAATAAAAAAACTGTATTACAAATAAGACAGAAACATAAAACAAAAATTTGGATAAAACTGTATTACAAATAAGACAGAACCATAAAACAAAAATTTGGATAAAACTGTATTACAAATAAGACAGAACCATAAAACAAAAATTTGGATAAAACTGTATTACAAATAAGACAGAACCATAAAACAAAAATTTGGATAAAACTGTATTACAAATAAGACAGAACCATAAAACAAAACTTTGGATAAAACTGTATTACAAATAAGACAGAACCATAACACAAAAATTTGGATAAAACTGTATTACTAATAAGACAGAACCATAAAACTAAAATTTGGATAAAACTGTATTGCAAATAAGACAGAAACATAAAACAATAATTTGGATAAAACTGTATTACAAATAAGACAGAGCTATAAAACAAAACTTTGGATAAAACTGTATTACAAACAAGACAGAACCAAAAAAAAACTTTGGATAAAACTGTATTACAAATAAGACAGAAACATAAAACAAAACTTTGGATAAAACTGCATTACTAATAAGGCAGAACCATAAAACAAATCTTTGGATAAAACTGTATTTCTAATAAGACAGAACCATAAAACAAAAATTTTGATAAAACTGTATTACAAATAAGACAGAAACATAAGACAAAACTTTGGATAAAACTGTATTACAAATAAGACAGAACCATAAAACAAAACTTTGGATAAAACTGTATTACAAATAAGACAGAAACATAAAACAAAAATTTGGATAAAACTGTATTACTAATGAGACAGAAACATAAGACAAAACTTTGGATAAAACTGTATTACAAATAAGACAGAAACATAAAAAAAAAATTTGGATAAGACTGTATTACAAATAAGACAGAACCATAAAACAAAAATTTGGATAAAACTGTATTACAAATAAGACAGAAACATAAAACAAAACTTTTGATAAAACTGTATTACTAATAAGACAGAAACATAAGACAAAACTTTGGATAAAACTGTATTACAAACAAGACAGAACCAAAATAAAAACTTTGGATAAAACTGTATTACAAATAAGACAGAACCATAAAACAAATCTTTGGATAAAACTGTATTTCTAATAAGACAGAACCATAAAACAAAACTTTGGATAAATCTGTATTACTAATAAGACAGAACCATAAAACAAAACTTTGGATAAAGCTGTATTAAAATAAGACAGAAACATAAGACAAAACTTTGAATAAAACTGTATTACAAATAAGACAGAACCATAAAACAAAAATTTGGATAAAACTGTATTACAAATAAGACAGAACAATAAAACAAAAATTTGGATAAAACTGTATTACAAATAAGACAGAAACATAAAACAAAACTTTGGATAAAACTGTATTACAAACAAGACAGAAACATAAGACAAAACTTTGGATAAAACTGTATTACAAATAAGACAGAACCATAAAACAAAAATTTGGATAAAACTGTATTACAAATAAGACAGAACCATAAAACAAAAATTTGGATAAAACTGTATTACAAATAAGACAGAAACATAAAACAAAACTTTTGATAAAACTGTATTACAAATAAGACAGAAACATAAAACAAAACTTTGAATAAAACTGTATTACAAATAAGACAGAACCATAAAACAAAAATTTGGATAAAACTGTATTACAAATAAGACAGAACCATAAAACAAAAATTTGGATAAAACTGTATTACAAATAAGACAGAACCATAAAACAAAAATTTGGATAAAATTGTATTACAAATAAGACAGAAACATAAAACAAAACTTTGGATAAAACTGTATTACAAATAAGACAGAAACATAAAACAAAACTTTTGATAAAACTGTATTACAAATAAGACAGAAACATAAAACAAAACTTTGAATAAAACTGTATTACAAATAAGACAGAACCATAAAACAAAAATTTGGATAAAACTGTATTACAAATAAGACAGAACCATAAAACAAAAATTTGGATAAAACTGTATTACAAATAAGACAGAAACATAAAACAAAACTTTTGATAAAACTGTATTACAAATAAGACAGAAACATAAAACAAAACTTTGAATAAAACTGTATTACAAATAAGACAGAACCATAAAACAAAAATTTGGATAAAACTGTATTACAAATAAGACAGAAACATAAAACAAAAATTTGGATAAAACTGTATTACAAATAAGACAGAACCATAAAACAAAAATTTGGATAAAACTGTATTACAAATAAGACAGAAACATAAAACAAAACTTTGGATAAAACTGTATTACAAATAAGACAGAAACATAAAACAAAACTTTTGATAAAACTGTATTACAAATAAGACAGAAACATAAAACAAAACTTTGAATAAAACTGTATTACAAATAAGACAGAACCATAAAACAAATATTTGGATAAAACTGTATTACAAATAAGACAGAAACATAAAACAAAACTTTGGATAAAACAGTATTACAAATAAGACAGAACCATAAAACAAAAATTTGGATAAAACTGTATTACAAATAAGACAGACCCATAAAACAAAAATTTGGATAAAACTGTATTACAAATAAGACAGAAACATAAAACAAAACTTTTGATAAAACTGTATTACAAATAAGACAGAAACATAAAACAAAACTTTGGATAAAACAGTATTACAAATAAGACAGAACCATAAAACAAAAATTTGGATAAAACTGTATTACAAATAAGACAGAAACATAAAACAAATATTTGGATAAAACTGTATTACAAATAAGACAGAAACATAAAACAAAAATTTGGATAAGACTGTATTACAAATTAGACAGAACCATAAAACAAAAATTTGGATAAAACTGTATTACAAATAAGACAGAACCATAAAACAAAAATTTGGATAAAACTGTATTACAAATAAGACAGAAACATAAAACAAGACTTTTGATAAAACTGTATTACAAATAAGACAGAAACATAAAACAAAACTTTGAATAAAACTGTATTACAAATAAGACAGAACCATAAAACAAAAATTTGGATAAAACTGTATTACAAATAAGACAGAACCATAAAACAAAAATTTGGATAAAACTGTATTACAAATAAGACAGAACCATAAAACAAAAATTTGGATAAAACTGTATTACAAATAAGACAGAAACATAAAACAAAACTTTGGATAAAACTGTATTACAAATAAGACAGAAACATAAAACAAAACTTTTGATAAAACTGTATTACAAATAAGACAGAAACATAAAACAAAACTTTGAATAAAACTGTATTACAAATAAGACAGAACCATAAAACAAATATTTGGATAAAACTGTATTACAAATAAGACAGAAACATAAAACAAAAATTTGGATAAGACTGTATTACAAATAAGACAGAACCATAAAACAAAAATTTGGATAAAACTGTATTACAAATAAGACAGAACCATAAAACAAAAATTTGGATAAAACTGTATTACAAATAAGACAGAAACATAAAACAAAACTTTTGATAAAACTGTATTACAAATAAGACAGAAACATAAAACAAAACTTTGAATAAAACTGTATTACAAATAAGACAGAACCATAAAACAAAAATTTGGATAAAACTGTATTACAAATAAGACAGAACCATAAAACAAACATTTGGATAAAACTGTATTACAAATAAGACAGAACCATAAAACAAAAATTTGGATAAAACTGTATTACAAATAAGACAGAAACATAAAACAAAAATTTGGATAAGACTGTATTACAAATAAGACAGAACCATAAAACAAAAATTTGGATAAAACTGTATTACAAATAAGACAGAACCATAAAACAAAAATTTGGATAAAACTGTATTACAAATAAGACAGAAACATAAAACAAAACTTTTGATAAAACTGTATTACAAATAAGACAGAAACATAAAACAAAACTTTGAATAAAAAAACTGTATTACAAATAAGACAGAAACATAAAACAAAAATTTGGATAAAACTGTATTACAAATAAGACAGAACCATAAAACAAAAATTTGGATAAAACTGTATTACAAATAAGACAGAACCATAAAACAAAAATTTGGATAAAACTGTATTACAAATAAGACAGAACCATAAAACAAAACTTTGGATAAAACTGTATTACAAATAAGACAGAAACATAAAACAAAAATTTGGATAAGACTGTATTACAAATAAGACAGAACCATAAAATAAAAATTTGGATAAAACTGTATTACAAATAAGACAGAACCATAAAACAAAAATTTGGATAAAACTGTATTACAAATAAGACAGAAACATAAAACAAAACTTTTGATAAAACTGTATTACAAATAAGACAGAAACATAAAACAAAACTTTGAATAAAACTGTATTACAAATAAGACAGAACCATAAAACAAAAATTTGGATAAAACTGTATTACAAATAAGACAGAACCATAAAACAAAACTTTGGATAAAACTGTATTACAAATAAGACAGAACCATAAAACAAAAATTTGGATAAAACTGTATTACAAATAAGACAGAAACATAAAACAAAACTTTGGATAAAACTGTATTACGAATCAGATAATAAAAAAACAGCTTCCCAAATAATGTTCATATATAATAATACAACTCCTTCTTAAGTAATGTTCATAAATAATAATACAACTCCTTCCTAAATAATGTTTATAAATAATAATACAACTCCTTCCTAAATAATGTTTATAAATAATAATACAACTCCTTCCTAAATAATGTTTATAAATAATAAGACTCCTTCTCAAATAATGTGTATAAATAATCAGAAAACCTCTTCAGAAATAATGTTTGTAATAAATAATATTACTCCTTCCCAAATAATTTAAGTTAATAATAATAAAATTCCTTCTACAATAATCTTTTCAATAATAATAAAACTCCTTCCCAAATATTGTATATAAGTAATACGAAAACTCCTTCCCACATAATGTTTATAAATAATAATAGAACTCCTTTCCAAATAATGTTTATTAATAATAAGAAAACTCCTTTACAAATGATATTTATTAATTATAAGAAAACTCCTTCCCAAATAATATTAATAATAATAAGAAAACTCCTTCTCAATTAATGTTTATAAATATAATAATTTTTATAACTAATAATATAACTGCTTCCCAATATCCTCCTTGGACAATATGCCAGTTGGCAATAGATGCCGAACAATTATGGCAAACAGATGTTAAGTATTTTTAAAATTCATCTTAACAAATGTTTTTCATGTTACCTCGTTTAAACTTGTTTTTCTTGTTTTATTTATGTATATGTATTTACTTGTCTGTACTTTTCCTGTCTTATTCGTCACCCCCCCCCTTTCGCGACTACAATTGAAACAGGCAAAAAGTTAGGACTTTATTTTAGAAAAAAAAGTAAATGTAATATTTACACATCTGAACGTAACTATTTTTATTCTATAAACAGATAGGCACACGTGCACAAGTTATCCGGAAATAGAAATCTTCTTATGCTTTAGAAAGACACGACAATATGCCAGTTGGCAATAGACGCTGAACCATTATGGCAAACAGACGTTAAGTATTTTTAAAATTCATCCTAACAAAATTCTGCTCACCCATGCTACAAAGTAAACTAGCGATAAAAAAACAAAATGCCGGGAATTATTTTCTCTATTACAGTAGATAAAGTTAGGACTTTATTTAAGTAATATACTTAATATATACTATTACTGCAAGCTTACTTATATTGGAAATGCTTGCTTCCTAGCTAGCCAATCAAACAATCTAATATAGTTAGTCTTATTTTCAATTATATTCGAAATATAATACAGTGACATTAGCAAAGTAAAAGTCACCGATGAAAACGAACCTCCTAAATTAAAACCTTGAATAATTATCTAAACTCAAATGTAAATTAATATTAAGCCGACTTTACAAATTGATAAAAAACTTCCACCCATTAATATGGGAGGGGAGATTATCATTAAAAGTGTCCTGAATTGATAATTTAGATATTAATAAGTCACTTGTACCCATTCCCCTCCCCCCTTTTCTTTTTTTTTAAATGGAGAGTAGACAATACAGTGGATGTGTTATCGGCAGCTCCAGTAACTCTCGCTTCTCCTTTTTGTCCCTCAGTCCTCATTCAAATGAGTGATTTTTCTGACAAAGGGTGAAGAAAAAGCTGCTTTAAAGGTCGGTACTACTTGGTGAACAATAGTCTGAGATGTCGGAAATTTTCTATCTCTATGTCTATCCTTGTGGCCATGTCACTAGTAAGGGTGCTGGAGGTAAACGTTTTATCTGGGCTGATGTTATCTGTGTGATAGTCAGGGACCCGAACCTTGGATTAACCACTAAGGAGGCTGTCCTATCAGCAGGCACAAAGTACTGGGACTGCTGTATTGCCATTTGGTGAATGGATTCTGGACCATGCAGTAGTCTCTCGTGGGGCCTCTCGATGCCATACTAGTGGGTAATTGTTACGGCTTTATTTTTCATGTGCCACAAAAAAAAGAAATTTTCCTGCTTCTTTTCTCTTATTTTCCCTCTCTGTACTGCTCTAACCAAGTATGCCGACCTGTTCCACAAATCCCAAAACCTCACCATGAATTATCTCCAGAAAAAACTTGAATAAACCCAGAACCCCATCTTCCAACGTAGACCCTTACTACCAGGTCTCCTTCTCCAACATCAGGGGTCTACGTTCCAACCTTCCAGAGGTTGAAACCCAATTACAGGAGACGAAACCGGACATATTTTTTCTAAGTGAAACTGGAATAGGGCCGACCACTTCCCTAGATGAGTTCATAATTAACGGATACTCTAACTTAACAGCTAAATCTGACCCCCAAGATCGCCATGGGCATAGAATATGTGCCTACATTAAAGATGGCTTCCCGTATGGCAGGGATATCTCTAGAGAAGATCCTAATTTACCCTATATGTGCTTCCGGGTTGCACTTGCTTACACCACTGCATTTATATTTGCCCTCTATCGGCCCCATAACAGCGGAGTTACTATCTTTAAGAGTATATCTGAGAAAATAGACCACGTTGTCTGCAAATCCCTCGGCTAACATCTACATCTGTGGTGACTTTAACGTCCATAACGTGGAATGGCCGACCCACTCAAATAAGACAGACGACGAGGGGAGGTTTTGTCATGATTTTGCCATTGCTTATGACCTCACTCAGATTGGTCACGAACCCACCCGTGTGCCCGATACTACTGGTCAATATGCAAGCCTCCTAGACCTTTTTCTCTCAACTTCCCCTGAGCTATGTTCATGTTCCGTTCATCCTCCTCTAGGATCCTCAGACCACTCCGTCGTATCAGTTAAGATAAAAATGAAATATAATAAGTCCCCAGTCCCTCCACCATACTGTATACCGATACTCTATGGCTGACTGGGACAGCTTCCGTACATTCATATCTGATTTACCTCTGCATTCTATGTTTAAAAAGGATATGTGTATCATAGTATCAGATCCGACCGAATGGTTAATTGTAGGCATAGACTAATTCATACCATCTAAAAAATTCCAACAAAAACCTAACAGCCAGCCATGGTTCTCCCCAGAATGTGCTGCTGCTATCGCACACAGAAATCACTTTTTCCATAGCTACCAACGTAATAGATGCACTGAGACTAAAGCTGCTTTCAGAAACGCCAGCAACCACTGTAAAAGAGTAATAAAAAATGCAAGAAAGCTATATGCCCAGTCTGTTAAATCCAAAGCAGCTGATCAGCCGCTTGGATCCCACCAGTTTTGGCAAATAACAAATAGGATCCTGAACAGAAGTGTGCGTTCTATCCCAACCATTATCAATGGACCAGAGGTCATCTCGTCAGCATCAGACAAGGCCAAACTATTAGCCAAGAACTTTGCAGCTATTTCTATCCATAGGCCATAAACCCCCCATATTTCCTACTATAACACAGAACACGCTAGGTAACATACAAATATCTGTGCATGAGGTCGCCAAGCTAATCAAGAACCTTGATTCCAGTAAAGCAACTGGCCCTGACGGCATCCCAATTATAGTGTTAAAAAAGCTTCAACCAGAACTTGCTCCCATACTTACGAAACTGTTTAAGCGTTGCCTTAAGAAGTGCTTTCCGACTCCCTGGAAAACCTCATCAGTATGCCCTGTATTTAAGAATTCAGGTGATAAGTCATCTCCCTCTCAGTACAGACCAATAAGCCTCCTGTGTGTTATGAGTAAGTTGCTGGAATCCATATTAAATAGAGAAATAGTAAACCACCTCAGCAGAAACAATCTTCTTAGTGACACACAATATGGTTTCCATTCTGCAAGATCTACCGCAGATGTGCTAACAGTTATATCTCACAGGATTAGTGAATCTCTTGACAATTTCTTCCTTTCTAGGGCAATTGCTCTTGACATATCAAAGGCCTTCGACAAGGTATGACATAAGGGCCTACTTCACAAGATTTCCAGCTACGGTATAACTGGAAATGTTTTCTCAATCATTAAATCATTTCTCTCCGATAGGCTTATAAGAGTAGTGGTCGATGGACAAAAATCAGAGGCCTGCAGTATTAATGCTGGTGTCCCTCAAGGGTCAATCTTGAGCCCAACTCTCTTCCTGATCTACATTCATTCGTTGACATCTATGCTGATGACACGACCATCTACAGCAACACATCAAAGGCTGTAAATGACAAAGTTCTCTCTGATTCTCTCTCCTCTGATCTCGAGCATGTGGTTCAATGGGGGAAGTCGTGGCTGGTTACCTTTAATGCATCTAAAACCAAACTCCTATCTTTACATCATCAACGCTCTGATCCCCATCTGGCATCAATTGAAATGGATGGCTCTCGTCTTGGAGAGGCTCCATGTTTTGACAAGCTTCTGGGTTTGATCTTTACTGCTGATCTGAAATGGAACACATACATCAAGTCTGTTGCCAAGGTCGCTGGAAAGATGGTGGGATCCTTCAACCGCTCCAGAAGATATCTCACTACTGATGCAATTCTCTATCTATATAAAAGCCAAGTACATCCAAGGATGGAATATTGCTGCCATATCTAGGAAGGAGCTGCTAAAAACAGCCTATCCTGCCTTGACAGAGTACAAAATAGACTTCATGGCTTAGTGGGGGATGCCCTTTTCTCTACCCTGCAACCTCTCTCCCACAGAAGAGACGTTGCGAGCTTATCCTTGTTTTATCGTTATTTCCATGGCAGGTGCTCGTCTGAACTCCAATCTCTGGTCCCCCCTCGCCAATCTTTCACAAAAAACACCCGTCTAGCTGCATCCACTTTGAAAAATTTCCCCCACTCTTTATCTGTGCCTAAATGAAAACGTAGATTCCATGAGCAGAGCTTCTTTCTTAGAACTGCACGCCTGTGGAACTCTGTTCCGTCTGCCTGCTTCCCACCTGACTACAACTTTGATGTCTTCAAGTCCAACGTTAACAAATTCCTAATGAACCGCCCCCCTTAAGTAGACACTTCATCAAATCTCCACTCTAACGTACTGTACTTACAATAACCTTTATCCCTGAGTGGCTTCCGGGCCTTGATAAGTGGTGACCACCGTGTAAAAAAATATATATATAATGTTTATAAATAATAAGAAAAGTCCTTCTCACATAATGTTTATAAATAATAATAAAACTCCTTATACAGTAAGGTTTATGAATAATAAGAAAACCTCTTCCCAAATAATGTTGATAAATAATAATAAACCGCTTTCCCAAATACTGTTTATAAATTAAAATAGAACTCCTTTCCAAATACTGTTTAAAAATAAGAATAAAACCCCTTCCTAAATAATGTTTATAAATAATAATAAAACTATTTCCCAAATAATGTTTATAAATAATAAGAAACCTTCTTCCCAAATAATGTGTATTAATAATAAGAAAACTTCTTTCCAAATAATGTTTATAAATAATAAGAAAATTCCTTCTTAAATTATGTTTATAAATCATAATATAATTGTTTCCCAAATAATGTTTGTAAAGAAAACACTCCCTAAATAATGTTGCTAAATAATAATAAAACTCCTTTCCAAATAATGTTTATAAATAATAAGAAAATTTCTTCCCATATAATGAGTGTAAATATTAACAAAACTCCTTCCCAAATAATTTTTATAAATAATAAGTCATTCACAAATAATTTTTATAAATAATAACTCATTCACAAATAATGTTTATAAATAATAATAAATCTAATTCCCAAATAATTTTTTGGAAATAATCAGAAAACTCCTTCCTACATAATGTTTATAAATAAAAATTATTAGAAAACTCCTAAATAATGTTTATGGATGATAAGAAAACCTCTTCCCAAATAATGTTTATAAATAATGAGAAAACTCCTTCCTAAATAATGTTTATAAATAATGAGAAAACTCCTTCGTAAATAATGTTTATAAATAATAAGAAAACTCTTTCTCAATTAATATTTATTAATAATAAGCAAACCTCTTCCCAAATAATATTTATAAGTAATACGAAAACTCCTTCTAAAATAATGTTTATAATACTCCTTCACAGATAATGTATATTATTAATAAGAAAACTCCTTTCCAAATAATGTGTATTAATTATGAGAAAATTCCTTCGCAAATAATGTTTATAATAATTAGAAATTCCTTCTTAATTAATGGTTATAAATATAATAGAATTCCTTCCCAAATTATGTTTATAATTAATAAGAAAACTTTCCCAAATAATATTTATAATTAATAAGAAAACCCATTCCCAAATCATATCTGCAAATAATAATAAAACTCCTCCCCAAAATATGTTTATACATAATAAGACAACTCCTTCTAAAATAATGTTTATAAATAATAATAAAACTCCTTCCCAAATCATATTTACAAATAATAATAAAACTCCTTCCAAAATAATGAGTATAAATAATAAGACAACTCCTTCTAAAATAATGTTCATAAATAAGAAACTCCTTCACTAATAATGTTTTGTAACAATAATTCTTATTATTACAAAACATTATTAGTGAAGCTGTTTCTTACCTCTTCCCAAATTATGTTTATAAATAATAATAAAACTTATCCCCAAATGATATTTATGAATAATAATAAAACTCCCTCCCAAATAATGTTTATAAATAATAAGAAAACTCCTTCTCAAATAATATTTAAAACAAAACTGTGGATAAAACTGTATTACAAATAGGGCAGAAACATAAAACAAAACTTTAGATAAAACTGTATTACATATAAGAATGAATGAATGAGAAAATTCATTCCCAGATAATGTTTATTAATAATAATTAAAACTCCTCAAATAATGTTTATAAATAATAAGAAAACCCCTTCCAAACTAACGTTTATAAATAATAAGAAAACTCCTTCCCAAATAAGGTTTATACATAATAAGAAAACTCTTCTCAAATAAATTTTATTAAACTATGTTTATAATTTTAAAAATGTTTTTACATTTGTTTTTGTTTATTGGTTTGATATAAATGTTATTAAATTTTGTTTATGATTTTTTAAATCTTTTTTACATTTTTTTTGTTTATTGTTTTGATATACATTTTATTAAATTATCTTTATGATTTTTTAAATCTTTTTTAGATTTGTTTTTGTTTCTTGTTTTGATATAAATTTTATTAAATTATGCTTATGATTTTTTTAATCTTTTTTTACATTTGTTTTTGTTTATTGTTTTGATAAAAATTTTATTAAATTATCTTTATGATTTTTTAATCTGTTTTACATTTGTTTTGTTTATTGTTTTGATATAAATTTTATTAAATTATCTTTATGATTTTTTAAATCTTTTTTACATTTGTTTTTGTTTATTGTTTTGATATAAATTTTATTAAATTATGTTTATGATTTTTAAATCTGTTTTACATTTGTTTTTGTTTATTGCTTTGATATAAATTTTATTAAATTATCTTTATGATTTTTTTAATCTTTTTTAGATTTGTTTTTGTTTATTGTTTTGATATAAATTTTATTAAACTATGTTTATGATTTTTTAAATCTTTTTTTACATTTGTTTTTGTTTATTGTTTTGATAAAATTTATATTTTATTAAATTATCTTTATAATTTTTTAAATCTTTTTTAGATTTGTTTTTGTTTATTGTTTTGATATAAATTTTATTAAATTATGCTTATGATTTTTTAAATCTTTTTTTACATTTGTTTTTGTTTATTGTTTTGATATAAATTTTATTAAACTATGTTTATGATTTTTAAAATCTTTTTTACATTTGTTTTTGTTTATTGTTTTGATATAAATTTTATTAAATTATCTTTATGATTTTTTAAAACTTTTTTTACATTTGTTTTTGTTTATTGTTTTGATATAAATTTTATTAAATTATGTTTATGATTTTTTTAATCTTTTTTACATTTGTTTTTGTTTATTGTTTTGATATGAATTTTATTAAATTATGTTTATGATTTTTTAAATCTTTTTTACATTTGTTTTTGTTTATTGTTTTTATATAAATTTTATTAAATTATGTTTATGATTTTTTTAATCTTTTTTACATTTGTTTTTGTTTATTGTTTTGATATGAATTTTATTAAATTATGATTATGATTTTTTTAATCTTTTTTACATTTGTTTTTGTTTATTGTTTTGATATAAATTTCATTAAACTATGTTTATGATTTGTTAAATCTTTTTTACATTTGTTTTTGTTTATTGTTTTGATATAAATTTTATTAAATTATGTTTATGATTTTTTACATTTGTTTTTGTTTATTGTTTTGATATAAATTTTATTAAATTATGTTTATGATTTTTTAAATCTTTTTTTACATTTGTTTTTGTTTCTTGTTTTGATATCAATTTTATTAAATTATGTTTATGATTTTTTACATTTGTTTTTGTTTCTTGTTTTGATATCAATTTTATTAAATTATGTTTATGATTTTTTACATTTGTTTTTGTTTCTTGTTTTTATATCAATTTTATTAAATTATGTTTATGATTTTTTAAATCTTTTTTACATTTGTTTTTGTTTATTGTTTTGATATAAATTTTATTAAACTATGTTTATAATTATTTTAATTGTTTTTACATTTGTTTTTGTTTATTGTTTTGATTTAAATTTTATTACACTATGTTTATAATTATTTTAATTGTTTTTACATTTGTTTTTAGTTTATTGTTTTGATATAAATTTTATTAAATTATGTTTATAATTATTTTAATTGTTTTTATATTTGTTTTTGTTTATTGTTTCGATATAGAAATTTTTTTAAATTATGTTTATAATTATTTTAATTGTTTTTACATTTGTTTTTGTTTATTGTTTTGATATAAATTTTATTAAAGTATGTTTATAATGTTTAAATCTTTTTTTACATTTGTTTTTGTTTATTGTTTCGATATAAATTTTATCAAATTATGTTTATAATGTTTTAAATCTTTTTTTACATTTGTTTTTGTTTCTTGTTTTGATATAAATTTTATTGAATTATGTTTATGTTTTTTTTAAATCTTTTTTACATTTCTTTTTGTTTATTGTTTTGATATAAAATTTATTGAATTATGTTTATGATTTTTTTAATTCTTTTTTACATTTGTTTTTGTGTATTGTTTTGATATAAATTTTATTAAACTATGTTTATAATTATTTTAATTGTTTTTACATTTGTTTTTGTTCATTGTTTTGATAAAAATTTTATTAAACTATGTTTATAATTATTTTAATTGTTTTTACATTTGTTTTTGTTTATTGTTTTGATATAAATTTATTAAATATGCTTATAGTGTTTTAATCATTGTTTTTACATTTGTTTTGTTTATTTTTTATATAAATTTTATGTAACTATGTTTATAAATTTTTAATTATAATTTTTGGATCAATTGTTTTCATAAAAATTTATTAAAATTTTGTTTATAATTTGTATTGATTGATTGTTTTCATATGAATTTTTTAATGTAGTTTATGTGTTTATACTTTTTAATATGAATTTATGTAAATGTAGTTTGTAAATTTTTTATTCAGTGTTTTCATGTTAATTGATTTACAGAAAATTTATAGTTTTTTATTATTTGTTTTCATGTGAATCCATTTATATGTGGTTTATATTTCGTGATTAATAGTTTTTATGTAAATTTATTTAAATTTTGTTTATACGTTTTTATAATTATTTTCATGTGAATTTTATGTGAATTGATTTATATGTAGTTTATATTTTGTGATTTATTCTTTTATATTAATTAATGTAAAATTGTTTATAATGTTTTATTTTATGATAGCTTTCATATAAGTGATTAAAATGAATTCATCATGATGTAGTGTATTATTTTTTATTAGTTGTTTTCAATGATGTGATTAATATTTTTCATGTAAATAAATTAAAATGTAGTTTATATTTTTGGATTATTGTTTTCAATTGAATTGATTAAAACGTATTTTATTGTTTTTGATTAATTGTTTTCATAACAACTGATTTTAATGATAGAATATGTAATTTTTATGAATTGTTTTCATATAAAATGATTTATATGTTGTTTATTATCTGTTTATTAATGTTTTATATGAATTATTTAAATGTAGTCCATCTTTTTTTATTTTTTTGCATCTAAATTGATTTGAATATTGTTTATAATTTTTTTATTCATTGCTTCATGTGAATTGATTAAAATGTAGCTTATATTTTTTGATTACTTGTAATCATATTAATTGATTCAAATGTAGCTTATATTTTTTGATTACTTGTAATCATATTAATTGATTCAAATGTACGTTATAATTTTTTACGAATTGTTTTCATATGAATTTTTTAATGCAGTAAATAATTTTCTTGATTATTTGTTTCCATGTCAATGGATTTAAATGTAGTTTAGATTTTTTATTTATTGTTGTATGTGAATTGTAATTACAATTTTTTATTAATTGTTTTCATATAAATTTGTTTAAATGTTTATATTTTTATGAATCCTTTTCATATAGATTTGATTGAAATGTAGTTTATAAATTTTATTAGTAGTTTTATATGAATTGATTTCATGTAGTTGGGAATTTTAGCAATATGTATTTTTATATGAATTTATTAAAATAGTGTTTATATTTTTCAATAACTGTTTTTATATGAACTTTTTAAAATGTAGTTGAGAATTTTTCTAACATTGTTTTCATGTGAATTGATTAAAATTTTGTTTATACTTTTTTATTAATCTTTTCCTATGAATTAATTAAATTGTATTTTTTAAAGTTTTATTAATTTTTTCATGTGAAGTGATTTTAATGTAGTGCATAATTTCTGAATTATTATGTTTATATGGATTGATTCCAATATAGTTTATAATTTATTTGATTATTTGTTCGAATATATAATCGAATTGAATATAGTTGATAATTTTTTATTACTTTTTATATGAATTGATTTAAATGTTGTTTATGATTTCTTGGATTATTGTTTTGTTTATAATTTTTGTATTTATTGTTTTCGTATGAATTGATTAAAATATAGTTTATTATTTTGTAATATATGCTTTTATGTGAACTTATTCAAGTGTTATTTATATTTTTTAAATAATTGTATTCATATCAGTTGATTTCAGTATAGTTTATATTGTTTATTAATTGTTTTATATTAATTGATTTAATTGTAGTTTATATATTTTTATTATTGTTTTTGTGTGAATTAATTTAAATGCACTTTATATATTTTTGATCAACTCTTTTCATGTGAATTGATTTAAATGTAATTCATAAAAGTTTTGATTATTGTTTTCGTTAAAATGTTTTCAATGCAGTTTATATGTTTATAGAGTGTGTTCATATAAATTTATTTTAATGTAGTTTATATTTTTTTAATTATTTTATTCATGTGAATTGTTTTAAATGTAGCTTATAATTTACTATTAATTTTTTTCATATAATTGAATTAAATGTAGTTCATAATTTTTATGCTTTCATGTGAATTGATTCAACTCTAGTTTATAATGTTTTTGATTAACTGTTTTATATAAATTGGTTTAAATGTAGTTTATAATTTTATTTTATTTTAAGGAATTAATTATTTTATATGAGTTGATGTCCATATTGTTCATATTTTAGATGAATTTTTTCATGTGTATGTATGTAAATGTAGTTTATAATTTATTTAGAATTATTGTGTTCATATTTCTTTATGAGTTTTTATGAGTTTATAACTCTCTAATTAATTGTCCTTATGTGAATTAATTTAAATTTAGTTTATTTTTTCTAGCAATTGTTCGCATTTAAATTGCTTCAAATGTAGTTTATTTTTTTATTCATTGTTTCCATATAAATTGTTATAATATAGTTTATTTTTATTTATTATTGAATTTATTTTAATGTAAGTGTTCATTTTTTAATTATTGTTTTTATGTAAGTTGATTTAAATGTAGTTTTATTGTTTCGAATCAATTGTTTCATGACAATTAATTCAAATGTAGTTTATATTTTTAGATTAATTGTTTTCATGTGAATTGGTAAAAATGTAGTGTGCAATTTTTGTATAACAATTTATAAATTGATTTAAAAGTAGTTTATAATTTTTTATTAATTGGTTTTATGTTATTTGATTTAAATTTACTTATAAAAAATTATTGTTTACATGTGAACTGATTTAAATGACGTTTCTATTTTTTTTATAAATGTAAATTAATTAAAATGTAGTTTATAATTTTTTAATTATTGTCTTCACGTAAATTTATTTTAATTTTGTTGATAATTTTTTATTTAATGTTTTCATGTGAATTGATTTAAATGTAGTTTGTATTTTTTAAATTACGGTATTCATATAGGTATTCTTAAATGCAGTTTATAATTTGGTTAATTATTTTCATGTGAATTTATTTAAATGTAGTTTATAATTTTTTTTTATTTGTTGTTTTCTTGTAAATCGATTTAAATGTAGTTTATAATTTTTTAGTATTTGTTTTCATCGGAATTGCTTTAAATGTATTTTGATTGATTGTTATCTCATGAATTGATTTTAATGTTGAAATTTTTCATATGTATTGATTTAATTGCAATTCATATTTTTTAAATAATTGTTTTCATATGAATTTATTTAAATGTTGTTAATTATTTATTTTATTAATTGTTTTCGCATTAATTTATTGAAGTCTATATTTTTTATTTAATTGTTTCCATTTGAATTGTTTTAAACGCAGTTTATAATTTATTTAATGTATTTTTAAATATTAATTGAATTATATTTTGATTAGTTGTTTTTTGTGAATTTATTTCAATGCAGTGTATATATTTTTTTATTTGTTTTATGTGAATTGATGTAAATGTAGTTTATAATTTTTTGATTAAATGTTTTCATGGGAATTGATTTGGATGCAATTTATACTTTTTGAATGTTTTCATGTAAATTGATTTAAATGCTTTCATGGGATTTGATTTAAAGGTAGTTTAAATTGTTTTGATTTATTATTTTCATATGAGTTTATAAAAATTTAATTGTAGTTTTGAAATTTTTTGAGTTATTGTTTTCATTTTAATTGATTTAAATGAAGTTTGTAATTTGTTTGGAGTAATTGTTTTCATATAAGTGGATATTGCTAGGTTGATTTCATCCATCCAGTCTGAACCGAATAAACTCAAGGCATTATTTAGTACCAAAACGTTTAATTTTTCAGTTTCCCCATTAGATAGAAATTCTCTCTCAGATATGATATGTGTGCCGTTAACGCTGTCTTGTGAGATCTCAACATTGTGTCTATTCAATTTTTTCCATGTATTTAAATTTAGTATTCATAGATCTGAGCCAAAATCTAATTATAATTTAATTTCTTTGTAAAGAATTTCTAGTGATAAATATTTATGTAAACTTCCTTCGTGTTTTTCAACGGTTTTCGTTAGGCGCACCCGACTTTTAATTTTAATTTTATTCATGCAATGGGAACTTTTGGTGTCCTCTTTTTTACATACCAAATATTTTAAACAGATATGAGCAATCTCTGACTTAATGTAGATCTCCACATCGGGAGAAGGCATTTTTCTTTTTGAAAATTCTTTTTTAAGATGAACGGAGACATGCATAATAATTTCTCCTTGGTTTTATTTGTTGCGTGCATTTTAGTTTGTTTGGCTATTTTTCATACGAAATGCTAGATTCGATATCTTTGGTCATTTTTAATGATTTCTATCGTCTGACAGTCTTCTGTTAAGTTTTGTAGTTAAACTTGGTTTATTTTCTAATTTTGTTAGAACGCGCCTTCTGATTTTTGCATCTTGGCCTGATGAGTAAGTTACTGTGCGAAAACTGACATTCAAAATTGTCCGCACTGAAATCTGACAATTTAAATTCCTCACAGTGTTTATTGACCACAGACAAGTAAGTTGCGAAATCATCTTTGTTCGTTTTTAATTAGATTTAGCATTTCCACCTTAATAGAATAGAGAAACTTTCGGACTGAAATGTTCTGTAAAAAGTTTCACCGTATCGGCGAAAGATAACTCAGAAGTTTTCTGTGGCAAAAAAAAAATCCACAAATTTATTATGTTCAACAATCTTCACATTGCATAATAGCAAATAAACTTTTTCTGTTCGAACCATTGTTGGCAATCTATATTAAGTCTTCGTACATTCTATAATATGTTGAAAACGACGTATCTTCTTCCGTTACATAGCAAAATTTGTCAACTGCATTCAATACTGAATCTTCTGAAAATGCGATTTTATTAGCCGCGTACGCATTGTTTTCGGCGACTTGGGAAAGTAGCTCCTAAATCCTAATTTGTCGTTCTACACTGTTTATGGTCGGATAATTGTTCTTCTGTGCGTTGCAAGTTGTTCTTGATTTTCATTCCACCTATTTTTTGTTGTTGAATCTGTAGTTTTACTTACTCTATCATAGCTGCCTGGAGTTCGTCCATGAATGCACAGATTTTTAATAGCTGTATTCGGTTTAACCAAGTTTTAACTGTTTCGAACAGCTGAGGAGGATAAAAATGTTTCCCACAAGTTTGCACTAAAACACCATTGTACTTACAGCTTAGCTTCCCTTGGGAATAATATATTTTCTTCAATGTAGTTGCTTCGTTTTTGTGTTCACGAACCAAAACTGTTCTGGAATATTTACTGGCAAACAGATAGAAAAAAATAAAAACTTTTTTTTTTCTTTTTTAAAGTGACAACTTACTAAAGGTTTTAACAATCAATGGGAATATAAATTCTTTTAACCATTGAATAACATCTCATCGAGTAGTGACTAAGAAATATTCACTGGAATATATTGGAAATATATTATCGTATATTCCCAATATTTTGTAAATATTGTCTTAGTCACGACTTGTTATGTTATCCATTTTTGTGATTGCGAAGATGTTTCGCTTTTTTGCGTTAATGTTGTAGACGCTGTATTGATTTTTCGTGAAAGTTCATTTAGTGCTATAGTTGAAAAACGATGTGTTTGGTATCCCTTAGTCGAATTCAAGATTGCCATTGTTATAGCTAATTTTCGTGAGCACATTTATCCGAATCCTCATTCGCCAGTGTTATAACCCTAGTTAAAAGGTTGCAGGGAAAACAGAACACTTGAATAGAGTAGAAAAAACGAACAATCTTTGTTGGTTCTTCGGATCTACTCTTATTTTTTTGGTGTTTATGTAATACGGATCGGTTCATTCATACGTAATTTCGTCATAATAGATGTGTTGTTTCAATATACAGGGTGTCCGTAAAGTTACTATACAGTTGAGGATCTGTATTAAAATAATGATTCCAATCACGAATTACATCCTGTGCGTTTTCTGTTTTCCAATATCGCTTCAAAATAAATTTGCGCTCTTCCAAAGTTAGCTTGCGTGGCATACTTGATTGAATAAACCTGTAGAAAAATAAATATTAACTATTAATACAAATATAATACAATAAAACAATAAGACTGCATAGTAACTTTACAGACACCCTATATATTGATTAAAATATAGTTTACAATTAAAGTAACATTAAACAAAAATATTTTTTGGCCTTTGGAACAAGATCATAGTGTAGTATCTGTGTTATGATATCGTTTTAGAGGGGGTACATATTATTTACGTGACGGCCTGTACATATATTATTAAATGTTCCTTGTAGTTGACAACACCCATATTTTAAATGTTCATTTAGAAAAGAGACAGAGTGGCAGTAGGTACATGTTGAAGACATTTATACGGAAACAGTTCATATTTACAAGACATACTTTGAGGAGAGGATAAAGTGGTATACATTGATACATTCTGGAATGATTAAACACATTACCTTTTCTCGTTGGAATGATGAACACAGAAAGACGGTAGTTATAAAAAACATGATAATAGTTTATTCTTCGATCGTTCGGAAATGATTCTGTACTTCAGGGATTCAAAGTCGTTACATGGTTCCTTCTAAGCCTCCCGCTCCCAAAAGGGTCCCCTGACTCTAACTGAGAATCGGTCTGATCATCTCTGCTTCTCTGATTCTCTGATTCTCTGATCTGAATCTGATTCTCCTCGTTAACTCTTCGAACCCTTTCCTATATTGAGAAATCATTTCTGCCATGACGTCACACGTATGTCTGGCAAACGTGACCACAACTCACGTGTTTCAAACGTGCACGATTTGCACATTTTGAAACCATTTCTGACGACCAGGAAATTTCCCATTTACAAAGGAATTAAACCTACTTGTTAATTCTATAACCGATATTTTTATCATGCATTTTTTCTAAGAATGTGAATAGATTTTTCAGCTAAATTTTATTTATAAAATATTTTAAAAGAATTAACAATTTAACTGGATATTCCATTTAAAACCTATTGTTCTTTAAAACTTATCTACAGGGCCCGATTCTTGTTTTAACTGATATCATTTTCATTTAACTAATTCTCTTTTTTTACTTATATGAAAAGGGGACAGCCCTTTTCATGTAACATCTGTTTTTGATGCTACACTTTATCTTTTCTGTCCTCGGTCGGTGGATGAGAAATCTTTCATGACTGAGATTATTTTTGCTCCTATCCAGAGTGCCCCTTATTGGGAAGCTGAATTCTGCCCACAAGATTATATGTTGAAATATTTAAATAACTATTACTTTAAATACAGAAATTATATTTAAAGTTTTGGTTTTCTGTTCTTCTATGTCCCATGTTTTTCAAAATGTGTAGCATATTAGTTGTCTCACAGGCCATCATCAGTGATCGCTCACTATGGTGTTCCCTGGAGACCAAGTGACAACAAGTCTCCCCAGATTTCCAGTGTTCTCCACCTCTTGACAACTTGTGCAGATGATTGCATGTTATCACAAAAGCCGTTGTCACTGATTTCTCGTTGGCATCGGCCATTGGTATTTCCTGGGGTTTGGCTTACAAAATGCCTTCCCAAGGTACCAAATTTGAACTGCTCACTACCACTACCAATGGAGATTTGGTCAGTACTCTCTCACCTCGGTCTTTCCACCCTCCCTGGCCCTTCACAACTAGTTGGTGTGGCGCCAGTCGATGTCATCTATACCAGTTTTTATTATTATTATTATGATAATAATAAGGGTGCTTGTGCAGTGTACGCTCGTATATTTTAAATATTATTTTCAAGTTAAATTAAATGTTGGGTTTGTATTACTGTACACATAGATTCGAAAAAGTTGTTAAAAAAACAAATATATAACAAATAAATGTTATCAAAGGCAAGATAAGTTACTTTTCTACCTAACTGGATATGTTTTTAGGGGTTTGTATTACTATACACATAAATTCGAAAAAGTGGTCAAAATTCAAATATATACCAAATGAATGTTATCAAAGGCAAGATAAGTTACTCTTCTACCTATCTGGAAAGGTTTTTATATTTTTATATACTTTAAAAGGTGTAATCGCTGCGAAAACCATACAATGTTTATTGATATATTTTAAAAAGGAAAATGTCAGCATGCTCGCTATTGAAGTCAGTAAGTTTGGGAAAATGAGTTCAAACAAACAATTTATACAAAATACTGTTAGAGACACACCGAATATATGTCCGCTTATGTCACGGTAACATATATTGAGCGAGTTTCTAACAGTATTTTGTATAATTTTTTTGTTTAAACTCGTTTTCCCAAACTTTCCGTGTGAAACAGCAAGCGTGCCGCCATTTGTATTTTTCAAATGCATCGGTAAATACTGTATGTTTTTCGAGCTGAATAAACATTTTACATTAAATAAAAACACGCAAAATATATCCAGTTTGGTAGAAAAATAACTTATCTTGCTTTGAATAACATTTGTTTGTTATATATTTGTTTTTTAACAATTTTTTCGAATCAATGTAAAACAAACCCGTCATGTAAATTTATTTACTTCGAATTTTTTTTTTTTTTGTAACATTTAAAAAAAAAAAAGACTTGAAGTTTTAAATATATTTCAAAGAAATAAATTACACCCGGTGCTAAAATCGTAAAAAAAGAAAAAAAAAACTGCCGTGAAAAACTTTTAAATATTTGGAAATACTCAGTGAAAAGTTTTATTTATTATTAAAAGAACGGACTGAAAAATATTATATAAAATTGTTCGTTTTGCAGTAGAAAAAAATAAATAAAATGAAATATTCGACTTTCTCCGATAGAAAACAAAGTTCAAAAACTTGTTCAATCACTATATTTTGTTAGATAAAAATTATCCCAATGTGCAATTATAATAATTATTATCCATTATTCTTTCTCTTTAGAACATACATGGACACTCGGTAACACATATTGGTAGCCATGAACAATCGGTAACACAATTGGTTGCCATATTTTTTTATGCCTGTTAGCGTCACCACGTGGTGTAATGAAGAGTTAAAAATATTTCTTTAAATATTATGGGGGTGTGTATTCTCTTTTAAAGACGATATCTTCTTCAATAATGATCATAAAACGTGTTTTCATCTATATTTATTTAATAAGAGACCAGTTTTCCTGCCTAACAAAAAGGGAGGAGTTTTCCACGTACGAGTTTTACGGCTACGAGTTTTCAGGATACGGGTTTTCCGGGGACGAGTTTTCCGGTGACATTTCCGGGCACCGATATAACATATAAGAAATATTTGGAATCAACTCTCTCCTTGTTGTTATTTCAGATCATTGGAAACCATAGCAGAAAGTTTTAGCCCCCCCCCTCCATCAAGGCCAGAAGTTTTAGGGAAATATCAGATATTTTGCAATTAATATGAAAAACAAATGGTTGAATCACTTTATGGTTGTAAAAAAGTCCCAAAATAGGCTCTGCTTATCCGTTTTATGTGCGACCTTAAATGTCACATGGCCTACTACATAATTAAGGTCATTAGCATTCCAACGAGTCTTCGTCTGTTAAATACTGATCAATAGTCGCTGAGATTTCGAACTTATAAAATTGCTAAAGAGTTGCTATATATATATATATATATATATATATATATATATATATATATATATATATATATATATATATATATGTATATGTATACACTAGGACTACCCCTGTAGGAATGTGCCCAGTTGAAGGTGAAGATATGAATGTGTTCAGCCAATTTTTCGATATTTGTCTTCTGAAAGGTGGAACTTAAAAACGATACTGATCTTGTAAAAATCCGTCGCCTCTGTCGAAAGTTTTAGGCAGACATGCAAACAGACATACATACATTTATATATTGATAACTAAAAATTTTCCACCCAAACCGATTTAAAAGCTTGCCCTATCTCTGAATACCCTTGATGTAAAATTTCAAATGTTTACACCAGAAATTATCTGAGTAATTTGGTAGAAACCGCAGAGGTCAATTTTTTTTTTTTACTTTGACCCCTATTATGACCGAATAAGATTTATTGTTTTCGGTTCAAATCAAGTTATTAAGTTAAATCCATGTCCAAGGAACCTATATCTAAAATTTCAAGTGTTTAGACACAAAATTGTCGGAGGAATTTGGTAGAGTTCTCAAAGGTCAAATCGTTGAACTTTGACCCATTAACAGCCAAATTTCTGGCCGAAAACTGTTTAGAAAATTTTTCCCAAATCTCAGTACTTTGTATATAAATTTCGAGTCTGTAGACGGGTGTTTGGAGGTGTATGATGAGCAAAAAAAAAAAAAAAAAGCGGTCAATTTGTTTTAACTTTGACTATTATGACCCCTTTACCTTTAGGGCTCAAATCAAGTTAGATACATGTCCATGATAGGATACTTCTGTCAACGGAGATATTACATTTTATACGTAATTTCTATCTATAGCATTCTTCAAACCACATCTACATTGATTGAGGTACGGTCATTAGCATATCACATTAAATCAAATCTATTTAAATAATTAGCTCGATGATATTACTTATTCGACATAGTATCTTTTTTAACTGTACTAATTGAAGTTTTAAAATTATTTAGTTTATTTAAGTTCCAATTTATATTTGATTTAACTTATTTTATCTGAAATGTGAAATCGTTTAATTTTCAAACCAGAAACGAAAGGGGAAATAACTGTGATAGCTTAATTGAAAAATTGTTTTAAACGGAGGAGCACGTTATTAAATATTTCCTGTAATAAATTTGTTTTCATTTCGAAATATTCTTCTAAGCTGAATTATTATTTTTATTTTTAATTCGGAGGAACTTTTTTTTGTCGCTTATTCTTAATTTGTAAGTAACCTTTTTTGTATGTTAGAGAAAAGGGTAAATATGAAGAATTACTCCACCCTCGAAAATTCCTTTAAAGTTACCACTTTTATAAGTTTTCGGGGGCGCTGAAAACGAAAATTATGTAGGTGTAGGAGCTATCGAAAGATTCAATATGACTCTAAATCAAACCAGAATTCCATACCGCATCGACCGCCACATGGATAACCAAGGGTCGCTACTTGGTGTGCCGGCACTGACTACAGCTATCGACAAGTTTACTACAGCACCAAAACCTAAGCTAACAAAATATAGACGTACCATCAAAATATCCACCTTTAATGTACGGACACTTCAACCCACATGTCAAATATCAGATAGCATTCCAAATGAAGTCATTAATGCTATCATGATGCTATATGAGCACACTCGAGCAATGGTCGAATCCCCAGATGGGGACACTGAATTTTTTGACATCTGCACTGGGGTTCTACAAGGAGATACTCTTGCCCCTTTTCTTTTCATTGTCTGTCTTGACTTTGTACTTCGCACCTCTGTTGATATACACAATATGCTAAGCTTCACCCTAAATGAATCCAGAAACAGACGTCATCAATCAGCACACATAACTGATGCAGATTACGCAGACGATATTGCTTTGTTCGCGAATAACACTGCTGATGCACAAACACTGCTACGCAAGCTAGAAAAGTCTGCAAATGACATTGGTCTCCAGATAAATGCGGATAAGACAAAGTTTATGACTTTAAATGTGAAGGGAGAGATCAGGGCTTTGGTTGGATCAACACTGAAAGAAGTCGCTGAGCTTACGTATCTGGGTAGCAACATAGTTTCCACAGAGAGAGATATCGGAATTCGCATCTCAAAAGCATGGACCGCATTGGATGGGCTACATTCAGTATGGACTTCGAGACTGGTTGACAAACTGAAGAGGCAGTTCTTCAGGGAAGTGGTAGAATCTGTCCTTGTTTACGGTGCTACAACCTGGGCACTCACCAAAAGATTGGAAAGAAAACTAGACGGCACATACACCTGTATGCTAAGAACAATATTAAATATATCTTGGCAAAATCATCCCACGAAGCAGCAACTTTATGACAACTACCTGCCATATCTAATACCATCAGAGAAAGACGTTTACGATTTGCCGGTTATTGTCTGAGGAGCAAGCATGAATTGGTGAGTGATGTATTGCTATGGACTCCACGACACGGACGCGCAAGCAGAGGACGACCTAGATCCACGTACATCCAACAAATAGCACACGACGCCAACTGTGAACCCGAAAATCTGAGGCAACTGATGGAAGACAGGAAACTCTGGAGAGGAAGAGTCACATTGGTCCGGGCAATGAGCCCGTCATGATGATGATGATGATGATAATGATGAAAACGAAAATAACGTTTAAAATTACGGCAAACGAATAGTTTCCAAGATATGAAATGTTAGTTTCAAAAAGTGGGGGATCATTTTTCTAAAATAATTTAACGTAAAATGAGCACCCACTTTGTGGCCATCATTTTTTTTTTTTGTAATGGGGGGGGGGGCTTTCTTTCCACCCTCGGAAAATCTTTGAAAATTACCACTAACGTTAAAAATTCCAGGAAAGTAGTTTATAAGATATGAAGAAATGCATCCACTCATTTGCCGTAATTTTAAACGTTTTTTCGTGTTTAGCGCCACCGAAAACTTATGAAAGTGGTAATTTTAAAGAAATTTTCGAGGGTGGAGTGATTTTTCATATTTACCGAGAAAAATAACTAAAACTAATGTCCTCATTTACTTGCATTCCCACGAGGGCAGAGTTAGTCAGACACAAGGCCAATTTTCCATGTGAGCAAAATCCATCATCATTTTTTTTTTTTGTTTGTTTGTTTATAAAATTTAATCGTTTTGGCCATAATAATTATACCATAGCAAGTGTGTTTAATTGCCTGCAAAACAGATTTTCTTTATAACTAGCATTTCAGCCCGGCGTTGCCCGGTGTTTGGATGCGTGTGTTGAGCAAAAAAAAAAGTGGTAGTAGGAAGGCAGGCTCGAACCCGCACCACGAAGGAGGAAAAGAACGGGGAAAAAACCTGGCGTCTCTGCTGTTACGATCACCGCCAAACCGGAAGTGACATACGTTTTAATTAAGGCTAGAAAATCGAGAGGAAAGGATGACTTTCAAAAATATCGGTGCAAAAAGCGACCACCCCTGTAGAAAAGTGCCTAGTTGAAGGGGAAGATATCAATGTTTTTGGCCAATTTTTCGATAATTGTCGTATGAAAGCTAGAACTTTAAAACGATACTGATCTTCGTAAAATTCGCCGCCTCTGTCGAAATTTTTAGGCATACATGCAAACCTACATACATACATTTATATATGGTAACTAAAAATTTTCGACGCAACCCGATTAAAAAGCTTGCCCTATATCTGAATACCCTTTATGTAAAATTTCAAATATTTAGACCAGAAATTGTCTGAGTAATTTGGTAAAAACCGCAGAGGTCAACTTTTTTTAAAATTTGACCCCTATTATGACCCCTTAACATTTACTGTTTTGAGCTCAAATCAAGTTATTAAGTTAAATCACTGTACAAGGAACCTATACTAAAATTTCCGCCCGGCATTGCCCGGGTGTTTGAAGGTGTATGTTGAGCAAACAAAAAAAAAAGCGGTAATTTATGTTATGACCGCTTTACCTTTAGTCTTTTGGGCTCAAATCAAGCTATTAAGTTAGATCTGAAATAAACGTATGGCTGCAAGAAAAATACAGACGACCGAGTAAGGTTAAATATATATATATTTTATATCTCACCAAATCAGAGATTTGAGGCGTCGTTGTTAGGATGGCTGGCCGGGCGTTGAGATAACCCCGTCAACGATCAAAGTTTCTTTGGGTTTGGTTGGGTTTGGTTGGGTGATGGCAGAAATGTGGCGATCCTTGTTAGCTGATGTCGCTTAGCGCGGGGTTGGTGAGAGGTGATGCTTTGGTATCAGCCGAAGAAGGAAAGGGGCTTGTATCAGGATCGCGGGTGAGATGTTAGCGGTGGGCGATGCTGGCTGTGCGTGGGAAGCTCCGTCTGATGTGGTTGGTGAAGGGTCGGATGCTGGTTGAAGACGGAGCGAGTTCACAGCGCGCCACGCTAGGCCGATCTGTCGGTTGTCGAAAAGGCTGGTATTTTTATAGTCGTGAAGCGGACGTAGTAAGGAGCAAAGAAAGTTTTTTAATCGCTGGCTTTAGTTTGCTTTTTGATTGTGTTTGTTTTTGTGCTATAATGTGTTGTAGTGAACCGTCTGTTTGGTGTATGTATGCATGTGTTATATCGATTTGAAGCTAATAAAATTGTGAATATAATCTAGTCAGTGTTGTGAGGTTGCAATGTTTGGTGAATTATATACTGGTGTTTATATGCTTAGGGGTTGCGTTTACTGTGATGTTTGTGTTTTGTATTTTGTTTTTTTTCTTTTGCTGTGCGGCTTTCTCTGGCGGTTTTCTTTGCTGAAGTAAGGTGCAAGTTATTCTAATGATGTGTGTATCTAAAGAAATGGGATTTGAAGTTGTCATGTGTACTTATTGTGTTCATTTGCGTTGTACCGACGAACAGATTTGTCCTAGTGTCGCCATTGCTGGTTTCCGGTTCATGAAAATATGGAGGGATATGCGATATAACAGATCCATGTCCAAGCAACCTATATCTAAAATTTCAAGTGCATAGACCCAAAATTGTCGGTGGAGTTTAGTAGAGTTCTCAAAGGTCAAATCGTTGAACTTTGACCCCTTAACAGCCAAATTTCTGGCCCAAAACCGATTACATAGATTTTCCCATATCTCAGTACCCTGTATATCAAATTTCGATTCTGTAGACTAAAAATTACCGATACAAAACCGCAATTATAAAAAAAAAAGCTAATTAATCGAGCCGAATTGATTTCCTCCAATAATAATAAAAAAATTCTACAGCGAAGTAAAAAATACCAAACAGGTTTTAATTAATAACTAATTTCCCAATTAAACTAACAGTCTAGTAACCTAGAACAAACTATAAATAACCAAGTTTTCAATCCTCACCCGATTAATTTATTCTATCGCAACCAGCTACACCACAACTTTAAATCAGATGAAAAGGTTCTAAGGAATATAATATATCGATATATCAATCGCCAGTCAATAATAATTTCAGATTTATAATCTACTACAAGAAATTAACAACTGCTAACCTTATAATTAAAAACAACATTTACTGGACAACTAAATCAGTCGATGAAACCAATGTAGTCTACAAATTCAAATGCACCTTGGGAGAATGCATCTCCAACAATAGATACGCCAATCGAAATCGGGAATCGGAAAAATCGGAACTTTTTGGGGTATCGGAATCGGAAAAAATATAGCCGAATTTCCGATTCTTTTTTCTTTTTGACAATAAAAATGAAACAAGCACAAATTGTTTTTTTTTATTAGAAGTTGTTTATTTACAACGCTGCACTTCCATTTCTTATTCTCTTTCAGTGGAGGAGCAGTCCTTCACGACTGAGGCAGTTTTTTATTTTTGTACCTTTTCTCCACGTTAAAAACGATCCTGCTGTCTAACTCTGTCCCGTGGGGAGGCATTGTAAATAGGTACAACATAAGACTGAGAAGGGCCGCAGAATAAGTTATAACTCACATTTACAGATTTAACATTTATCGATTTACTACCTAGCTGTTTGTTTTCTTCCTTGCTGGCAAGTTTTTAGTAGTTTAACTTATTCAAAGCGTTTATTCAGTTAAAAAAAAAAACAAGTAGCGCTAAGTGTTACGTAAGAACAAGAAATAATGTTCGACATGAGGGATCACATCTTAGGAGTCTTAATAATCGCTCAAAACAGAAAATTAAAGTGAATACTGAGGGAGATTTAGCTTAATTTTCGATAAATTGAACTATTTCAATTTAATACGATCAGTGAGTAAAACTTTGTTTCATCGGAACTTAAATTTATACATTATCATTATTATTATTATTATTATTATTATTAGTAGTAGTAGTAGTAGTAGTAGTAGTAGTAGTAGTAGTAGTAGTAGTAGTTCTATGTATATATTAATACGATAGGGTGTGCGTTATTTTCTGTGTCACGCTTACATCCGGATCGTTTAATTGTCATGTACTTCCATTGGTGCCCGGAAAACTCGTACCCGGAAAACCTGTACCCGGAAAACCCGTACCCGGAAAACTCGTGCCTGAAAAACTCCCCCCTTTGGTAGAAAAACTGATCCCTTATTGATAAATATCGATTGAAAACACATTTTATGAGCGTTCTTAAAGAAAAAATTGTCTTTAAAAGAGAATAGACATCTCATAAATTTTAAAAATTATTTTTATCTCTTTTTTTAAAAAAAATAAACTTGATCACGGAGTCAAGATACGAAAAACGAAACCATATATTTATTTTTAAAAAATAATTTAGTCTTAACACTTTTTGTGTTATTACGAAACAAAAATAAAAGAAAGAAAACACGTAAAGAAAACAATTATTTTATTTAGAAGAATTGATTCAATTTAAACAATTCTTGTGTTATTACGAAACAACAAAAAAGAAAACACGGTATTATGTAATTTTGGTACCGCGCTGAAATAATAACGTTATTATTTCGAAAGCCAGTTTTAACATGGGGAGGGGGCACTTGTGCAGTATGCAGACGGCGGCTGTTGTTAGAGGGCGATAACTCAAATTTCTTTTTGTCAAATAACGCGGCAAATAAGTAACAAACAAGATTTTTTTCCGAACAGAAAAATATTTGAAACCCAAACATTTATTGTATCAAAATGTATCAATATATAATTATAAAAACATTTATTTAAAAGTAAACGTATTATTTTTTTATGATTAATTCCTCAAAGCATTTTCTTTCACTTTCTTCGTATCTATCTCAGACTTTATTTTAATCGCGCGTGTATTTATTTTTTTTTTCTCTGTGTAAATTTGATTCACACTTTTATTTCGTGCTTGTTTTTTATTTTATTTTATTTCATTTTATTTGATTTTTATTTATTATTTTCTCCATTAAATATTATTTTTTTGTTAAATTAATTTTTCGTACATATTCAAATAATGCTTTTGCCCCCTATTTTCTGGCCTCAAATAGTACCTTCAAAAAGTTTTCGTGATTAAATAAAGCAAAGAAAACCTTTTGCGCATGCGCTTTGAAGGAGTAATGATTAAATAAAAACACCAGGGTCCACGTTTCCCGTGAAATACCAAATTTTCTAAATAAAATATTTGTTTTATTATTTGATAATACAAGAAGTGTTTTCTTTTTTTGTTTGTTTCACAAGAGTATTTTTTTTTTAGAAATATATGGTTTCGTTTTTCGTGTCTTTCGTTCGGTTTCGTTACATAATCAACCGTATCCACGTCCGGTAGCTTGATTTTTTTCCGAGCAGTAATCTTGGACATTACCTAAAAATATAGAGGGGGGGGGCTCGTTTTAAAACTATATCTACCTCAGTATTTTCTTTAATTTTCTATTTTTGAGTAATTATCGAGACTCTTTTTGTTCAAAAGTAACGTTCTACATTACTTGATTTTTTTTTAACTAAATAAACTCTTTAAAATAAGTTGAACCACCAAAAACTTTCAAAGCTAGGTAGAAAACGAACACTTAGAAAAATCAATTTAATTTTTTTAAACAACAGTAAACAAGTAAAAATATTTTTTTTAAATATTATGGGATGTGTATTCTCTTTTAAAAACAATATCTTCTTCAAGAATAGTCATAAAATGTGTTTTCAATCGATATTTTATCAATAAGGGACCAGTTTTCCTACCTAGCAAAAGGGGACGAGTTTTCCGGGGTCGAGTTTTCCAGATACGAGTTTTCCGGAAGCACACATCTCCGGAAACCCCGTACCCGGAAAACTCGTACCCGTAAAACTTGTACCCGGAAAACTCGTACCCGGAAAATCCCCCTACCTTTTTGCTAGGTAGGAAAACTGGTCGCTTATTGATAAAATGTCGATTGAAAACACATTTTATTACCGTTCTTGAAGAAGATATTGTTTTTAAAAGAGACTATGCACCCCCATATTTTTAAAAATTATTTTTAACTCTTGCTTAAAAGAATCTTTATCGATGCCTAAATCAAAACGTAGATTCCATGAACAAAGCTTCTTTCTTAGAAATGCACGCCTGTGGAACTCTGTTCGTCTGCCTGCTTCCCACCTGACTACAACCTGGATGTTTTCAAGTCCAACGTAAGCAAATTCCTGATGAACCGCCCCCTTAAGTAGACACTTTATTAAATCTCCACACTAACGTACTGTACTTACAATAACCCTTATCCCTGAGTGGCTTCCGGGCCTTGATAAGTGGTGACCACCTTGTAAAAAAATAAACAAATAAACTTGTTCACGGAGTCAAGATACGAAAAACGAAACCAAATATTTATTTTAAAAAATACTCTAGTTTTAACACTTTTTGTGTCATTACGAAACAAAAATAAAGAAAGAAAACACGTATTACAACAGCAATTATTTTATTTAGAAGAATTAATTTAGTTGAAATAATTCTTGTGTTATTACAAAACACAAAAAAAGAATACACGGTCTTATGTAATTTGGTACCGCGCTGAAATAATAACGTTATTATTTCGAAAACCCTTCTTAACATGGGGAGGGTATCGTTTAAAAGTCATTTCGGGGGCACTTGTGACGTACTTAAAAATATACAAATTTATTTTCTTTTGGAGGTGGGGAGGCTCGTTTTAAAACTATATCTACCTCAGTATTTTCTTTAATTTTCAGACATTTTTTGTTAAAAATTATTTACTAAGTAATGTCGAGTGCGACATTACTTGTTATATTTGTTATATTTTATACTTGTTTACTAAGTAATGTCGAGTGCGACATTACTTGTTATATTTTTTAACTAAATAAACTCTTTAAAATAAGTTAAAACCCCAAAACTTACAAAGCTAGGTAAAAAACTAAAATTAGAAAAATCAATTTAATTTTTTTAAAACAATAAACATGTAAAAAATTTTTATAAATATTAAGGGATGTGCATTATTACCTAAAAATATACAAATTTATTTTCTTTTGGAGGAGGGAGGACTCGTTTTAAAACTATATCTACCTTAATATTTTCTATAATTTTCTATTCTAAGACGTGATCCTCTTATGTTGGACATTTTTTGTTCATAAGTAACACTCGACATTACTTTTTTTTTTAACTAAATAAACTCTTTAAAATAAGTTGAAATACCAAAAACTTTCAAAGCTAGGTAGAAAACGAAAACCTTAAAAAATTAATTTAATTTTTTTAAAACAACAGTAAACAAGTAAAAAATATTATGGATTAAAGACAATATCTTCTTCAAGAACGGTCATAAAATGTGTTTTCAATCGATAGTTATTCAATAAGGGACCAGTTTTCTTACCTAGCAAGAGTTTTCCGGGGTCGAGTTTTCCGGGTACGAGTTTTCCGGAGACGAGGTTTCCGGGGACGAGTTTTGCTAGCAAAACTCGTCCCCGGAAACCTCGTCTCAGGAAAACTCGTACTTGCTAGCAAAACTCGTCCCCGGAAACCTCGTCTCCGGAAAACTCGTACCCGGAAAACTCGACCCCGGAAAACAGATATATATATATATATATATATATATATATATATATATATATATATATATATATATATATATATATATATATATATATGAATTTAGGTAAAAATGGCACCGGTAAAAATAGCACCGGTAAAAATGGCACTGGTAAAAATGGCACCGGTAAAAATGGCACTGGTAAAAATGGCACAAGTGAATAAATAGGTAAAAATGGCACCGGTAAAAATGGCACGTAATGGATTAATGAGAAAAATGACAAAACGAGAACATGCATGAATATCTTACAGTATATTAAAATGGGAAAACGTGCGAAATTTGTCGAATTAAAAAGGGTGCTAGACGACCGATCTGGTCTCAAATTTTACCCTCGTTTTGAGTTTTCCAAAAGTTAGCTCATGTACTGCGACGTCACCAGTGTGACAGAAAATAATGAGAAGTTTGTCAAATTTAAATAGATCCTAAATGCGAATCTCGTTTTTGAGATTTCCCAAAGTGCTATTACGTCACAGGTGTAAGAAATAACTTTTTTTTATCTGTGTGGTAATTCATTCACCTCTTTCCCCTATTATAAGTTGAACACTGGGCAGAAATAAATTTTAAAAATCTCCCTTCTTTACAAACAAGTTCCTTTTATTTTAATTAGTTACTTCTATTTATTTGTTTCTTTACCATATATTCGATTCGATGTCTATACTAATAAATGCCTTAAAAATAAGAATTATCAAACATTTATTACTATAGACAACAAAATGAAAAAATAAAATATACAACAAATAAATGCTACCAAACGCAAGATATGCTAAAAGTAAAAATAAAATAAAAATAAGCAGTTTATTTATTTTTCAAAAATACAAACAAAATAACTTAGGCATAAACAATTATAGCGAGGAACAGTCCATTTGATGACGGCTTCTGATATTGAAATCAGAAATCAACATTATGTTATTCGTTCCTCGTAATTTATGTACACTTAGTGTTGTTTCTTTTTTATGGAACTCCTGCATTGCAACATGTCGGCAATGGAGACGAGTTATCGATCCCCTTATGAAACTCAAATATAAAGAAGTTTCTTCATAAATATTTCATGTTTTTTAAATTACTACATTGATGAATTAAAATTATATTTTTATACATTTTATACAACCTTAATGTAAAAACCAAAAAAAAAAAAAAAAAAATACTAAAAACAATCTATAAATGTTTTTAGCATATTTTTTTTTTCAATTATGAATCACCCATTAAAAAGAAATATTAAAACTTTAAAATTATAGTTCGATACATTTTTATACTTTAAAATTAAGTACTCCTTGTGCGGAAATAAACTTTTTTATTTTGTAAACAAACGAACGTATTGTACTTATGGATGTTTGATACCGAAAGAAATATGAACTTTAAAAAAATAATGTTACTTTTATTTTATTAAATTGTTAGGTGAAAGTGCAAAATAGTTCACTCCACCTCCATGTTAAGAATGGCTTTCTAAATAGTTATTATTTCAACGTTGTTTGTACTCTCGGGGTGTCAAACATTTATAAGTACCTATTTTACTGTTATTTATATTGGAATCAGTTTATAATTTTATGTCAGAAATATACTCAGTGACCGATTGACCCCAGAAATGTCCCCAGAACGGTTTCATATTCAACTGTGAGCATGAAACTGTGAGATGAATTGGTCATAAAACTTTTTCGCACGTATACGCGACAACACGTGTTATCTTTCACTTTAGTTTATGTGTCTGTTGAATTTGTTAATAAGGCAATAAAACTATTTTTGGTAATTAACAACATTGATACAGTTTAGCTTTGAGAATTTTGTGTCACTGTTCCCATTCCAGCTTTGGACTACTATTCTCATCTTGAGTATTCCTATTTACTTGCTTCCCCAAGAGGGCAAAGTTAGACACAATGTCGTTTTTTTTTTATGTGGGCAATATCCAGCTCTCCTACAAGAGGAACTCTGGATCAGAACAAAAATTAAAATTGTATCAGTCTGAAAGGATTTATTAATTCTTCATTAAATGGGGAGATAATAGGTGGAGTGTAGCATCAGAAGTGATACTACACTTTGTTAACGTATCAGTCGATGCAACCTCCGACAGAAATTCTGTCCAGATTCTCGAGTTCAACAGAAATATTCCAGAGTTCAATATTTATTCACTAATATCAGTTTTGGATAAATAAGAAAAAATGGCAAAGCCCAACTTATCAACGATAAAATACATTCAATGATAAAATAAATTTAGAGTGCACCAAAATTAGTTTTTTCTTTTATCAAAGATAAAAGCCAGTCGAAGATAAGTTTTAATAACACTAAACAAAATGCATCTTTTCTGGATCATTTTTATTTTTTTTTTTGTTTTAGGGAAAAAAAAACTTATCCCCGTGTGTGTTTTATCCTTGATAACTAGCGATTCATTATGAAAAAAGAACCCAAAAATACAACTACAACTTGTCCAGAAAAGATGCATTTTGTTTAGTGTAATTGAAAACTTCCACATTAACCCTTATCCTCGAGTGTGTTTTATCCTTGATAAGTTGCGATTCATTAGTCCTAAGTGCCCCATTTTGGGGAGCTAGATAGTCACCAGATTAAAAACCGACATTGTGTCTAACTTTGCCCTCGCGGGGTGCAATTAAATAAGAACCTTTAGATAAACAATGCTTCTAAACTGAGGTAATTGTAATCTTTTGTTCCGATGAAAACTGTCCCTTTTTTTGGGGGGGGGGGCTGGATATTAAAAATCGACCTTGTGTCCAACTCTGCCCTCGTTGACGGCAAGAAAATAGGAACTTTTAAAAAACCCAAAATGAGGTTAGAATTTGGGACCCCATAGCTTCAGTAGCACCTTTTGGTGCCATTTTTACCTAGTTATTCACTTGTGCCATTTTTACCGATGCCAATTTTACCGGTGCCATTTTTACCGGTGCCATTTTTACCAGTGCCATTTTTACCGGTGCCATTTTTACCGAGCACCATATATATATATATATATATATATATATATATATATATATATATATATATATATATATATATATATATCCCTAAAACATTTGGCCTTGATGGAGGGGAGACAAATACTTGTTGCTATGGTTTCAAATGATCTGAAATAACAGCAAGGGATGACTTGATTCCAAATATTTCTCATATGTTATATCTCCTCTCTTTTGGAAATGGGGTACGATTATGAATGTCTCCAGTATTAAATAATTCTTATAAACTGTGAAATTTACTTTATGTATGAAAACAAAAGAGGGGAGATATAACATAAGAGAAATATTTGGAATCAAGTCTCTCCTTGCAGTTATTTCAGATCATTTGAAAGCATAGTAGCAAGTTTTAGCCTCCCCTTCGTGAAGCCATAGGTTTTAGGGAAATATCAGATTTGTAATCCATATGCAAAACTTGGAAAGCAAATTACACTGATTGAAACATTTTATTTCTGCAAAAAAAAGTGCCCCAAAACAGGCTCTGAATCATGGATGACTCCCTTAATGTGCGGCTTTAAGGGCAAATGTCACATAGTCTACTACATAATTCAGTTCATTAGCTTTCCAATGAGCCTTCATTTGTTAAATATTGATAAATAGTCGCTGAGATTGAGAAGTTATAAAATTGCCCCTAAATGTGACACAATCAATTAATAATCTCTAAAGAAAGTTATTTCAAAGTTGTTTTAATTATTTATTTAATTTATTATAATTATTTATTTAAATTATATTATTATTATTATTATTTATTTATTTAAATTATATTATTATTATTATTATTTATTTATTTAAATAATATATTTTTTAAATTGTTTAAAAGTTGTTTAAATTGTGTGACATGTTTCCTTTTTCTTTTTCTTTTTTTCTTTTTTTGGCATTTCGTCCCGTTTCACAAGATCTTGGTTTTTGATCATGCTTACAAAATTGCAAGTGGCATCTTAATTCTTGATTAAAATGCTTACACATTTGTTTACACATTTTTATCGTACGTTTCTTGAGTTTATATGGATAAAATGAACTTTTTACACGAACTGTCTCCTCATGCAATATTGTTTAAAATAAGAAACATTTTGAATGCCTTATTTTTCTCATATCACCCGCACATCCTATTTAGTGACCTTTCCAACTTCTGAGTGAAATTTTGTATCTAAAACTATAGTCATACGAATTATACGAAGCCGGCAAATAAATAGGAGAAGAAGCCATTATATGCACGCAATATCAATCATTTTAAACGATTAAATGATGAGATCACCGGCCTAAACACTTCCTTCAAAAAGTTAATCAAATTATCTATAGGCATTATAATATATATATATAATATATTAATCAATAACATAAAATCATTTTGATCATTTTCTGTTCTCATCATTTGCCTTAAAAAGTTGTACGACAAATGAACGAGTTGTATACGCCGAAATATGTGTGGGGTGTTCGGAATTGTTAAATTGTACCCGCCGGGGACTACAACAATATTTACGAAAATTCTACCATCAGGAGAATGAGCGAAGCAACAATAAAAATAACCTTAGTAGCGGGGAGGGTCGGATTTGAACAACCACTTGTCACTACGTTTCTCCCCCCGCCACCACGGATTACTAATCACCACCACCTACACAGTTGCAAAGGCGTAATCTATAAGGTGAGGAATGGCGGGAAGATTTTTAAGCGCAGAATAAAAGAGTTGACCTCTCTATGACCCGACGTGACCTGAGAAATTCGACAAAGCCTAAGAATGAGAAAAGGGGAATGTGAACTTTTGGTTGCGAAGAAGAGGGGAAAAGAATTCCTTCCTGCTTCTGACGTAGAGGGAGTACGTCTTTTTTTCTCATAGTTTGAAAGCAGCTGAAATTTTCTATAAGCCCCTTCCTAACCCATCCCTCCACCGCGAACTTATCCGACCCACCGAGCAAAACTCTATGACCGCACCAGTGGCTCCCGTACCTTCCTCGTTATTTGTCACGACCATATAAAATCTAATTTGAATAAAAGAAAATAAGAGAAAAAAGACAGAGAAATAAAATAAGATCCGCCCCATACTCTTCAAAGCGACTCGAACCTGAAACAACAATCGTTCTATTCAGATGCCAAAATCAAATCAATATTTTATACTTTTTAAAAAAAAAAAGCATAAACATCATATTAGATGAAATTCCACTGTTTATGTAGTTGCATACAGAAACGCCTCGAAAAACTTGGCGACACAATAATTCTGAATGTGTGGGATCAGTTTTGTATATAAGGTTCACATGATTGCTCACCAGGGGCATTTTAATGTTTTAGGTTAGTTAAGAAAATCTGTGTAGAACCTGTGTAGAAGTTCGAGTAGCAAGGTCGTAAAACCACACATAGGTGTCTACGAAAGTACTCCGGCCTACACTTCCCCTTCTCCCCAACCCTAAAAAAAAATACAGAATTTCTTTCCTATGATCCCCTCCCCCCCAAAAAAATATGTTGGCTGACTGCCTTTAAACGTTTGGAAAAGTCCGAACAAGGGGGTCATTTCGCGTTAAATGTATATGCGCAACTGACTCCCCAATTTAAATTCTCGTTTGGGTGTGGGGAATTCGTATCACGAGGCTAGGGAGTGAGTTTTTCTCTAATAATACAGCTTCATTTGTGTCACCTCGGTTTTAAATCAATTTTTATAAAAAAAATGTTGAAAAATGCCACACCTTAACAAGTTAAGCCATGCGGTCAGAATCTGTGCTAAATCTAATCGCTGGTGCTCGCAAAATAATATAATTTAAGGACGAGCAATTAAAGTGAAAAATATTTGTTTTTAACAAAACTGGAGAAAATTCTAGAAACTATCAATTATTAAATTATTTTTTTATTTTCGATTGTCTAGCCTTAATTTAAACATGAGTCACTTAACTCTATATAACATATTCAAATGTAACGAAAGCTCAATTTGGTACCCCTCAGGATAACCTTCGATAATTGAATATATAACATATTCAATTTGGTGCTCGTCGACCAGTCGCATCACCGATGCGATAATCGAACCTGTGTTTAAGAAAATACAACGTGGAAGCATGGAGATTTAGTGTCAAGAAAAAAGAAATAGACTAAAAAAGAAAAAAAAAAGGACAAGAAAAACAATAAAATGTATGGAAAAAAAAAGAAAAAGAAAGAACAGTAAAAAAAAAAATACAAATCAATACACACACAACGTAGGGTCCATTAAAACACTAGGCGAATTAGAAAAATAATTAAGAAAAAAAAAAGAAAAAAAAGAAAAGCAATACACACATACAACCTTTTCACGAAGAAAGAAAAGGAAGACATACAGACACACAGATGTAAAACTTTATATATAGAAAATAGTTAAAAAAAAATGTTTATCGTATTGGGAATTAGCTCGTTATGAACGAAGAAAAATATCACTTAATGTAAAAGTTAGAAGGGAAAAACAAAGAATGAGTCTTTCAGCTTTACCACAAAGATAAACATGTCAATCACAAATATGTGTTATGAATATTTTGTGTCATTTTTAAACTGTGAACTAAATGTAACTTTTAATGAAAAACAATATGTACTGTTGATGAAAAGACAATGGTCATGTCCTGTAAAATGATTTTTTTTTTCTTTTTCGCTGATTGTGCGAATTTTTCGTAGGGATTTTTTTTTTTTTGATGACGTGGTCAAAAGGAGTATCCACGAATCTGTGTTTCGTTATTTGGAATTTTGTTGTGAGTGAGATGGGACTTTGTGATTGCTTATAGGATATTTTTGTATTTTTTAATTTATTATTTTTATGTAATTGATGTGTTGTCAAACGGTATTGGCAGAATTTTCTTGTTCTTTGACATGTATTTTTTTTTTTCGCAGAATGGTGAGGTGAAATCTTTGCTTGTGGGGTCTATTGAAAGAATGATTAATAAAAGAAAGAACGTGTTAATTAATTAATAATCATAATAGTAATAATAAAATAGGGAAAAAGAGAAAGAAATAAGATTTAAACAGTGTAATAAATGATTAAAAAAAAAAAAAAGTTTCGGAAGAGTCAAAGGTTCAGTCGGTATTAATTTCAATTTTCGAAAAGTAGAATAAATGTTCTATTCGACATGAGTGACGTTTTGACCACATAAGTAAGGTAGAAAAAAAGGATAAATATAGGGTTAAATAAACTATATGAAGAAATGAAAGAAAAAAGTGGGGCGTGAATGGAATTTAATTTCTGTGGCAAGCATGTTAGAATTTTGGAGAGGTGTTGAATTACATGGGTAGTTATTAATTTCATTATTCTCGGGAAATGATTCGAATTTTATTTTTTTTATCGTGATTTCTGTTGATTTCGAGTAGAATCAACATGGAGCAAGTTTGAGTACTTCATGTGTGGAAATCCGATGTTTTCCGTGAAGCTATGTGTCTTCAAGGCAGGTTGCGCTTACCGACTTTGGAAAAAAAAAAGTTTTTTCTGACATAGCAGTAAACGGAATGTATTCTGTCCAGCGTGAGCGGATCTAGTTGTAATCAACTTCAGGGAGCAAATGAAATGCCCTCTGACATGGTGTAAGGGGCAGAGGGGGTGCAATGGCTGACGTGGCCATTATGTTACGAATCGCTCAAGAGAAGATGAATGAAATATGTATGTAAGTACTTAGGAAAATAAAATGTTACCCTATTGTGAATTAAAGGTACCAAAATTAAAAAAAAACATGCTGGGTGAATTTAATTGGTATTATTAAATTAAATTATTTTGGAATAGATTTGGTTGGTTTAGTTATATTTTAGGGACGTTTAGCGCGTAGTTGCATTTTTTTTCATGAGAATTACAAGGCGATTAGGCTGTAGAAAGCAGTTTTTTCTGTTGTTTTATTTTTTTTATAAGCCACGGTATTGTCACAAATTAGAAAATTTGGCAGGGGAAATACTATTTTAGAGTAATGAGTACCCTGTTAAAACAATACTAGTGGTTCCAGTGAGTTGGAAGATGCCATGTAGGCCCAAGCAACGGCAATAAGTCCTGTCCAACAAAAGTCTGGCGTGCGAGGTCGCGATAATTCCTCAGGGTACGGAGCGACTGGACAGTCGGTACCAAGCCTAATCACGGGGAGATAGAAGAAAGGGAAAGATGCAGATTACGTAAGGGACAAGATAGAGCCTTATTATTTTTTTTATTTTTTTAGAGGAATGTGTGAGGGATATCTGGGTTGGAATCTTGGGACTTGCTGGGAATGCGGAAAAATCACAAAGGGAAAGCTAGTTAGAAATCGATGCGCAAGTAAGCTTTGCCGCATTAGTTAGGGAGTGATGATTCCGTATCTTGTCGGGTTCCAGGAACTCAAACAGGCTCCGAGTGAATCAGTGTGAAGGCGTATCTTGGCTTAGACCAACCAAGGAAGTTAGTAGAAGAGCTTTGTGAAGTCCCGAAGTAGTAGATAGAATAGAACAAAGCTCCAGTAATAGGACCACTCTGATAGATCTGTGAGATTTGATTTGAGCTTTGAAGAAGACGGACGTTTTCCGTGGTCTCCCCCCTCTTAACTGGGGAGGGGGAGACGAACGCTGACGTGTGTGAAGAAGAACCACACAAGCAGATTTCACTTTACACCTGCTGCAGGACCTCTGGGGAAAGTGAAATAAAAAACTATAAAACACATTCATCGTCTTGGAGTGATAAATCTTCGTCAAACAGGTATCAAGTCTCCCTCCAGGATGAGAAATTTCCAGATGATCCGTTTTGCAGAAGCAGAGGTAGGTTCAGAAATTACATGTCACACACACGATTCCCTTTATGATAATCAAACACACAACCATTTATATTAGAGACAATCACACGGAATCTTTCTTATGTTATATAGAAAACGTAAAATGTGCCCCTAAATGAAGAACTCTATATAACATATTCAAATGTAACGAAAGCTCAATTTGGTACCCCTCAGGATAACCTTCAATGAAGAACGAATATATAACAGGTGGTCTTTTCATCCTTCGCAGTACGGGTTCGAGCCTGCCTTCTTACTACCACTTTCTTTTTCTTTCTTTTTTTTTTTTTTTTTTTTTTGCTCAACCTACACATTCAAACACCCGGGAAACGGCGGGCTGAAATGCTAGTCTATCTATGCTCCTATAAATTCGTTTTTCTTTTGTGTATTGATATTCATATTAAAAACCCTCTTTTCTATTTATTTAAGATATTTATTTGCTTCCCCGCCAAAGCAAATTAGGCACAAGGCCGTTTTTAATGTGGGGGGAAACCAGCTCCCCTAAAATAGGGTAAAAAGGGCACACTCTGGTTGTGACCAAAAATAATAATTCTCCCAGTATAGAGGGTTTCCCCTCCATTGACTGGTACAAATTATCTTAAGTACAGCATCAGCAGAACAGATACTACACTTTGATCCCGGTGTAACAAAGCCGGGCGACACCGGATAACCTTGCTTCCTAGGTTGAGGGTGAGTGGGATGGAGCTGGGCGAGAGGTCTCAGTCCCATCTCATGAGAAACCAACGAATTGTCATCGGTTGACAAGTAAATTATCTGGAGTTCAAAAGGGCCAGATTAAAGATAAGCCAGATGTCGGGTTGGTGAGGAAAACGCAAGGAGGTCTGGGAAGGGTCGACGAGTAAAGTCGACGATCCGAGTGTAAATGATAACATGATTCACTTAAACCAACAAGTTGGAGGTGATAATAGAGAAAGAACAAACCCGAAAACAATTGAATTAGTCATTCTAATTTTAAGGGAACAAATTGGTTAATTGCCTAGAGAGATAACTAATTCTCGGAATTGAATCAAGAGGGGGTCGGTTGGGAAGGAGAGAGACAGAGAGAAAGAATTATGATTACCCGTCGAATAGAGAGATTGGGTCGACTACAGAAGGAAGGGGAGGATGACGTTTAATAAAACTACTGCGGAGATAGACAAAAGAAGAGAATCGGACAGTCTGTCGAACGAGTCGGGAAGCCACGCGTGCCGCCAGCCTCTTCTAATTGAGACGAAGAGAACTAACAAGACCGCCACTTAGAGTTTTTGTTTAAATACACTGTGGGGGGTTGCATTCCAAGCCTGACGAAAGTATAAGGGACGAGCCGAGCCTTAATGTATACCGAATCACTAAATGAACAGCCTAAACTATCCTCATCGTTGTTGATTGTTTCCATTTATACTTGTAAAGACTGCCCTTCGATTTCAGCATAACCAAACTTGACTTTCCAGCCGTCGCAGACAGAGAGAGACGGCCACCGACGAGAAGACGATCATGACAGAAATTACCAAGAATTCCCGATTGGGCGTTACAACACTAGACGGCCAGATACCAACGTCCAATTCGGAGAGACTCAGTAGCAGAGGGAGAGAGAGGGATGCTTGTGCGGGGTCCGAGGCTCGAAGGAGCGAAAATATAGCCAACCGTCCTTAGGGTTAGTGCGCGTCGTTTTTCACCGTGCACGCGCGACCCCTGCGAGGGAGAAAGGGTTATATTAATGGTGCCCTAAAGCCAGAATGCCACACTGGTTGTCACGAAAAACAGCATCCAGATCTATCCAATAAATGATCACGGAGACTGAGGGAAGATCAGAAGAGATCAAAGAAAAAGAAAAGTAAACTAAACAGAACTTTTAGGGCTTAGCTAAGACCGTGCGGTCAAAAGCCAGCCCGTCAATTGCAGAAGTGCAGAAAAAGAGAAACAGAAGGACGAGAACAGCAAAAAGAGGTAGGAAAAAGATTTCCTTTTGGTTCCTTGTTGCTTCGCTCGTTTTTTTTTTACAGGTGCTTGTTGTCGGTGGGTTTTTTTTTTTTTTCTTTTTTTAATTGGTTGTGGTTCTAAGTGGGGATATTACTTGCGATAGGTTGTGCGGAAGAAGAAGGGAATTGGAGACCTTAAGAAGAGTGAACGAAGAGAAGCATTACTATAATGACCACCTCAGACGAAGGAGAAATAAATGAGCTAGAGGGCTTTAGTACCATAGGCGAAGGGCCCCTCGGGGGAGCAAAGAAGATGGATAAGCCCATAGGGGGGATAAGGATTCCGTCCTATGCGGGTGAACCCGCCGGACTGCAGGAGTAGCTAGCGATAATAGAAAAGAAGAGGGTGATATACGGACTAGAGGATTACGAGATGGTCCTGCTGGCTTTGGACAATGCTGCGGGACCGGTCTCAAAATTCATTGGGACAATATACGCCGATAATCAAACCGTCACTTGGTCCGAGTTGCGCAGGGCACTGGTGAAACAATATGCCAGTGAGTGAATGGCAATTCAGGCGGTGCGAAAGTTAACACGACTGAAAATGTCGGACAAGGACGGCATCGACGAACTGGCAGAACGAATAGAGAGGCTGGCGGTGTTGGCGTTCCCGGATGAGAGGACGAGAGGCAGTGATGCCATACAGACGATACTGATTGATGCGTTTGTGGATGGTCTGAGTGAAAAGGAGACCAGGAGAGATATTGTCAGGGGCCAGCCACTGTCCCTAGCGGGAGCTAAGGAATTAGCGTGGGCGAGTGTAAGGCTTGGAGAGAGAACAGAGAGGGGCGAAAACACTAGGAAACCCCAGAAGAAAGGGAAGCCCGGGTGGAAAGAAGGGGAAGAAGACTGGGAGGCGGAGGCTGATCCAAACAGAGAAGAATAGCACCTCGCGCATGGGTTTTACAAACCCACTCCCGGCAGATACGGACTGATTTGTTGGACCTGCCAGAGTGAGGGGCATCGGGCGGCGGAGTGTCCCACGAGATGGGGGAGACCACCTGATCTGGTTGGACCAAACTGCGACAAATGTGGGCAGTTCGGACACGAAAACAGGGGGTGCAGAATAGCTGGAGACAGGAGGTTGGGGGTCACTACACCCAATCATCGCGTACCACCCAGATTTGAGGGAAGGAACCAGGGAAACGCCAGAGGGCCGCCCCGCCGAAGGTAACTGGCAGGGTGGCCCCAGTAAAGTCGAAATCAGTAGCGTGTTGGACGTGTGGGGAGAAGAACCACTTCTCCGCCAATTGCCGGCGGCATCGATGTCGGCAATGTTGAGAGGAGGGCCACCTAAGGAAGGGGTGCCCCTCTGAGAGGCGGCGCCGGGGCGGCGTGCGCCCACCCAGGGAGACAACTGTTAGGGACCGTCGGGAGCACCACTGCGATCCGAGGACAGATGGGTCACAAGGGGGTTTGTTGCTGCCCGCCCCCATGTCCTCGGTAGCGGGATACAGAATAAGGACCCCACAAATAGAGAGAGGGAGAGCCCAGGTGTTCTCCCTGCTCACTGAAAAAAAGGAACTCACATGCGGAGCGATTGTGGGAGGTGTGCGAGTGAAAGCACTGATAGATACTGGGGCATTGATCTCACTGTTGGGGAAAGAAACGTATCAAGGACTAGCGAGAAGGGGCAGACTAGAACCGTCGGACATAGCGATCAGCCAGGCAGATGGGAGCGAACTGCGGGTGGACGGAGTGGCATGGTTGCCCTTACGAGTAGCAGGGGGAGAGGACGAGTTTCCCTTGTATGTAACGCACGGGCTGTGCAGCGAATTGATCTTGGGGGAGGATTGGCTCCGAGCCAAGGGAGCCAGACTCAGTTTCGACCCTGCTGTACTGACGATAGGTGAAACGGAAATTCCCTTGGGAGGCGAAGAACACGACGAGTTGCCCATTTTGGTGAGCGCCGACATGAGGATTTCGCCCAGGATAGCGATGTCTTGCGCCGGTAGGATTGAAACGGGGAAGGAAATAAAAAGGGGATTAGTCCAGATATCGCCTGTAGAGAAATACATGGATAATGAAGAGGGAGTGACGGTGAGCAAATTGGTTGTCCAAGCGTCGGGGACGATACCGGTGTTGATGCTCAACACATCGGGAAAGACAATCCGAATTGCTAAGGGAGAAGAGTTAGCATATTGCCGCCCAGTGAAGAGGACAGAAAGGGTACGGTTAGAGGAGATCCCCAGGAAGGAAGGGAGGCCGAGAGCTGAACGATTGGGAGATGAGGACATTGTGGTTTCCGAACCATACAGAATAAGGACCAAACAACTGTTAGAGGATAACCGAGACATGATAGCCTTGACTGATAGAGAGTTGGGACAGACCAAGACGGTAGAGATGGGAATTGACACAGGGGACCACCCGCCCATAAGGATGAGACCGTATAGAACCCCGATACACAAGAGAAAATTGGCCGAGGAGGCAGTGGCGGATATGTTGGAGGCAGGGATAATAGAAAGGTCCAGCTCCTCGTGGAGTTTCCCCATAGTTATTGTTGAGAAGAAGGACGGAGGTCACCGGTTTTGCGTTGACTTCCGAAGACTGAACGCCGTCACTAAACCATTGGCGGTACCCTTGCCGCTCATAGACGACATACTAGCCTTACTGGGGAGGTCCACCTGTTTTTCGACCCTGGATCTGAGGTCTGGATATTGGCAGGTGGCACTAGAGCAGAAGGATCAAGAGAAGACGGCCTTTGCCTGTCATGCGGGGCTGTTTCAGTTTAGAGTGATGCCCTTTGGTTTGTCGAATGCGCCAGGGGTATTCACCCAGTTGTTGTCAATAGTACTGCGAGGCCGGAAGATTTCGCCATGGCCTACCTGGACGACATACTGGTATTTTTGAAAAATGAGAAGGAGCACTTCAAACACCTGCAGAGGGTGTTCGATAGACTAAGGGAACACGGGTTGAAGCTGAAGCTACCCAAGTGTCAGTTCTTGAAGGATAAGAGGAAGTACTTGGGGTTTATAATAGACAAGGACGGGATTCGCCCGGACATGGACAAGGTCGAGGTCATTCGAGCCATGCCGGAACCCTAAACGGTGAGGCAGGTCTGCGGATTCATAGGTGCAATAGGTTATTACCGACGATTCGTGCCCGCATTCAGCCGATTAGCGGGACCTTTGGTAGCACTAACAAAGAAATACGCCCGATTCAAGTGGACGGAAGACTGCCAAAAGGCCTTCGAGGCCCTTAAAGAACAACTGACCGCGGTGCCACTGCTGACCTACCCTGACCTGAGTAGGCCTATGGTGTTGTACACCGATGCCAGTGATAGGTGCGTGGGGGCGGTGTTGACCCAGCCTTGCCCCGAGAGGGACGGCCCAATACCAGGAATACAAGAGGAGGTGCCCGTGTATTTCCTGTCACATAGATTGTCAGAGACCCAGCAGAGATGGCCGGTGATAGAGAAAGAGGCATTTGCAATCATATATGCAGTGCAGAAACTAGACTACTATCTGAATGGAGCTGTCTTTACTATCAAGACGGACCATAAACCACTCAAACACTTGTTGGAGGCCGACTGGACGAACAAAAAAATACAACAGTGGGCCTTGAAGCTTAGCGGCTATCAGTGTAAGATAGAATACCTGGCCGGTAGGGATAACACCTGCGCGGATCTGCTGTCCCGGATACTGGAGAAGTTGGAGACCGAGTCGGTCAAGTTGGAACCGGGCGTGGACGATAAGGCATATCAGATAAACGTCATAAATTCTCATCGAAAGGGCCAGCGGCCTGAGTGGGGAAGTAGTGATGAGGAGGAACCAGAAACGATCAGGGATCCCCACTGGAGGAGCCTCATCAAGAAAGCTCAAGAGGATCAAGAAATGGCTAGTCTCCGAGCTAGCGTAGAGAAGGGTACAGCGACCAGATTTGTAATACAAGAGGGGGTGCTGTGCTATCTCTCCCAGAGGGAGGGCCGAGTGAGCGCCAAGCTGGTCATGCCGGAGGGGTTGAGGGGGGAAATATTGACCCAGTGCCACGAGGGAACTGGGCACATGGGGATCGAGAAGACATATGAATTGATAGGCCAGAATTATTACTGGCCGAGGCTGTACCAGGACGTGATGGCCCACCTGGAGAGCTGCCGCACCTGCCTACTCCAGAGTAGGAGTGGAAGATCGGCCCCTCTGATGGAAACAGACGTGCCGAGTTTTCTGTTTCAAAAGGTGAGCATGGATATCTCAGGGCCATATGGAGAAACCACCGCGGGTAATCTCTACATACTTAGCTTCGTGGACTGGTTGACGAACTGGCCGGAGGCATTCGCCATACCAGATAAACGGGCACAAACTGTGTCCCATATAATACTATCCGAGATATTTCCCCGATATGGAGCCCCAGAACAGCTGGTCATGGATAACAGACCAGAGAATGTGAACCAGATCATAGCCGAGACGTTGCGAGGTCTGAACGTCCAGCATGTGACTACCTCTGTGTATCGGCCCCAAAGTAACGCCAAGGTCGAGCGGTTCCACCGGACCCTGGCTGATGTGCTGGCCAAACTAGCTGAGGGCAACAGGGAGAATTGGGATTTATATCTTCCCCAAGCACTGGCGGCGGTAAGATTCACTATGAATGAAACCACGAAGGCCGCCCCTTATTACTTGCTGTTTGGAAGGGACGTGGTGTTGCCTATCGATAACTTGCTGAAACCACGCCGCAAATACCTGGGGGAAGACCACCATAAGTTGATTTTAGAAAAGCAGCACAAGATTTTTACCCAAGTTAGGAGGAGGGTCCAGAGGGCCCAGCAAAAAAGGAATGAACGAGTAAATAAGGGAAGGAAGGAAGTTGGCTTACAAGTGGGTGACCCGGTATACTACAGGTTGCCCCTAAGAGAAGGGAAGTTAGACCAGAGATGGGCCCCCTTTTACCGGATCGTACAGCAAACGGGACCGGTATCCTTTGTCATCTGGGACCAGGTGGCGGGGAAAACGAAACGAGTGCATGCCAATGATCTAAAGCTGGCAGAAGTGGAAGGATGAGAAGAACCAGAGCCCATAAGAGCGAAGAGGAGGAAAATGAGACGGACCACTCTCATGGACCCAGAGGGAGTGGAATCTGATAGTGAATCAGAGTGGGGAGGAGCGGGATGTCAGTTCCCCCCTCCAGCTGGTGACAGGCTTGTAAAGGAGGCAACGACCTCCTCGAGGGAGGGAGCTAAGACGGCTCCCACGAACAGAGGAGGTCGGATCGGTGAGAATCACGGATTAAGCCCGGGGGATGCACCGAGCGAGTGGGAAGAAGAGGATGAAGTCCCCCTTGCTCGGCTCCGGGAGAAGTGGGAAAGGGAGAAGGAAACATTGGGCGTCGAGAAGGAATTGCCCCTGAAGTTAAGGCTAAGAGGAGTAGACCACCCCGGGGGACCAGAACAGAAGGAAGAAGAATGGTAGTGAAGAGAAGGAAAGCTATAATTATTATTTTTTTTTTTCTGTTGATTAGCCACCTTGGTGCGGAAGGGCCCCCCGTGCATGTGAGGGGCCTGGAGGGCGTGGCGTTCACGACTCTCGGATGTGCTGAGGAAACGAGAATAGTCTGATGTTGAGAGTGATTTTAAAGCCTTTAAACTGTCGAGTAGGGACAAAAATGATTGGAACAGGTTGGAAAGAGTTTAACAGTGAGAGTGATTTTAAAGCCTTTAAACTGTCGAGTAGGGACAAAAATGATTGGAACAGGTTGGAAAGAGTTTAACAGTGAGAGTGATTTTAAAGCCTTTAAACTGTCGAGCAGGGACAAAGATTATTGGAACAGGTTGGAAAGAGTTTAACAGTGAGAGTGACTTTAAAGCCTTTAAACTGTCGAGTAGGGACAAAATGATTGGAACAGGTTGGAAAGAGTTTAACAGTGAGAGTGATTTTAAAGCATTTAAACTAGTGCTGTTGGAGATACAGTCGAAGTTGCCCCCCCACTTGAATGAAATGGACTTTATCGCGTTAAACATGGCGAGAACAAGATTCATGTTGCTGACCGATGAGGAAGCCGGCCGATGCAGGGCTGACGCCCTTGGAACGTGTGGGTCAACCAGCCCAATTTATGTAGTGAGTTGATACTGGTTGTGCGTACTAGAGCTGTTTAGAAAAAACGAACAGGGGATCAAAGAGAGTTGCGAGGTAGAAATCTTAACGAAGGTGACATTACCTTCCGCAGTGGGGGTGTCCGACGGGATTTGGGCGGTGGTAACCCAAGAGGGAATAGAGTTAACCCGAGTTTGTGACGGGAAGCCCCCGAGAACAGTGAGAGTCGCTGCGCCATTGTCTGTTATAGAGCTACCCCTGGGTTGTGCCGAGCACGGGGCCTCGATTTCCTTGCCCCCGTACTATCAGGTGGAAGAGAGATTCGAAGATAGGGGGTCCCTTAAGAAGCTAATAGAAACCAACTCCAGCGGTTGGGTGGAGCTATGGGAACCAATAATAAGGGAATTCCCCAATATTACCTTACAGAAGATGCCCGAAGTGTTGGGACCGATCAAAAAAATCAGTCTAGAGAAATTGAGGTTTAAATTAAGCCGAGTCGGTAGGGAAGAGTCAGGGGGGAGGCCAGAAGTGGTTGGAAAAATAGCTTGGCCGATCATGAGTATTCTAATGGTAGTGATAGTTTTAGCCGTTTTGGTAAGGTATCTATGGGGAGGATGGAGGAGATTACGTGATGGTAACCCGCCGACGACAACGCACCAGAGCGGAGTGGGGATACCAATGAGCGCCCTTTCTCGGGGCATGGAAGAAGAGCCTGAGTTGCGGCTATCAGAGAATCAAGCCGAGGACCTGGTAAACCAGATCCGCGCTGAGGAGGAACCCAAGCCGGCAGTGAGACTCTCGAAAATCGTCCAGCGACCCAGGACGGAAAGGAAGTAAGAGAGACAGGGATATCTATATCCCCAGGTGATTTTGTGACATAAACTGTACATGGCTTCTTATGCGAAGAGAGGGAGAGGGGACCACCGGAGGATTCCTTGTGTGTGTGTGTGTTTTTTTTTTCTCTTTTCTTTATTGGATTTTGGGTACCTCACTGAAAAAAAAAAGAGGAGAAGATCCTTCCGTTACCGCACACTAACTATTGAGTAATTCAAGGAAAAAATGATTTTTTTTTTTTGTTTTGGTTGTTAGTTATATTTTTTTTTTTTTTGCTTGCATGCTTCGGATTAAAGAACAATTTCGCGAGACAAAGAAGGGAAGGAATCTATGAATTGAACTTATCAATGTTGTCCTTATGATACTTAGGAAGAGGAAGGGAAAATGGACTCAACGACCCTAACTTATCAATTGCATGCTAACTGTTGAGTCGCTATGAACTCTTTGTTTTTTAATTGTTTTGAACAAAAATGCAGACGAAATGAGATGAAAAAGAAATTTGCAAAAATTTTCGAGACGAACAATTTTATGCATATCAGATGGACCGTTAATCCAAGAACATTTTTTTTTCTCTTTCTATTTTATTTTGTTTGGTTCGTCCTATTTTATTAATTATCTTCTTTTGCATGCTGAAAGAGAAGAAAGATTTTTTTTTTCCCCTCGTCGGGTTCTCAACTGTGAAAAAAAAACAGGGGAATGGAATGCGACCCACACGCCTACCTACATACATAAGTACATATACGACCCACACTGGTTTGGAGCAGAAGCTAGAGGCAGGGGGCGTGCGTGTAATTGATGACAATGACACGAAAAACGGGGGGTCGAATGTAACGAAGCCGGGCGACACCGGATAACCTTGCTTCCTAGGTTGAGGGTGAGTGGGATGGAGCTGGGCGAGAGGTCTCAGTCCCATCTCATGAGAAACCAACGAATTGTCATCGGTTGACAAGTAAATTATCTGGAGTTCAAAAGGGCCAGATTAAAGATAAGCCAGATGTCGGGTTGGTGAGGAAAACGCAAGGAGGTCTGGGAAGGGTCGACGAGTAAAGTCGACGATCCGAGTGTAAATGATAACATGATTCACTTAAACCAACAAGTTGGAGGTGATAATAGAGAAAGAACAAACCCGAAAACAATTGAATTAGTCATTCTAATTTTAAGGGAACAAATTGGTTAATTGCCTAGAGAGATAACTAATTCTCGGAATTGAATCAAGAGGGGGTCGGTTGGGAAGGAGAGAGACAGAGAGAAAGAATTATGATTACCCGTCGAATAGAGAGATTGGGTCGACTACAGAAGGAAGGGGAGGATGACGTTTAATAAAACTACTGCGGAGATAGACAAAAGAAGAGAATCTGACAGTCTGTCGAACGAGTCGGGAAGCCACGCGTGCCGCCAGCCTCTTCTAATTGAGACGAAGAGAACTAACAAGACCGCCACTTAGAGTTTTTGTTTAAATACACTGTGGGGGGTTGCATTCCAAGCCTGACGAAAGTATAAGGGACGAGCCGAGCCTTAATGTATACCGAATCACTAAATGAACAGCCTAAACTATCCTCATCGTTGTTGATTGTTTCCATTTATACTTGTAAAGACTGCCCTTCGATTTCAGCATAACCAAACTTGACTTTCCAGCCGTCGCAGACAGAGAGAGACGGCCACCGACGAGAAGACGATCATGACAGAAATTACCAAGAATTCCCGATTGGGCGTTACAACACTAGACGGCCAGATACCAACGTCCAATTCGGAGAGACTCAGTAGCAGAGGGAGAGAGAGGGATGCTTGTGCAGGGTCCGAGGCTCGAAGGAGCGAAAATATAGCCAACCGTCCTTAGGGTTAGTGCGCGTCGTTTTTCACCGTGCACGCGCGACCCCTGCGAGGGAGAAAGGGTTATACCGGCCTGAAGGCCAAGAACCACAGGAAAAAGGCAAGGTATTTATTTGCTCCCCCACCGAGCAAATAAGGCACAAAGCCGATTTTTAATGTGAGGAGTGAAGGGGAAATGGGGACCAACTCCCCGGGGAGTAGGGGAGCTGGATAGTGACAATTGGTATGAAGTGTTGCCCCTACATTGACCAAGGTCTTATATGTGGGGTTGCCCCCACATATGGTCTTTGCTTGCAGTATCTGCTGGAACAGATACTACACTTTGATCTTGGCCCTTAATAACTTGAGTTGAGTCCAAAACAATAAATTTTAAGGGGTCATAATAGGGGTCAAATAAAAAAAATTTACCTTTTTTTTCTTTTCCTTTTTTTTTTTTGCTCAGCATAAACCTCCAAACACCCGGGCAACGACAGGCACCCATGCTAGTATATCTATGAAAATGAACGTGTCTGTATGTGTCGGTTGTGTCTGTGTGTGTGTCTGTGTACATTTCCCTACGCAATAATTCTGTCAATTTTTAGTCTACAGAGTCGAAATTTGATATACAGGGTACTGAGATTTAGGAAAATTGATGTGATCGGTTTTTGGCCGGAAATTTTGCTGTTAAGTGGTCAAAGTTCAACTATTTGACCTTTGAGAACTCTACCAAATTCCTCCGACAATTTTGGGTCTACGCATTTGAAATTTGAGATATCGGTTCCTTGGACATGGATCTAACTTAATAACTTGATTTGAGCCCAAAACAATAAATTTTAAGGGGTCATAATAGGGGTCAAAGTTAAAAAAAATTGACCTCCGCAGTCTCTTCCAAATTACTCAGACAATTTCTGGTCTAAACATTTGAAATTTTACATAAAGTGTATTCAGAGATAGGGCAAGCTTTTTCATCAGTTTTGGTAAAAAATTTTAGTTACCAATATATAAATGTATGTATGTATGTCTGTTTGCATGTCTACCTTAAACTTTCAATAGAAGCGACGGATTTTACTAAAGTCAGTATCGTTTTAAAGTTTGCCTTTTCATACGACAAATATAAAAATTGGCTAAAAACATTAATATCTTCACCTTCAACTAGGCACTTTTCTACAGGGGGGGGACCGTCACTTTTTCGCCGATATTTTTGAAAGTTATCCTCTCCTTTAGATTGTCTTGCCTTAATTTTAAACAATGTCGTTTCCGGTTTGGCGGTGGTCGTAACAGAATAAGCGTTAAGTTTTACCCCGTTCTTTTCCTCCTTCGGCACGGATTCGAGCCTGCCTTCCTACTACCACTTTTTTTTTTTTTTTGCTCAACATACACATCCAAACACCTGGGCAACGCCGGGGAACGCCGGGGAACGCCGGGCTTAAATGATATCTATCTATCTATCTATCTATATATATATATAAAAGTGAAAGTGTCTCTGTGTATGTGTGTGTGTGTGTTTGTGTGTGTGTCTGTGTGTGTCTGTGTGTCTGTGTGTGTGTGCGTGTGTGTGTGTGTACATTTCCCTACGCAATAACTCTGTCAATTTTAAGTCTACAGATTCGAAATTTGATATACAGGGTACTGAGATTTGGGAAAATTGATGTGATTGATTTTCGGACAGAAATTTGGTGATTAAGTTTGACCTTTCATACGACAAATAATTTTTAAGATGTCGCTTCCAGTTTGGTGGTGGTCGTAACAGCATAGACGTCATGTTTTTATCCCGTTCTTTTCCTCCTTTGCCGTACGGCTTCGAGCCTTTCTTCCTACTACCACTTTTTTCTTTGTTTTTTTGTTCAACAGACACATCCAAACACCCGGGCAACGCCAGGTGTAAATGCTAGTAATAGATAAATATAAAAACACATGAAAATGAAACCGAGAATAAGAAAAAATAATCATGTACTTGTTTTAACGCTTCTATTTGCCTGAGAATTTAATAATCAAGACTTCCTTGCACAATACGTTGGGTGACTTTCGGCAAAGGGCCCAGTCGATATTCGCTGGAGAGTGCGGGGAGGTGACGATTCCGGTTGACCCTGTTGACGCTCGTAGGGCATTTGCACCTTAGATTACGGGTGATAGGTAATTAACACCATTAATACAAGAAATAGTTACGGGAATGAATGACCTAGTGGACAGAAGAATAATTAGTCACTAGCTGGGCGATTTCTTCGTGTCATTGTAGGGACAGAGCGGATCAAGGTGATGTACCTGTTGGGGTTGGTATGGACGCCCACCGCGCTAACAGTGAGAAATGGTGCCATCTTCAAGAAAACCACTGAGGTACTGATAACGCAGTCAAATCGGTTGGTGATGCTAGTGAACGACTTGCGGCCTCATGGGGAATTAATTAGCGAACATCGTAGGGGGATCGATAAGTTTGACGAGGCAAGAAGACATTTAGTTAGCACGTATGATTACGACACCAGTTGGCTGACCAATGGGATCACTTCCAGAGATTTAGAGAATTGGAGCCCAGGCCCAAAAGAGCGGTTATTCCGAGTAAGGCAGTAGAGTATAACACGATCAGCCGGTCACTGGCGTGTGACTGGCTTCACGTGTTACACTAAATGTCTTAGAAGTGGTCTTATAAAGATGTGAAGATGGCTAGTCATTAGGGTCTGTGTATCAAGAAGAAAATCATACCTGGGATGTTGGATGTGGGCGTGGCTCCGTTATTCTCTCAAGATGATCTCTTCACCCTGGGGGCATTCTGGTTGGAATTTTCTTTCTTCGTCCTCCGGACCACTTCATTGTTTGATGGAAGAATTCATGTCAGACTCAATAAAACACAAAACACGACACAATCGTAATAGTTATGATTCAGAATTAACTATTTATTATACAAAAATACACATTACAAAAAAGAAATTACACATTACATATCCTACAATTATTAAACTAACTATGATTAACTAGTGCTGAGGGGGAGGGGGAGCCTCCTCTCATTCACAGAGAGACAGAAACATGCGTGCTCACCTCATGCTGTCCCGATGAGAAAGAGATCGATCTAGAAAGGAAATTCTGGGATTGCATTTTTGTCTATCTTATGGCCTATGGTCTTATGGCTTATGGCCAAATCAGGACCTGGGCATGCTGTAGAGTGTGTTAGCAACCGTGCCACATCCCTCCCTATGCAATCTGAATTTTGTTTCATAAATTTCAGAAGTCCCTAATTTTCCGTGGATGGGGCTTCAACCAACCGTCAGCGATCAATGTCCCCATGCACTTCGTTCTTCAGGAACTCAGTGAAGCAATTTATTTTTTTCTGCCAGGCCCCTGGTGGACTGGTATACTGCTTCATTTATATCAGGGAGGGTAATCATCCTCGCCCTCCATCGAGGCAGTGAAGAAAAAAATGACAGAGGAATTCCAATTTCCTAGCATAATATAACTTACACCCACAGGTCCTCATGGTTTCAGTTACTGGATTTACACTCTCTTCAGCAACCAGCATAATGTATTTTAACCAAGCCGAAGTTTATGTGAGCTCATCACGCCGACCTATACATATTTCAAGTTATTCTGTATCAACATATCAGTTGGTGCATTACAATGAACCGGAGTTACGTGACTTTATCTCGATTTTGAAGATCACGCCGATTACTATGTCAATTTACTCTTGTAATAAAAAAACATTAAAAACATCTACTACTACTACTACTACTACTACTACTACTACTACTACTGAGTTTATTGCTCCCCTTAGCAACCAGTTTAGTTTATTTTAATAAAACGGGGTTACGTGACCATCGCGCCGACCTATATGGACTTAGTTTAACCTCGGTCTTCAGAGGTCCTAATCCGATTTAATTCTATTAGAACAAGGAGTCTGCCACCGAACGACTAATATAAACCATCCACCACGGAATATTTATTAATTATTCAAGAATTAATTAAAGAAGGGCACTCAGCCTTCATGAGTTGGAATATTCAATTAGGGCAAAATTTTTTACAAAATTAACAATTCAGAAACCCGAATATACATCAAATCAATGAAATAGGGTGCTAACAATTTGTTTTGTTTTCTTAAAAAAACATTTAAAAAAATCATTTCAGAGCACCTCAGTCACATTTAGAATTTGTTTACACAATGCAAACCCATTTCAACTTATTTCATTCATAAGTAACTTTCTCACAAATTCCAGGGTACATTTAAAAAGGAGTTTTTGTTTTTCAAAGCAACTTTCTTTACAAAAGATCATTAAAATTTCATTCCAAAATTTAAAAAACATTTCAAGTATTTTGGTTCATCGTTAAAATCAATTTTTCTTCCCAAGAAACCATTAAAAATTTCGAATTTAGAAACATTTCAAGTTAGTTACTTCTCTCCAAAGTAATTTATTTATTATTAAAAGCAATCTTCTTAAAATATTATATATTTCGAATCGACCCACTTTTCACGATGAAATTAAAAAAATTATTTAAAACATTTGGTTCATTATTAAAATTGATCTTCCTAAAAGATCATAGAAAATTCATTTTGAATCAATTTACCCCTCACAATGATTCAGAGACATCCCAAAATACATCCCATCGTAATAAGTGTTTTTGTAATTCAGTGTTCATTTAAAATTATTTAATTTCTTCTTCAAATTAATTTCTTCTTATAGACCATTATCAAGGTCATTTCGAATTTAGAAACCTTTCACGGTAATTAATTTTTTTTCAAAGTAATTAGTTTATTATTTAAAAGCAACCATCTTCCTAAAAGATCACTTACAAAGATCACTTCGGATTAATCAACACCTGCCACACCTGGGAGATATATTAGTTAATGACCAGTTCTGTATACTTAAGAGCTTGAGAAAATTTAAGTATCAATGAAAGAGAAATCTCTCCAGATCGAGGAAATTTTGTTCTTCTTAAGAATTAATTCAACTTTTCGTAAATGCTCCTCAGTTAACATTTCAGGGACTTTTATCATACAGTCCAATTTGAAATAAACCTTCAATTAAAGAATTCGCTCGAATAATTCTTCTTTAAAAATCATCTAGAATTCAGGAAAATTTCTTTCGTTAGTCAAATAATATTTCCCTGGAAATTATTTTTAAAAAATCAGAGAATATTCGAAATGTAATGGCATAATTTTTTAATAAAAACTATGAACGTTTCAGAGAACTCTTAAAAAATTAACGTAACGATTGGTCTTTGCAAATATTCGAAGAATTCAGAAAAGTACTTTAAGTGCTATGTTTGAATAATTGTCTCTTTTTTAATTACAACAATTGAAGACAAACGAAGGATAAGTAATTTTGTTCTTTAAACTTGGTAAAAACTTTTTTTCTTTTTAAGAATCCAAGTCAATTCGTTATTATATCTTCTCTTGCAATCTGCCATGAGGGTTTAACTATACAAGCACTAAAAATCAAGGGAAGAGAGGGTGAGGAGGAAACGAGGCCTTCACTAACTTCCCACCATAGTATTACACATTACGTAATAACTAAAACAAATATCCTCGACAATTTTAAAAGTCTTTCTCTCGTTCTCAAAAACTTTCAAAGGGTGAAAGAATAGTAGACAACAAGAGAGGTGGAGAGAGAGGAGAAAAACAGAGGCAGGTAGCAAATTGTTCCAACACCCACATTGCGGTGGGGCCCAACCTGGCCATCTTTTACATGTGTGCTATTGTTTTAAACCAAATGATTGACGTCCTAGGTCTGGTGAATTTAAACATTATAACGAGTTTTGAAAAAATAACAAAATAGAAAAAAAATCTTATTTTGATCAATTTTGTAAGGCGCTCACACACAACAATCTTCATATTATGGTATCAACATTTTTACCAATAACGTTTTTTTTCTTTTTCTTTTTCAATGAAAAAAAAACATCTGTTAATACTGGAAGAAAACACTATTAAATCAAAAAGTCCCCTGACTTTTCAGCGTTAATCTAACATGAAAAAGAGAACATGAAACAAGTCTTCTATATTTCATAAAATGACGTGTTGAAAAGTTCTATTTTACAAAATCGGAAATTCCATTTTTTTCTATTATTTCCAAATCGAAATTTCCAAATTAAAAAAATGTTAGGTATTATTATGTATTTCTCTCTTTAAATGTATCTTTCGAGCATGGTTTGAAGGATTTTTTCTCTTTTTTTCATGTAACACAAATATGCATATGCATACACACATATATAGATGTGACTTCAATACCCGTGTTGGCAAGGAACACCAAGCGTGGTCAGGTATCATCGGACATCGTGGGATAGAAAAGTGCAACAGCAATGGTCTTCTGCTGCTCAGGACCTGACCTTAACCAACACAATGTTCCGTCTCCCAACCAGAAACAAAACGTCATGGAGACATCCTCGCTCCAAGCATTGGCACATGATTGACTACCTCATCGTCAGGGCTAAAGACAAGCAAGATGTGCTCGTGACGAAAGTTTTGTGCGGTGCCGACTGCTAGACAGACCACCGCCTCATTGTTTCCAAAATCAGACTGCAAATAAAGCCCAAAAGAAGACCACAAGGTCAAAATGTTGCCAAACGAATGAATGTCAACAACCTGAAACTCCCCGAAGTTCAGGAGGAACTCCAAACCACTCTAACAAGGCAACTCTCTGAACTCGAGTCCAACAATTGGGAGTCTCTCAGCAAGACAATCCACACCGCTGCTCTCCAGGTACTGGGTCCAAAAACCAGAAACCATCAAGACTGGTTTGATTAGAATGATGCGGAGATACAGAATCTGCTAACAGAAAAGCACCGGCTCTTCAAGATCCACCAAAATGACCCAGACTCCACTTCAATGAAAGACGCCTACTATGGTAAGCGAGGTGAAGTCCAGAAAAAACTGCGCATCATGCAAGATACCTGGCTCAGTAACAAAGCCGACGAGATCCAAGGCTACGCCGATAGGCACGACATGAAGCGTTTCTACGAGTTCTTGAAGTGTGTCTATGGACCAACGACATCAGGCACATCTCCCCTGCTCGGTGCAGATGGTTCACTCATCACTAAGAAAAATGAAATCCTCGAGACAGTGTCCTGAATCGTCCTTAAGACATCAATGATGAAGCCATTCAACGACTACCTCAAGTGCGAATCAACCATGCCCTCGACACACCACCCACAGAGGAGAAGGTTGTCACAGCTACCAGGCAAATGTCGACTGGCAAGGCACCTGGCTCCGACGCCATCACAGCCGAATTATTCAAGTCTGGTGGTCGCTATCTCATCCTCAAACAAACAGAACTGTTCCAAGAGTTGTGGCAAAGCGAAACTCTACCTCAAGACTTCAAAGACGCAACAATTGTTCAAACGGAAGGGCAACAAACAGTCTTGCGATAATCACCAAGGTATCTCTCTCCTCTCAATCGCAGGCAAAATACTAGCTCGTGTTCTTCTAAACCGCCTTCTGAAACACCTGAAACAGGGTCACTTTCCAGAAAGCCAATGTGGCTTTCGCGCAGGTCGTGGAACCATCGATATGATATTTGCTGCTCGCCAACTCCAAGAGAAGCGCAAAGAACAATAGTGAGCAGAGAAGGCCTGTGGAAGATCATGTCAAAGTTTGGTTGCCCGGACAAGTTCGCGAATATTGTAAGACAGTTCCATGATGGCATGATCGCACGAGTAACTGATGACGGTGACATCTCAGCCCCTTTTCCGGTAACTAACGGCGTAAAACAAGGTTGCGTGCTAGCACCAACGCTTTTCAGCATGACGTTTTCCGCAATGCTGACTGATGCCTTCAGGGAAGTTACTCCTGCCATCCAAATCCGGTACCGGTGTGATGGGAAGCTCTTAAATCTCCGCCGTCTACAAGCTGTCAGTAAAGTCAAAGAAACAGTAATCAGAGACCTCCTTTTTGCTGACGACTGTGCTCTCAATGCCACCAAAGAGCATGAAATGCAACTGGAAATGGACAAATTTTCTTCAGCATGTGAGAACTTCGGTCTTACAATAAGTATGAGCAAGACAGAAGTCATGCACCAGCATGCTCCTGGCAACACGTACCAGGAACCGAACATCCAAGTAAATAGTCAGAGCTTGAAAGCAGTATACCATTTCACCTACCTTGGCAGTACATTCTCTCGTGCTGCCAACATCGACATCGAAATCACCAACCTCATTGCCAAAGCCAGCAGCTCCTTTGGCAGACTAAGGAAAACAGTCTGGGAACGAAGAGGAATTCAGCAGTACACAAAGGTCAAAGTGTACAAATCAGTGGTCCTGACATCTCTTCTATATGGTTGTGAAACGTAGGTCCTCTACAGACGTCACGAAAAACAACTAAACTACTTCCATCTTCAATGTCGTCGGAACATCTTGAACATTCGTTGGCAAGACAAGATCCCAGACACTGATGCTCTCGAGAGGTCCAAGCTCCCAAGCGTCATCACTACAATCCGCAAAGCGCAAACCCGCTGGGTAGGCTACGTGTATCAGATGACAGACTCGCGCATACCAAAACAACTGCTCTATGGTGAACGCCGGTGCGGAATGAGAAGAGCTGGTGGACAGTGCAAATGGTTCAAAGACACTCTGATGTCCTATATGAAAGACTTCAACATTGACGTGAACTCATGGGAAAGCAGTGTTTCCAACAGGCCAACCTGGCGCCGCTTGGTACACGAGGGCTTTCTGCTCGCGGAGGCAAGATAAACTGAATCTGTAAAAGAGAAGCGCGCTGCGCGAAAAGCCCAAGATGCTGAAGTGGCCACTGGTGTCCAACATGTGGCAGGGGCTTCCGCGCCCGGATTGGACTGATCAGCCACCTGCGGACACACAACTAGTCTAGTTGTCTATGGTCATAATCGACTCCGATTGACGAACACACACACACACACATATAGATGAATATCTTGAGAGAGAGAGAGAGAGAGAGAGAGAGAGAGAGAGAGAGAGAGAGAGAGAAAGAGATCTTTGCATTTGCTAGAGAGACTTTTTTCTATATTTTGTTTTTGTTTTTCTTTCTTTTTTCAATCGAAGGATTATTTCGTGTGAATGTAGGAAGGGTGCACTTTTTTTGAATCGATTTTTTTTATGTAACTTTTGTTTCTTCGTTAGTGCAAAACAATTTTTTTCAGGTTCTGAATTTTTTGAGTGCGATTTTTGTGTTTGCTTTTGTGTGCGCGTGTGTATTGGTCTACCATTTTTTTTTAAATTTATTTAAACCGTGCTTTTAAATATTCTTTTATCTTCCAGGGTCTTTTTTTTTCTTCTGTCTGAAATATTCAGTTCGTTAAGTTTTTAAAAACCGTGGACCTTAATTTTTTCATTCGTCTAGTGGTTCGTCTGAAGGTAACATGTATAACAGCTGGTGCTGTAATCGAATTAAACCTGGCAGGGTCGAAATTAATTCCATGCTAGAAAATAATATATCCTGGTAACGGCACCATTTATAACCCGATCAGCCGGTCACTAGCTTCACGTATTACACTAAATGTCTTAGAAGTGGTCTCATGAAGATTTGAAGATGGTCTGTGTATCAAGAAAAAAATCATATCTGAGATGTAGGATGTGGGCGTGGCTCTGTTATTCTCTCAAAATTACTTCTTCACCCTGGTGGCATTCTGGTTGGAATTTCCTTTCTTCGTCCTCCGAACCACTTCGTTGTTTGATGAGGCATTCATGACAGACTCAATAAAACACATAATACAACACAATCGTAATATTTATGATTCATAATTAACTATTTATTATACAAAAAAATATTACAAAAACACTGTACACTTTACATATACTATCATTATTAAACAAACTAGGATTAACTAGTGCTGAGGGAGGTCGTCCCCTCTCGTTCTCAGAGAGACAGAAACACGCGTGCTCACCTCATGATGTTCGGACGAAAAAGAGATCGATCTAGAAAGGGAATTCTGGGATTGCATTTGTGTGTATCTCTACGATTATGGCCAAATCACCACTCGGTTATGCTATAGAGTGTGTTAGCAACCGTGGCACTGAGAATTAGTACCACAGAGGAATTATTCGGGATTGTCACCGAGGAACACCTTGGACTAGTCAGGTCGCAGATAGAGGAACTAGAAAGGGTACAGAAGACATTGATACAAGTTATCAAGGAGGGATTATCGATGAGTATGATTCAGTGGTGAGTATGCGAGTGAGGATGAGAGATAGCAAGAAGCATCTGGAGGCTTTTTGCGCTGAAGACGGAGGTAACTCCGATCCAAAACACCCTGCGGCCAAGAGGACTCAACCTGAGGAAAACTCAGTTTCTGACTCGCAATCGGACAAAGGAAACACGCGTGCTGGAACGATCCCTGAAATCGAGATGCGGAGTAAATGGGAGCGACGTTGATTCTTTTTCTCCTCCTCTGTTCTCTTTGATTTCTTGAAGAAAATTGGCTCGTGAACCGCCAAGGAAAAGGTTGGGATAATTCTTTTGTGAAAAAATGAGTAACTTTCATAATTCGTTTTGACATGTAACTTTTTTTAATTTTTGATTGAAAAAAAATGGAGTAACTTGTATAATTCGTTTTGAAAAAAATAATTTTTATAATGTGTTGAAAAAGAAAAGATATGTGATTGTTATAATTTTTGATTAATGGAGTAACTTTCATAATTCGTTTTTAAAAAATAATTTTTATAATGTGTTGATAATGGAAAGATATGTGACTTTTTTACTTTTTAGTGGAAAAAACATGTAGCCTTTATAATTTTTGACTGAAAAAAAACTTGAGTAACTTTTATAATTCGTTTTAAAAAAAGTATTTTTTATAATGTGTTCAAAAAGAAAAGACATGTGATTTTAATACTTTTTGATTGAAAAAAACTTTTTTAACTCGGTTGCGAAAAAAAATAATACTTATAATGTGTTGAAAAAGAAAAGACATCTTACTTTTATGATATTTTATGAAAAGAAAAGTGGAGACCTTTCATAATTCGTTTTGAAAAAATAATTTTTACAATGTTTTGAAAAAGAAAAGACATTTGGCTTTTATAAATTTTTTATTGAAAAGAATAACTGAAGTAACTTTTATAATTCGTTTTGAAAAAAATAATTTTTATAATGTGTTGAAAAAGAAAAGACATGTGACGTTTATAATTTTTTATTGAAAATCGTGAGTAACTTTTATAATTTGTTTTGAAAAAAAAACAATTTTTATAATGTGTTGAAAAAGAAAGACATGTGACTTTTACAATTTTGGATTAAACAAACACTGGAGTAACTTTTATAATTCATTTTGGAAAAAGTAATTTTATAATTTTTGATTGAAAAAAAATATCGTAACTTTTATAATTCGTTGTTGAAAAAATATTTCCATAATTTATTGAAAAAGAAAATACCTGTAACTTTTATAATTTTTGATTAAAAAACAAACTGGAGTAAAATTTTATAATTTGTTTTGAAAAAGATAATTTTATAATGTGTTGAAAAAGACCAGACATGTGACTATTATGATTTTGGAGTTAAAAAAAATGGAGTAAAATAATTTTTATAATGTGTTGAAAAAGAAAAGACATGTGACTTTTATAATTTCTGATTAAACAAAAATTGGAGTAAGTCTTATAATTTGTCTTGCAAACAATAATTTTTATAATGTGTTGAAATAGAAAAGACATCTGACTTTTATAATTTTTTATTAAAAAAAACGGGATAACTTTTATAATTCGCTTGAGAAAAAAGTAATTTTTATAATGTGTTGAAAAAGAAAAGACATGTGGCTTTTATAATTTTTTATTAAAAAGAATAACTGTAGTAACTTTTATAATCCGTTTGGAAAAATAATTTTTATAATGTGTTGAAAAAAAAACCTGTGACTTTTATAATTTTTGATTGAAAAAAACTGGAGTAACACTTATAATTTGATTTGAAAAAAATAATTTTTATAGTATGTTGAAAAAGAAAAGATATGTGACTTTTATAATTTTTATTGAAAAAGCGGGAGTAACTTTTATATTTTGTTTTGAAAAAAATAATTTTTATAATGTGTTGAAAAAGAAACGACATCTGACTTTTATCATTTTTGATTGAAAAAAACTGGAGTAACTTTTATAATTCATTTTGCAAAAAATAATATTTTTAATGTGTCGAAAAAGAAAAGACATGTGACTTTTATAATTTTTGATTGAAAAAAATTTGAGTAACCTTTATAGCTCGGTTTGAAAAAAATAATATTTATAATGTGCTCAAAAAGAAAAGATATTTGACTTTTATAATTTTTTATTAAAAAAAACTGGCGTAAATTTTATAAGTCGCTTTGAAAACAATAATTTTTATGTGTGGGAAAAAAAGCTATTTAACTTTTATAATTTTTGATTAAAAAAAATGAAGTAATTTTTATAATCCGTTTTGAAAAAAAAAATGATTTTTATAATGTGTTGAAAAAGAAAAAACATGCGAATTTTATAAATTTTGATTGAAAAAAAATATGGTAACTTATATAATTCGTTTCGAAAAAATATTTCCTTCATGCATTGAAAAGGAATAGACCTGAAACTTTTATAATTATTGATTAAAAAACATTTTATAATTCGTTTTGAAAAAAATAATTTTATAATGTGTTAAAAAAGACCAGACATGTGACTTTTATAATTTTTGAGTTTAAAAAAAATGGAGTAACTTTTATAATTCATATGGAATAAAATAGTTTTTATTATGTGTTGAAAAAGAAAAGAAATCTGGCTTTTATAATTTTTGATTAAAAAAAAATGGAGTAACTTTACTAATTCATTTTGAAAAAATAATGTTTATAATGTGTTGAAAAGGAAAAGACATGTGACTTTTATAATTTTTGATTAAAAAAACGGGAGTAACTTTTATAACTAAATTTTAAAAAAATAATGTTTATAATGTGCTGAAAAAGAAAAGACATCTGACTTTTATAATTTTTGATTAAAAAAACGGGAGTAACTTTTATAATTCGCTTGAAAAAAAAAGTAATTTTTATAATGTGTTGAAAAAGAAAAGACATGTGGCTTTTATAATTTTTGATTTATAAGAATAACTGTAGTAACTTTTATGATCCGTTTGGAAAAAATAATTTTTATAATGTGTTGAAAAAGAAGACATGTAGCCTTTATAATTTTTGACTGAAAAAACTGGAGTACCTTTTATAACTCGGTTTGAAAAAAATAATTTTTATAATGTGTTAAGAAAGAAAAGAAATCTGACTTTTATAATTTTTGATTGAAAAAATAACTGGAGTAACTTCTTTAATTCATTTTGAAAACTATAATTTTTATAATGTATTGAAAAAAAACATGTAGCCTTTATAATTTTTTTACTGGAAAAACAATGGAGTAACTTTTAAAATTCATTGTGAAAAAAATTATTTTGATAATGTGTCGAAAAAGAAAAGACATGTGACTTTTTTTATTTTTGATTAAAAAAACCTGATAAACTTTTATAACTCGGTTTGAAAAGAATACTTTTTATAATGTATTGAAAAATAAAAGGCATATGGCTTTTATAATTTTTTATTGAAAAAAAAAACTGGAGTAACTTTAATAATTTGTTTTGAAAAGAATAATTTTTATAATATGTTACAAAAGAAAAGACATGTGACTTTTATAATTTTTCATTTAATACAAACTCAAGTAACTTGTAGAATTCGATTTGAAAAAAATAATGTTCATAAAATGTTAAAAAGAAAGAAATGTGACTTTTATCATTTTTGATTGAAAAAACAATGGAGTAAGTTCTATAATTCGTTTTGAAACAAAAATTTTTATAATGTGTTGAAAAACAAAAGACATGTGCCTTCATAATGATTTACTGGGAAAAAACTGGAATAACTTTTATAATTCGTTTGGAAAAAAATATTTTATAATGTGTTGAAAAAGAAATGACGTGACTTTTATAATTTTTGATTGAAAACCAACAGGAGTCAAATTTTATAATTCGTTTCGAAAAAAATAATTTTTATGTGTTGAAAAAGAAAAGACATGTGATTCTTATGGTTTTTGTATTGTGAAAAAAAATGGAGTAATTTTTATAATTCGTTTGAAAAAATAATTTTTATAATGTGTTAAAAAATATGTAGCATTTAAAATTTTTGACTGAATTTGTAAATTTTTAATTGAAAAAAATTATAATTCGTTTTGAAAATATAATTTTTATAATATGTTGAAAAATGATAAGACATGTGACTTATGATTTGTGATTGAAAAAAACTGGAGTAATTTTTATAATTTGTTTTGAAAAAAATAAATGTATAATGTGTTGAAAAAGAAAAGATATGTGAGTATTCTAATTATTGATTGAAAAAACAGGAGTTACTTTTATAATTCGTTCGTTTTTTTATAGTTGGTTGAAAAACAAAATTATTATTTATAATATTTGACTGAAAAAATACTGGAGTAACTTTTATAATTCGTTTTGAAAAGAGTTATTTTTATAATTGTGGATTGAAAAAAAACTGGAGTAAGTTTTATAATACGTTTTGAAAAGATATTTTTTATAATGTGTTGAAACAGAAAAGACATCTGACGTTTATAATTCTGGATGGAAAAAAACTGGGGTAACTTTTATAATTTATTTTGAAAAATAATAATTTTAATAATTTGTTGAAAAAGACTTTTGTAATTTTTGATAAAACAAAAACTGGAGTAACTTTTATAATTCGTTTTGAAAAATATAATTTTATATTGTGTTGAAATAGAAAAGACATGTGACTTTTATAATTTTTGATTGAAAAAAACTTGAGTAACTTTTATAACTCGGTATGAAAAAAATAATTTTATAATGTGTTGTAAAAATCTGGCCTTTATAATATTTGATTAAAATAAACTGGAGTAACTTTTATAATTCGTTTTTGAAAATATAATTTTTATAATGTGTTGAAAAATTAAATGCATGTGACTTTTATAATTTTTGATTGAAAAAAAACTTTGGTAACTTTTATAACTCGATGTGAAATAATAATTATAATGTGTTGAAAAAGAAAAGATATCTGACATTTATAATTTTTTATTAAAAACAAACTGGAGTAACTTTTATAATTCGTTTTAAAAAAAAATTTATAATGTGATGAAATAGAAAAGACATGCAACATTTATAATTTTTGACTGAAAAAAAAACTGGAGTAACTTTTATAATTTGTTTGGCAAAAAAACAATTTTTATAATGTGTTCAAAAAGAAAAGACATGTGACTTTTATAATTTTTGATTAAACAAAAACTGGAGTAACTTTTATGATTGGTTTTGAAAAAAATAATTTTTTAATGGGTTCAAATAGAAAAGACATGTGACTTTTTATAATTTTTGATTGAAAAAACTAGCGTAAATGGTATATTTCGTTTTGAAAAAGCATTTTTTGATATCTTGAAAATGAGAAGATATGTGACTTTTATAATTTTTGATTTAAAGTAGTAACTTTTACAATTCGTTTTGAAAAATAATGATATTTATAATGTGTTGAAAAAGAAAAGACATGTGACTTTTATAATTTTAGATTGTAAAAAAAACTCGAGTAACTTTTGCAATTCGTTTTGAAAAAAGTAATTTTTATAATGTGTTGAAAAAGACAAGACGTGACTTTTATAATTTTTATTGAAAAAAAACTTGAGTAACTTTTATAACTCGGTTTGAAAAAAATAATTTTTTTAATGTGTTGAAAAATCTGACCTTTATAATCTTTGATTTAAATAAACTGGAATAACTTTTATAATTCGTTTTGGAAAAAATAATTTTTATAATGTGTTGAAAAAGAAAGGCATGAGACTTTTACTATTTTTGATTTAAAAAAACTTTAGTAACTTTTATAACTCGGTTTGAAAAAATAATTTTTGTAATGTGTTGAAAAAGAAAAGATATCTGACATTTATAATTTTTTATTAAAAACAAACTGGAGTAACTTTTATAATTCGTTTAGAAAAAAATAATTTTTATAATGTGATGAAAAAAAGACATGTAACATTTATAATATTTGATTGAAAAAAAAAACTGGAGTCGCTTTTATAATTTGTTTGGAAAAAAACAATTTTTATAATGTGTTGAAAAAGAAAAGACATGTGATTTTATAATTTTTGATTAAACAAAAACTTGAGTAACTTTTATAATTCGTTTGGAAAAAAAATTATTTTTATAATGGGTTGAAATAGAAAAGGTATGTGACTTTTATAATTTTTGATTGAAAAAAACTTTATTAAGTTTTATAACTCGGTTAAAAAAGTAATTTTTATAATGTGATGAAAAAGAAAAGATATTTGACATTTATAATTTTTCATTAAACAAATCTGGAGTAACTTTTATAATTCGTTTTGAAAAAATAATTTTTATAATGTGTTGAAACAGAAAAGACGTGACTTTTTTTAATTTTTGATTGAAAAAAATGGATTAACTTTTATAATTCGTTTTGAAAAAAATAATTTTTATAATGTGATTAAAAAAAGACATGTAATATTTATAATTTTTTATTTAATAAAAACTGGAGTAACTTTTATAATTTGTTTTGAAAAAATAATTTTTATAATGTGTTGAAACAGAAAAGACATGTGACTTTTATAATTTTTGATTAAAAATAAAATGGAGTAACTTTTATAATTCGTTTTGAAAAAAATAATTTTCATAATGTGATTAAAAAAGACATGTAATATTTATAATTTTTTATTGAATAAAAACTGGAGTAACTTTTATAATTTGTTTTGGAAAAAACAATGAGTAACTTTTATAATTCCTTTTGAAATAAATAATTTTTATAAAGTGTTGAAAAAGAAAAGGCATGTGACTTTTATAATTTTTGATTAAAAAAAACTGGAGTAACTTTTATAATTCTTTTTGAAAAAAATAATTTTGTGTTGGAAAATTATGTGGATTTTATAATTTTTACTTGAAATAAAACTGGCGTTACTTTTATAATTCGTTTTTAAAAAATATTTGTGATATGTGACTTTTATAATTTTGTGTTTGTTATATTGGTAGAGAGGCTGGTTGATATCGGTTGATAAATTAGGAAATAATAATAACGGAATAAGAAATAGTTTTTTTATCTCTTAGGGAACGCCTACGGCGAACGGTGAATTTAAATTCAAATATAAATATGTAAGCATGCGCCTCCCCTTGCATTCGAGCGTGAATTTAAATTCAATAATAAAAAAAAATAATAAATAATAATAACAAATAAATAAACGCGTTCGAGGCGTACACACACAGCCCTCCCTCCCTCTGAAAATTCAATGCGCGAGAGAGCCCACTATCAGCGAAGCTGATGAAAAGGGAAAGGGAGAGAAAGAAAAAGTGAAATCAAAGCGGACGAATAAAGAAAGCAGTTTTTGAACTGAGCGTTTTTTTTAACGGTGCTAAACGATAGCGTTCGTATAAAAAGATTGAGAGGCAAGAAAAAAGATAGAAAAGAAAAAGAGACTGGGGAGAGCAGTGAACGTTGTCAAATGGACCGGTTGTTTTGTTTACGTTTGAGTGAATAATGAATCAAAAAATAATAACAAAAATTCGCTATGAGCCGGTGATGCTCAGGAATGCCCAAAGCTCAGCGTAAACAGATTTCCCTGAAATAAACAGGAGTTGAATTCTTTCGGCCGAGAATGGACATCATGAAAAGTTCACGGCGAAGATATTAAAGATGAATGAGAAGAGGGTTGCAACGAACAAAAATATCGTCATGTCGACGGGCGTCCCAATCCAAGAAGAAACCAAACAGGAAAAATCTCGCGAATGATGAACTTTGCGGAGACATGAAATACGAAAGTCCAATTGGATAAAGTTAAGTGACTATTATGATTTCCCCATCCCGATATCCCCGCTCCTTGTTCTTGGCCGAACTGTCACACCAAAATGGAAATGGTATATACATTTTCTCTTATATTATTTTTTGTTTGTCACCTTGTTTTGTTTTCTTTCTTTTATGATGTTTCTTTTTTTTATCATCTGACCTCACCCCAACCTATTGCGGTGTGATATTAAATTTAAGGATGTTGAATAAAATTCGTGTTTTAAGATTCTAGCGTTATGTCATTCTTGCTTTGAGTTTGAATCGTTCGGAACAAAATGTGCTAATGAGAACCTCAGACAATGTGCCAAATAGGTCATAAATCGTGGCCGAAACTTTACTTGTCATTATTTTATTCTTATTTTTATATTGTCTTACGGACAACGTATGGTGAAGCGCTGACCTAGAGTCATAAGATTCTTACCAGGGGATATCCACCCCGACTCAGCTTCATACCGGTTCGTAACATAAATTGGGGGCTCGTCCGGGAATTTTTCATTGGCTCATATAAAAAAAAATCCCTGAACGATTCACAAGGCAAGATGGCGAGCATAGAAAGTTTTCTAAAAGACCCATCTCCGGATAGTCTTGGTAAACTCAAGAAAGAAGAGTTAATAAAAGTAGGGAAAAGGTTAGATTTAGAAGTAAAGGGAGCGATGAGAAAAACTATACTAGTTAGAATTATCACGGAACATATGGTAGATAATGGGATGTTTGAGCAGGAAACGTTGGAGGAATTGCCAGCAGAAATGGCAACTATGACTCCAGCCGAAGTAGAATTAGAGAAGGCAAAAATATTAGCTAGGATGGAGATAGAGAAAGCCAGGATTGAACAAGAAACGAGGATGAGTGAGCTAACCATAAGGCACCAAACAAACGAGAATAGACTGAATAGCTTTGACGTGACGAAACACGTAAGGCTGATCTCTAAATTCGTCGAAACTGAAGTGGACGAGTACTTCGCCCACTTTGAAAGGACAGCTCTTAATATGGGCTGGCCGAAGGAATGCTGACCCATGCTACTAAAAACAACGTTGTATGGGAAAGCACAGCGGTTGTACGCGGCGCTCCCAGTAGAGGACTGCGCAGATTATGAACCCGTCAAGGGGGCGATTTTAAAGGCGTACGAACTAGTCCCAAGAGCATACCAACAAAAAATCAGGGGGTTAAGGGTGAGTGAAGGCTAGGCCTATATGGAGTTTGCAAATCGAAAAGAAGCACTCATCAACCGTTGGTGTAGCTCTAAAGGTGTGGAGGGAGATTTTGAAAAATTGAAACAGCTCCTATTAATAGAATTTCTAAACTGCGCCCCCGAAAACATGAGGTTACACCTGGTCGAAAAAGAGGTAGCGGCGACAGTACTTGACATGGTTAAATTAGCGGACGAGTATGTCATCACCCACAAGGATAGACCAGGATCGCATAAGCCTACACATCCATGCAGTAGAGAGGCCTATCCACTCCATGAAAAACGAAGCAGTCCGCAAGCGCTTAGGGTCAGTCCGGCATTCTCAGCCAAACAACCGCCATTCAAACAGGAAGCCAGACCTATCACATGCTTCAACTGTAAGAAGCTGGGTCACATAGCTGCAAACTGTTGGGCGAAGTGAGGCCCGGAACAGATTCGAAATCCCCCAGTTAAACTACAGTTGATGGTACACGCAAATGTAGAAGCGGCGTATAAACCCTTCACGTCGAGAGGATACATTTCCCGAAACAAAAAGAGCCAGATAAGGCCCATCAATATCCTAAGAGACACGGGTTCATCCCAATCCTTAGTGCTAAGGAACCACGTGCCCACGGCAATAAAAACAACCTCCAATAGGACAGTCGCTATTAGAGGCATAGAAGATAAGCCTATGAACATTCCTCTAGTTAAAATTTACCTAGAATCAGATTGGATATCAGGCGTGATCATCGTAGGAGTCATTAGTAGCTTACCTATGACCAGCGTGGCGATGATAGTAGGTAACGACATTGCCAAAAGCCGAATCAAACCCTCGAACCAAATGAAGCCTGAATCCATGGGGGAACTCAAGGCATCAGAAGATAAGGCATCGGCAATTGTAACGACGAGGGGGAAGAAGAAAGAGAGGGATAAGTCTACTACTAGGTCACCAGAAAGCAAAAGAAGAGATAAGGCTGCGATCCAATCTATTAATACAAGAACTAATTAAGGAACAACGAAACGATGTCGATTTGAAACCCCTGTTTGGGCGGATCGGAAATGAAGAATCCGATGGCAGGGCAGGACAATACTTCCTTAATGCTGAGAATAATGAGAAGGTGAAATCTTCCCAGTGTAACGGAGGGGATAGACCGGAGCATACGCGAGCAAGTGATGGTGCCGAAAGCGTACGGGAGGGAATGCTAAATGTTGCACATGAGATACCATTGGCGGGTCACCTGGGTGTCACTAAGATGCACAAAAAGCTCACGAGACACTTTTATTGGCCAGGAATCATGGAAGACGTGAAAATGTTCTGTCGAACATGCAAGATATGCCAAGTGACAGGAAATCCCAACCAGAAGATTCCTCTGGCGCCACTTCAACCAATACCAGCAGTGGAGAAACCTTTCGGTCGAGTGATTGTCGACTGTGTTGGACCGTTGCCTAAAACTAAAGCCGGCCATAAATATATAATGACTATAATGTGTGCGTCCACTAGATTCCCTGAAGCGATCCCATTGCTGAATGTATCGGCGAAAAAGATAGTAGACACCCTGATAACTTTCTTTACAAAGGTGGGATTACCAAAAACAATCTTGACCGACCAAGGGTCTAATTTCATGTCAAAGATCTTCAAGCAGATGGCAGCACAATTGGGAGTCACGCATGTCAGATCCAGCGCATATCACCCGGTGTGATATTAAATTTGAGGATGTTGAATAAAATTCGTGTTTTAAGATTCTAGCGTTGTGTCATTCTTGCTTTGAGTTTGAATCGTTCGGAACAAAATGTGCTAATGAGAACCTCAGACAACGTGCCAAATAGGTCATAAATCGTGGCCGACATTCATTATTGTCATTATCTTATTTTCATTTTTATATTGTGTTACGGACAAGGTAGAGTGAAGCTCTGACCTACAGTCATAAGATTCTTACCAGGCACATCCACCCCGACTCAGCTTCATACCGGCCCGTAACAGATTGAACATAAAACTGTGGTTACTTTTATAATTCGTTTTGACACCAATAATTTTTATACCTTTAATTTTTATAATGTGTTGAAAAAAAAGACATGTGACTTTTATAATTTTTGATTGAAAGGTGGAATGGGTAACTTTTATAATCTGTTTTAAAAAAAACAATAACTGTATTATGTCTTTAAAAATTAAAAACTGGTGACCCTTATAATTTTGCGAATAATTCCCTGAAAAAAATCGAGTAACCTTTATAATTATATTGAAAAAAAGAGACTATATGAAAAAAAAAGAATAATGAGACTTTCCCAATCTTGAACTTTTGAACTTCTAGAACCCAGAAGAGAATGGCTCGGTGACGAGCTGATCACGTGGGAGTGGTTGTTGTTGAACTCGAGTTCAAACTACTTTTTTTTCTGACAGGTGAACCAATAATTATTTTTAAAAAAACGGCCGATTGAACCAGCTTGTATTGAGTGCGGTGAGAGGTTGTTGGGACAGAGTCGGTGTGTGCGGATAAATTAGACTCATCCGTTTCCTCTGGAAACAAAAAGTCTAAGGGGCGGAATGTGACGTGACCGTCCCAGGGGGCGATTAGGCTCCCCACGGTGGGGGAGGGGGGGCAAAGACTCCCGAAATGCTGGAGTAGCTGGGAAGATATGATTTCTTTTTAATCTTTAATTATCGTTGGTCTGCCCGGATGACGGCAAAAGACCTTGCTGAGAGAAAGATTAGATTGTGATTTTCATTGTTATGAAAATCGTTGACAATATCATTTTTTTTTTTTTTTTTTTTTTTTGCTGTAAATTGTATTCCGAAAATAGAATGGCTTAGGGTTCGAGACTAAGGATTATTATAGTTTGAGTACAATTTGGGTCGCGGGTAATGACCTTTTGGGGCATGAGAACGCTTGTAAATCCACAGGTGCACACGGAAAAGAGAGAATCTCGCCTGGGGAGCGACGTAACTGGATACGATTGGTCCAGGAAACGGCCCCGATCTCACCTTTCCCTGAGTATATGAACAGGTTCCAGAGTCGAAACCAGCAGATGAGCTGAAGTTAAAGAGTTGTCACACACCATCTCTTCCTGCGTTATTCCACCGCAATACCGAAAGCAACCATTGACTCAGCAAAGTGTCTGTCAAAATCAACATTGAACTATGGACAATTGTATATAACTATATATCTTATCTTGAATTTAATCAGTAGAATAAAGCACCGAGTTGTATTTTTTCTTTTGTGTGCATGAAATTGCTTTCCTTCGAGCACCACAGATCGATGAAGCGGCGACATATCAACCCAATCGTGAGATTAAGACTAACCAAATCGATTGACGAGTTCTGTCACACTGACACCTTACTGACCTACGAAAGACGGGTCACAAGGCTCGCAATATCTATTTTGTGGGAAAAAGATTGCAAGGAAGAGAAAAGGCGGTCACCTACTAGATTTCGAAGTCGGTTTTGAAATTTGCAAAGGCAGGATACGATGCTTCGAGTCGATCCTTCCCAGGCGTGACAACAGTCCACCATTTTAGGACGTATTTGGTTTTTATACAAGTAGAGAATTACGTGGGGAATGAGATACCGTCTGGGTCGTAAAATTATGCAACCATTTCTTTTAGCGACCTTGGCAACTGGTTTGATATAAGTTTTCAATTTCAGGTCAGGAGTGAAGGTAAATCCCAGAAATTTGCCGAAGCAGGGTGCTTCTTTGAGACAAAAGGCATTCGTATCGTTTGGAACTAAGTGGGATGAGAGCTTTGATACTGAAAAGATAGGAGCTTGGTTTTGGATGCGCTAAAATTAATCAGTTACTTTTTGCCTCATTGCACCACGTGCTCAAAGTTGAAGGGGAGAGACTAAGATAGATCTTGATTGTGGCTGACCTTTGAAGTGTTGTCATAGATGGTAGTGTCGTCTGCGTATATGTCGACGAATGAACTTAGAATGTGATTTAGGTAGTAAGCAATGAAGATAGGGAACAGAGTTGGGCCCAGGATGGATCCTGGGTCACGCCAACGTTGATACTATGAGCTTTGCACTTCCACCTATCGATGACTTTCGGAAAGAAAGGATTTGATTGTTGAGAAAACATTTCGAGATATTCTATGGCTTGTAAACTAGACCTTTATAATAGACTCTATGAAATGCCTTTGATATGTCAAAAGCTATAGCTCTAGAAAGGAAGCCGCTGTCGATAGGTCATCTTAGATTACAATCCGTACATCAACTGCCACTCTCGCATGACACAAAATTGTCACAGAGTAGGTTGTTTTTACTAAGGTGTTTGACAATTTCTCTATTTAACACATATTCAATCAACTTACTCATGATGCACAAAAGGCTAATTGGGCTTTACTAAGATGCAGAAGACTGATCTCCAGAATGTTTAAATATTGGGAAGACTAATGTGGTTTTCTAAGGTGTTGAGAAGAATTTCTCCTTTAAGCATTGATTGAATCGCTTTGCAAGAATAGGTGCTAATTCTAGTTGCAACTTCTTAAATAGTATGACTGAAATATTGCTAAGACCAGTTGCTTTGCTGGTATCAAGGTATCACGAATAGATATGTGAATGTTGCTCAGATTATTTTCCGTCTTAGTGTGGTACTATCGCTTCCATGGGGGAGGGGTTACTTGGTTGAGAAACGTTCTGGGAATGCAACCAGCACCTCCGGGGGAATAAACGATATCCACATGGAAACATCAACAAAAACGGGTCCAGATGTCGGTATTATTTTTGGTTATGCTCTGGACTATTTTTAAGAGTCACTTTTTCGTCTAAAGGTAACATTTATAACACTAAATGTCCCAGAAACGGTCTCACTTAGATGCTAAGATGCTAAGTCATTAGGGTCTGTAAGAAAAAAACATTTCTGAGATGTTGGATGTGGATGTGGTTCCTTCATTCTCTCAAGATGACTTCTTCACCCTGGTGGCTTTCTGGTTGGAATTTTCTTTTTTCAGCCTCCGGACCGCATCGTTGTTTAATAGAGGTATTCATGGCAAACACAAGAAACCACACAAAACGACACAATCGTAATATATATGAAACATAACTATTTTATTTTACATTATGGATACAATACAATTTACATATCTTCAAAACTAAATTAAATAACCTAACTTATGACCTTCACCTTCACCGAGGTGCACGACTTCTATGATCTTCACCGAGGTGCGCGACTTGACACACAAAAAAACAGCCTCTTAATCACCTGCTAACGAGTGAGAAGGTTGTTGTTGTTGTTGTTGTTGTTGTTGTTGTTGTTGTTGTTGTTGTCGTTGGACGTTACAGTGACGCGTGCGTTAGCAGGTGATTAAGAGGCTGTTTTTTTTGTGTGTCAAGTCGCGCACCTCGGTGAAGATCATAGAAGTCGTGCACCTCGGTGAAGGTGAAGGTCATAAGCTATTTCGGCTATTTCGTTTTGTCTCTTTTCCTGGACAACTATGGCTGGGGCAAAGTTTGATTTAAAACTGATACCCGAATTCGACGGATCCACTTCTGTTGTCGACTGGGTCGAAAGGGTTGAGCTGACCTGCAACCTCTGTGAAGTAAAGGGGGTGCATACCGTGATTCCCCTGAGATTGGCTGGAGGCGCCCTAAGTGTATATCAGCAACTTAGTGCCGTGGAGAAGGCTGATGTTACCTGTATAAAAAATGCTTTATACAAGGCATTTGCCATGGATCCCTGCACGGCCTACGAAACATTTGCCTCTAGGAAGCTCATGCCAGGAGAAACCGTGGACGTCTTCTTTGCGGAGCTGAAGAAACTTGCAGTTCTATTTGGCAATGGAGTGTCAGAGCAAACACTGGCGTATGCGTTTGTGGCCGGCCTTCCCATCCATGTTAAGCAACTGTTGAGGGCTTCCACCAGCGTATCTGTAACGCCCATGGAACATTTGTTAGAACGCGCTCAAGCCATTATCAGAGATGAGGAGGACCTGAGGGAACCGGTTGTAATGATGGCGCAGGCAGCCAAGACTAATGCCGAAATAGCTTATGACCTTCACCTTCACCGAGGTGCACGACTTCTATGATCTTCACCGAGGTGCGCGACTTGACACACAAAAAAACAGCCTCTTAATCACCTGCTAACGCACGCGTCACTGTAACGTCCCATGACAACAGCAACAACAACCTTCTCACTCGACCTGCCTTTTATACCACTATCTCAATCCCTTCTCTTGCGCATGTGCCTGTAGATTCCTTACAACCTCGAGACTTCCGCTTATAAAAACACAAGTTTTGTTGTCGCGCATGCCTATACAAGGCACAAACACGTGGGCGTTTGTTTTGTTGGTAAGTACTACATAACTAATGATGAAAGGAGGGAGAGTCCCTCCCCCTCCTCTCATTTACAGAGGGACAGAAAAACACGTGCTCACCTCATGCTGTCCGGACGAAAAAGAGATCGATCTAGAATAGGGAATTCTGGGATTACATTTCTGTGTATCTCTACACTTATGGCCAAATCACCGCCCGGTCATGTTGATGAGTGTGTTAGCAATCGTGGAACTGAGATATAGTGCCACATTGGGAGGAAATTCGAGAGGCAGATCGCGGTTAGGGTTGAGTTTGATGCAAAATTATTAGCGAAAGGTTTGGTTTTGTAAGATGATGACGAAATCATTTCAGGCCCTTCGTGAAAATTGCAATAGAGGACGTTCAAGACCTTGTTTGTTATGCATCAAAACTAATGTGGCCCTCTGTTCTTCTACTTCAGACTTGATGTACTGAGCATGCGACTCTCGCATTTCTTTTTCATAATCCTTTTGCAGTGATTGCTGGCAGCCTTAAAGATGACTTTAGTTTCATAGCATCTATTACGTTTAAAGCCATTCAAATGGTGATTTCTATGAGCAATGGTGGCAGCACATTTAGGGGTGTACTACTGTTAAAATTTCTTAGAGGGATATGCAGTTGTCTATGCCGACAGTTAACAATCAGTTAAGTCGGATGCTAAAACGAACGCATTGTTTTTAAATATGGAGCGTAGGTGTATAACAGCGCGGATGCATTGGAAGTGACGTCACCAATGGGGAAAAAGGACTCAGTCGGTCGTCGAGTATCGATGGAGATGAATATTTGGAATTTTATCATACTTTGTTTTTATCTTTATTGAAATAACTAAGTGATTAGAAGATCTTAGCGAAGCCAGGACTAAAAATGAGAATAGTTCAGGGCATGCGTTAGAAAAAGATCTACAGGCATCGCAAATTTTCCGTCAGCATTATGTGCCCGGGTCCGTTAACAATCTATCAGCCAAAAGAGAGATTTTCTTTTTTGATATTTGCTTTTTATATTTGTTTTAAGTCAATAAACATTTTATGCAAGGTGTAGCTTGCCGGATAAGCATTAGAAATGCCCTGTTCGAAAAAATCATGGAGCCTATGAAAATTGGGTGCTTATAAGCTAGCAGCAAGTGACGGCTCTAAGCAGAGTAGTAAGTCTCGGTCCAATAAATTAAAGGCAGGCGGTGAAGGATACGAGAATCCTTAGGGTACCAAAAGGGCTATGAGAGTCAGTACCATAGATAAATCACATACAGCATTGTGAGTTCAGAGAAATGTAAAATATACCGTAGGTACGTAAGAAGATATAACCTTATATATATATATATATATATATATATATATATATATATATATATATATATATATATATATATATATATATATATTAGAGATGCATGAATGTGAGATATCTCTGCTGGATCTTGGACGCTCTGATGAGAAAAAAAGAAAAATCACAGAAATCGGGCCATAGTTAGAATTTAATGCGCAAATAGGAATTGTGGCGCAAGGAATTGAGGTTATTTAGTTAAGGGTGATGCTTTCTAAGTCTTCATCAAGTTCCAAAGCAGGGAAATCCGAGCGAATCAGTGTGATGAAAAGGTATATCTATAATTGGAACCCAACCACAAAGATTTAAGTATATGAGCTTTGAGTATGTCCCAAAAAGATAAGGTAGTTACAAAATAAAACAAAGCCATAATTAGTAGAACAACCAGGCGAAAAAAACGATCAGGACACTTTTGGCCGAAAGAAGTCGTTGATTTCGAGAGGTAAAGTGAGACCTCAGTTTACGGCATAAGGGTTGCTGGATGAAGCAGCTGACGTGGATCAGGGTAGGAATACCCTACACCCAAAAAGTAAATGCTAGGAAGATCAGAGAGAGTCTTATCTAATAAAAAAAAAATAAAATAAAATTATGAAGTCAGTTGAAAAGGGCTGACTAAAGAGTTTTTTTTTGGGGGGGGTAATCTTTCTTAGCTAAGTATAGATATAGAGAAAAATGTACTAGAATTTTAAAATGCGTACATTTTTTGAAAAGGAGAAGGAGAGGGATGTTACAAGAAAGGTCTCCCTTTTCTTGTAATAAGAAAAGCATTAGATAAGTAAAAATGAGATTCGATAGACCGACATTCGAAACTCGTAAGCAAGGTTCATGAATAGGGTCAGAAATGGAATTTTCGCATTGGTCAGTTTTCACATAAAATAGTTTAGATATGTTGTTTGAAAAGGAATTTAATTATTCAATTCTTTTTATGGAAACTGAATTAAAATAAGGTCAGTTAGAAGAACGGACAATAGAAAATTAAAAACCTATTGAAATATAGGTTAGGTCGAAAATAGGTTAGAGGAATTCTTTGTCTGCAGAAATGGGTTGGACATGTACGAACCATACATGTTTAAGCCACGTGAGTTCAGGGCACTTGAGTCGAGCACGTTCTTGGATATGTGCATGACGTCATAGCAGAAAATGAATTCTCAATATAGTTTGCTAGCTTTAGAGAGTTGGAGAGTTGGAGAGATAGGAGGCAGTCGAATCCGAATCAAATCAGAAGAGAGTCCTCCTTTGGAAGCAAAGGGTTAGAAAGTTTTTATCATGTAATCGACTTTTGAATTCCTGGATGTCATCATAATTGCAACCGGCCGATTGTAATAAAAGAACACATCATATTTTGTAACTGCGTCTTCGTGTTGTGTCATTCTTCAACAATTAAACGAAATGTGAAACATCTTTTATATTGTGTCTACTCATCTTTATAATGAACTGTGCATAATCCCCCATCTCCATCATAAGAAATGATTGTCCCCGTCTCTCTTTAAAATGTACCCGATATAACACCCCTATGCAACATTTATCTAAATGCATATGAAAGTGTTTTTTGTTTTTTTTTATTATCGCTACTATATTACCCTTATGTTATTTAAATACCACATAATATTTTGAAATTCTACGACGAAAGATGTTATTTGTCAAATTAATTAGCATAACTATTTTAAACAGTTTATAGTAATTTAATATTTGATCTCATATATTTGTAATTTGATTGCCCCATTTTGTCTATATATATTCAATAGTTTTGTCGATAATAATAATTATAATAAGTAATAATAATAAGTAATTAAAATGATTTAATTCTTAAAAATAGATAACTTTACGAAAAGTATTTCTTCTAACATAATTCGCTAAAATTATGTTAGATGGGCAAAACAAGAAGGGCAAAGTTAAAGAAGTTATCTCTCTCTCTCTCTCTCTCTCTCTCTCTCTCTCTCTCTCTATCTATCTATCTATCTATCTATCTATCTCACACACACACACATACACTAACTCTCTTTATTCGTGTAACGACCTCAGAAATAAAACAAGTTATTTTATCACACAAAAATACGAAAAGACATTTTCGTATCAAAAATTCAAGAACTGCTAACTCTATGCTTCTTTGGAATTATCTGGAATATAAATTCGTGTTTCTTTTGTGTGCATGGATATTCATATTAAAACCCCTCTTTTCTATTTATTTAAAAAGAAAATACAATTTTCTTATATATGGGTCATGGAATTGAATTCATCTGCAAAAGATCAAGCTAATTTGCATATTCAATTAAACTGAAGGAAAATGTAATAGTCTAAACAAAAAAATCAGGAACACAGATAGGAAATAGTCAGTATCGCCCACCTCTAGAAAAGAGGGATTTCTTGTCTGTAATAACCGTGGAGAAAGAAGACAAAAAAAGACAGAAAGAAAGAAAAACTTGCTTCTTGCAGACACGTGGTTCGTCAAAAAGAACAATCCAATCGCTAGAACCACCTACACACAATCTGCAGGACGCCCCCTGACTGCTTTCCAGTGACCTGCCTTTATAGCGGCAGGAATTATGTATTTGTATAATCGCGCGAGAGCAGACAGATTCTACGATAATTGCATGGGGTAAACACTAATAAAAACCGATGGACGCCATCTTGGAACTCTCTCTCTTCCACTCAGGCCGAAACACAACAGACGTATCCGAGGTAAGCTCTCTATTTCCTCTCATTTCGGTTATTGCTAGTTCTGCTACACTCCCCCCTGATCTCATGATCACAAACGGGACAGCGGAGCAGTCGTCTTTGTCGGGTATTTCTTCGAAGAACCAGGGGCAGCACTTCCTCCTTACCATCTTCCTCATTACCACCGTTATTGCCACCAGTCTGTTCCATAGGCAGTGTTTCAAAATCAGGGCAGGGGGGGGGCAGTATCCGTCTTTGTCGGGTACTCCTTCGTAAAGGCAAGACGGGTGGTCCCTCTTCCGCTTCTTCAGTATGTGCATTATATGGCTGAAAATCTTCTCCGTCGTCCTGCATCATACTCTCTGTCCTTTCCGAAGACATTGTACTGTCTAAGTATTCCTCTTCCTCCGATGTAACAACATAATGGCGAGGGTGCAGATCTTTCATGTGGCGAGGCACACCGTCTACCAAAATCGATTGAGGGCTTGGTCACCTCACCCTTGCCGAACCTCGTGGTACATCGATTTTGCGGTCTTTTGACCCACGCGCGATCTCCTACCTGGTAAGAGCTGTTCTTGAGACCTGGGTTTATTTATTTGCTTCCCCACTGAGCAAATTAGGCACAAGGCCGTTTTTTAATGTGGAGAGAGAGGGAAGGGGGAGGGAAAGGGGGATCCTGCTCCCAAGAGGTGGGAAATGGGAGCTGGATAGTAACTGTGGTCGTAGGCTGATCCCTACCTTGACCAAGTTCAGATATGTGGGGTTACCCCCACATATGGTCTTTGCTAGTCATAGCTGTTCTTTGCTAGTCTTAGCTTTGCAGCATCTGTCGGAACGGATACTACACTTTGATCTTGTCACCCCCGTGCCGCCGAAGCGGTTTGGGGGTTCGTGGGACCTGGGTTTATTTATTTGCTTCCCCACTGAGCAAATTAGGCACAAGGCCGTTTTTTAATGTGGAGAGAGAGGGAGGGGGGAGGGAAAGGGGGATCCTGCTCCCGAGAGGTGGGAAATGGGAGCTGGATTGTAACTGTGGTCGTAGGGTGATCCCTACCTTGACCAAGTTCAGATATGTGGGGTTACCCCCACATATGGTCTTTGCTAATCTTAGCTTTGCAGTATCTGTCGGAACAGATGGTATTATTTGCTCCCCCACCGAGCAAATTAGGCACAAGGCCAATTTTTAATGTGAGGAGTGAAGGGAGGGGGAAGGGAAAAAGGGGACCAGCTCCCGAGAGGTGGGAAATGGGAGCTGGTTAAAGGTCAGGCATGTGGGGTTTATTTATTTGCTTCCCCATTGAGCAAATTAGGCACAAGGCCGTTTTTTAATGTGGAGATAGAGGGAGGGGGGAGGGAAAAGGGGATCCTGCTCCCGAGAGGTGGGAAATGGGAGCTGGATAGTAACTGTGGTCGTAGGGTGATCCCTACCTTGACCAAGTTCAGATATGTGCGGTTACCCCCACATATGGTCTTTTCTAGTCATAGCTGGTCTTTGCTAGTCTTAGCTTTGCAGCATCTGTCGGAACAGATACTACACTTTGATCTTTGCACCGCCGTGCCGCCGAAGCGGCAAAAGGGGTGAGTTGGACCTGGGTTTATTTATTTATTTGCTTCCCCACTGAGCAAATTAGGCACAAGGCCGTTTTTTAATGTGGAGGGAGAGGGAGGGGGGAGGGAAAGGGGGATCCTGCTCCCGAGAGGTGGGAAATGGGAACTGGATGGTAACTGTGGTCGTAGGGTGATCCCTACCTTGACCAAGTTCAGATATGTGGGGTTACCCCCACATATGGTCTTTGCTAGTCATAGCTGGTCTTAGCTTTGCAGCATCTGTCGGAAAAGATACTACACTTTGATCTTGTCACCCCCGTGCCGCCGAAGCGGTTGGGGGTGAGTGGGACCTGGGTTTATTTATTTGCTTCCCCACTGAGCAAATTAGGCACAAGGCCGTTTTTTAATGTGGAGATGGAGGGAGGGGGAGGGAAAGGGGGATCCTGCTCCCGAGAGGTGGGAAATGGGAGCTGGATAGTAACTGTGGTCGTAGGGTGATCCCTACCTTGACAAAGTTCAGATATGTGGGGTTACCCCCACATATGGTCTTTGCTAGTCATAGCTGGTCTTTGCTAGTCTAAGCTTTGCAGTATCTGTCGGAACAGATGGTATTTATTTGCTCCCCCACCGAGAACATTAGGCACAAGGCCAATTTTTAATGTGAGGAGTGAAGGGAGGGGGAAGGGAAAAAGGGGACCAGCTCCCGAGAGGTGGAAAATGGGAGCTGGTTAAAGGTCAGGCATGTGGGGTTACCCCCACATCTGGTCTTTGCTAGTCATAGCTAGTCATAGCTTGCAGCATCTGTCGGAACAGATACTACACATTGATCTTGGCACCCCCGTGCCGCCGAAGCGGCAAAAGGGGTGAGTGGGACCTGGGTTTATTTATTTGCTTCCCCACTGAGCAAATTAGGCACAAGGCCGTTTTTTAATGTGGAGATAGAGGGAGGGGGGAGGGAAAGGGGGATCCTGCTCCCGAGAGGTGGGAAATCGGAGCTGGAGTGTAACTGTGGTCGTAGGGTGATCCCTACCTTGACCAAGTTCAGATATGTGGGGTTACCCCCACATATGGTCTTTGCTAGTCATAGCTGGTCTTTGCTAGTCTTAGCTTTGCAGCATCTGTCGGAACAGATACTACACTTTGAGATATTAAATCTTTTATTCATGTTAAAAAATACAGTAAAATTAACGGTGAACAAAAAACTTAGGCACATGGCCAACTCAAAAGGGGGGATTTTGGGGGTCGTTGGTCATCCTTGTCACTCCAGAACTAAACAAAGTCAAAAGTTTCTCCCAGCTAGTATCTTCTTTCACCATAATACCGCATTCACCCTTTCATATTGGGGGACGTCCTAGTAACTCCCAATTTTTAAAACATTTTTTATTGACGTTTAAAAACAAAAAAGATAACAATAAAATGGTAACAATAATTCATTTGTGTCGAGGGCGGGGGAAGAAAAAACAAAAGGTGATTAGTAGTACCCTCCCAACCCCGTCTAGTTGATAGACTGCCCGTTCCACTAGGTTTGTAAAAGGAACCTCCTTCTGCGGGTCAGTCTCTAGGTGGGGATGCCCTCTAGATGGGGGTGAATGGAGAAAAGAAAATTTTTTTTGGGGGGGGGTAAGGGATGGAGGTTAGTTTGTATTTCTTTTTCTCCAAGATGGGTAAAATTTAGAGGAAGGGGTGAAAACAAAAATTGCAGGTAAGAGGGGATGGGGATCTTGGAGGCTTCCTAATCGGGGAGGGATGGAACACACACTCAGCTAGCTGAGAGACTACCTGTTTAATTTTACTTTACAGAACTGCGCGTTCCACACCTAGGCGGGGAACACGTATTCAAATTTGGCTCCTCTTCGTACACACAGACTTGCCACATGTATCCATCTTCTGTCAAATGCCGCGCGATGCAACCTTCTTCCATCACATCTGATCTTAACCCGTAGTTGGTGTTTAAAGAACGCGATCAGATCTTGATCAGAAAAAGACAACACCCCCCGGCAACCTTGCAGACGTGACGTCCAAATCACCATTCTCGCCACGGCCAGGATCGTAACGTAGACCATTTGTCTTTCCCGGTCCCACGGCGGCCTCACGTTGTCCACAACATTGGATACAGTAATTGGGCGAGGATGCTCAGGATCGATGCGAGCTGTCACTCCGCTGACATACGACCAGAACTGGCGGAGTTCGCGGCAATCGAAGAAAGCGTGATCTGTAGTTTCTACGGCCGTTGTCCCAATACGGGGACAATCAGGCGACTCCAAAAATCCGGAACTGCATTGTATGTTGTTGAGTGGAAGTGCATTTCGGGCCAATCGCCAGGTCAGAGAGAACTCCGAATTGTTCAGATGACTCGAACCTGGCGCCCAGCTCCAGGCGGAGCGGATCTCACTCTGCTGCCACCCCAAACGCACGCATAGCGGGTCGTCAGCGGCCCCCTTCACTAGATCCCTGTGGAGTTCCCTAGAGGTAGCAGTCACAAGGTCACTGGACCTTGGTAGTCGTTTTAGCGCGGCTCGGCACTCTTTCATATAGGCAGATTCTCCCCGCGGCCTGCGACGGCTCTCGATGGAAGGGTCGAGAACGAGGTCGGGGAAGGCGGCAGTAACCACGGGGTGCCACGGTTGGTCATCCTGCATATAGTGGCTCAGGAAGGTCAGCCTCTCAGCATCTCGATGACACTTCAAGTCCGGCATTCCCAAGCCTCCCACACGCCGAGGATCCGGACCGGGCCATCTATCCAGCTGAAGGGCGTAGGGAGGTTTGCGTTGCCACTCCATGCGCCCAACCGCAGTCCTACCGACTTGTTGCGATTTATCTTGGCCCCCGTGATTCTTTCGTACAATGTGAGTGCCTCCGACATGACCTCAATGTCTCTGAAGCCCGACACGAAGACCGTGACATCATCGGCGAACGCGGATACCTTGGCAGCTGAGCCGCCAGGCAGAGCCATTCCGCGCAGGGCCGAATTTGCCTCCCCATGTCTCAGCTTGCGGAGATGAGGCTCCAAAGCCAGGACATAAAGCAGGGGCGACAGTGGACAACCCTTACGAACCGACCGAGAGATAACAAAGGGTTTCGAGCGCTTTCCGTTGACTTGCACGACAGCCATGGGCTGTCGATACATTATGGAGATCCACTTGCAAAAGTCCGGTTTAAAACCGGCGGCCTCTAAGACAGATGCCAGGAAACGATGGTCGACCCTATCGAAAGCTTTGGACTGATCTAAGTTTATCAGCGCGGCTTCCATGTCGTCATCTATTCCCCCCTCTAGGATCGTGCGGATCAGGTGCAAGTTGTTCTGAATCGATCTCCCCTTCACAGCGTAGTTCTGTTCCGGTTCAACCAACTCGTCGATAACAACCTGCAGCCGATTCGACAGGACCTTGGCCAAAATCTTCAACTCTGTGTTTAGCAGAGTTATGGGCCTGTAGTCGTCTAGTTCTTCCCCTTCATGCCCGTCACCTTTCTTCAGCAATGTGATCACTCCCTTGGTCACCTGCCCTGGGATGGATCCCTGAGCAAACCAATGGTTGAACATATCCGTCAGAAGAGGCAGAAACATGGGCGACAGCCTCAAGTACAGTTCGTATGGCAGACCATCAAGTCCTGGCGATTTGTCACAGCTGACCTGCTTCAGCGCAGTAAAGACCTCCCGCTCCGTCATCCGGCCCTCGCAACTAGCCGCTCTAGCCGCCTCGAGGCGGGGAGAGTCGGCCAAATAGTCGCTAAACTCAAGGACCGGAAGATCGGGCTGCTGCGTAAAACGCTCCTCGAAATGTTCTCGAAACCCCTCGCAGATCTCCCGAGTCGATTCAAGGGTGCGTCCATTCGGATGTTTAATTTTCGCAATGTATTTGTCCGAGCCACGCCTAGAAACCTCACAGCGCACGTCTGCATCAGAATTGACTGCTTCGTTGCCTATCTTTCTAAGCCTAGCTCTAACTACTTGGCCTTCGTAACGCTCGCTAGTCTCGCGTAGAAGGTCCTGCTTAGCTAGTTCCTGACTAACCCTATCACCTTCCCCCGTAGCCTGGGCTAATTTCTGCTCTAGCTGCTTCTTCGTCTTGGCCTTATCTAGTGCGAGGCGCTGGGCATACTTGACGGAGAAGCTTCTGATCTTGGCTTTGAGACCTAACACCACTTACTCCCGGTAACCGCCCCCACTAGTGCCTTTTTAATCAATTCTCTTAACTGATCTTGGAAGTCTTGTATCTCCAGAAGGGAGGTGTTTAACTTCCAGTACCCCGCTAACTTAGGCCTATTTCCTAGTTTCAGCCAGGCCATAACTAATTTATGGTCCGTCTGGCCTAGCCAAGTGAACGTGGGGCAAGATAAGAAGTCTACTTCGCCTCTCCTAACTAACATCCTGTCCAAATAGGTATTTGGATAGGAGGAAACGCTATTGGTCCACGTCCACATCTCCCGCCCCGGATGCTCGAACCGAAACCTGTCTACCAGACCGCATCTAGCCATCAGATCAGCCAGGCTGGACTCGCACCTCTCCGATCCTCTAACATCGCCTCCTACCTTATCTATCTCGGGGTCTAAGATGGCGTTCCAATCTCCTATTAGCACTACCCGCTTCCGACAATCTACAAACGCGTCAAGCTGACTGAAGAATGAGACCCTCTCACGAGCGGTGCTGGGCGCATGAACCGCGATCACCCGAAACACAGAATCTTTTACGGCAACATCGGCCACAACCAGCCTGCCCACCGCATCTCTATGGACAATGTCGACCGTCGCCGACAGGGTACGTTTAACCAGCATGGAAACTCCCTTCCCCCGCGGGCTGCCATATGCTGAGAAAACCTCAAAATCTCTGGCCAGCACCTGACAGTCCACAGAGGAAACGAAATGCGTCTCCTGAATCGCAGCCACATCCACTCCCAGGGACAAGAGGTCGTGCCGGAGGCGAGCCGCCCGGCCCGGTGATCTCAAGCCCCTCGCATTCAAACTAGCCAAATTCAAAGCCATGTTACCTACCTTAAGGTGTGTCACACTCAGCTCCGAAGTCAGCTGGGGAGAGGACGCCGACGTTATGTGCCATGCTCAAGGTGGTCAGGTTTTTCATATCCTGACCTTCTCTCGCAATGCCGCCGACGTCCAAAGGATAAATTAATTTTATGGCCCTGTAGAGTGACGGATGGACCAACACGGGGACCCTTCCCTTGCATTGTTTTGACAGTTCATCAAGAGAAGGGTCATTTTTTTTCACCAGTTCAATTCCCGGAAACGCCCCTTCAGCGGCCTGCAGGCTTGTCCACAAGTTGGTCTTGCAGGCCTCTGGAGTTCTGACAAAAGTTATTAGGAGTGGGGCGTCCGGGAAATTTGAGGGGATATTTACATCTTTCCCCTCTATCTGTTTGTAATCGAGCAGAGGTTTTAAGTTTTTCCTCTGCCGATGGGAAATGTCTGTGGCCACAGATAGAGGGTCTACATTACATAGTTCCTCGGGGGCAAGGACCTTTGGTCTGCAAGAGGCAGAGGAGTCTCTCCTCTCCCTCGGTTCATTCTTTTCATTTTCTTTTTGGGGTAGTGGCTCAGTTTGCCTTGGTGTGGGGACGGGTGTTTGTGTGGTGCCTGGTGTTGGTGTTGGTGTTGGTGTGGTGTCTGGTGTTGGTGCGGTGTTTGGTGTTGGTGCGGTGTCTGGTGTTGGTGTTGGTGTTGGTGCGGTGTCTGGTGTTGGTGTGGTGTCTGGTATTGGTGCGGTGTCTGGTGTTGGTGCGGTGTCTGGTGTTGGTGCAGTGTGTGGTTTGGGGGTGGAAGTGGATTTTGTTGTTAGGGGTGGTGTATGTTCACAGGGAGTGGGGGCCACCTTTTCTTCCTCTTTTCTTCTTTTGTTTTTCTTTTTCATTCTTTCGAATGAACCGGGGAGAGGTGAGGTTGAGTTCCTCTCCCTCTCACTTGCGGATTCATCCTCAGAGGAGCAGTCTTTTCTCCGCTTGATCCCCGTCTCGATTGGTGTGGGGACCGTTGGTTGTGTCTGCTCCTCTATTTGCTGCTGCAGCTGTTTTTGTTGTTGCTGCTCTCGCTGGTGTCGTTGCTGCTGCTGCTTCTGCTGCACTTGCTGATTTTGCTGCTGCAGTAGTTGTTGCTGCAGTTGTTTCCGCGGCATTGGCTGCGGTGGCTGTTGTTGTTGCTGCATTTGCAGAGGCTCCTGCCTCGATTTTTGGGCTGGTGGTGGGACGGTGGCAGAAGGGATTATGTGTTTCCGCTTTTGTCTCACTACCGTGCTCCATTCTTCCCCCTTGGCCTCCTGGGTGGTTTGGGTTTTCCTTGGAGCTGGGGTTGGTGCTGCAGTTGCAGGGGTTGTTGCCGCCTGTTTTGGTGCGGGCGTTGTCTCAAGGGTTGTGACCGCCTTTTGGGTTGTTGGATTAGGGGTTACCCTTTGGGGGCAACTCCTAGCCATGTGGCCCTGCTTTTGGCAGAACCAACAGTGTGGACGACGGCCCTCCACCACTACCGTTATGCTGGCGTCTTTGTATGTCAGCAGCGGTGGTATTGCCCGAAAACCTTCCCTCTTCAGCCTCATTGCTATTGTGTAGCAGCCCAGGTGAGTCCCAGTTTTTGACCGTACTGGGGTCACCTGTTCTACCTCACCATACTGGCTGAAGAGGCATCCTAATACTTCCGCAGGTATTTGGGTTGGCACATTAAATACCTGCACCCGAGTCCTTCTCTTGCCCTGGTATTCAGGTGTTAGTTTGACTCTCCCATGCTTTATTTCTTGGAGGGAGAGTCTCTCTGCATCATCCTTGGTGGGTAGGAGGATGTCCCACACAGCGAAGCTCCTCTAGTACAGGTATAGTACTGGGATGTTAAGTTTGTGGAGAAGCCCCGCCATGTCTTCCTTCTTCATTCCTAGGAGGCGGTTTTCCGGTATATCGGAAATGGCAAAGGACAGGACTCTGCCCTCAATCGCCTCCCAGGCACCCGGTATGGGTTTTATATCTGCCCCCTCTATGTATTGTCTGTACTTTGTCAGGTACAGGTCTCTATACTCTTGAGGGGACAGTTGTTTTTCTACGGTCTTCCCCCACGCACACCCTCTTGTTGGTGTTGGTATGGGGTCTTTAGTGGGGTTAGACCGTTTTTGGTCTTTTATGGAGGTCGCCCCTGCCTGTTTCTTGGCGACGCTTCCTGCCTCCCCAGATGTCCTGGTCAGTCCTTTTGTGGGAGTGTCACATTTTTGGGCGGCGGTGGCTCCCTTTTTAGAGTCTTTTTCGGGAGCAGCTTCCCGTTTTGGGGAGTCGGCCTCTTGGGGAGCATGATCGTTTTTGTTTACTTTGAGGCCATCTGCCCCTTCCTCGTTTGTGAGGTCCAGGCGGTATGCCCCCTCATTTTCTTGATCTGCTCCCCTTTTGGGAGAGAAGCCCTCCTGGGGAGCGCTGTCCCCTTTATTGTCCTTTTGGTCTGGCACCTCCTCCTTTTTGTGGTTGGAGTGAGATGCTACGACCGATTTTGGTTTTGCTCCCCTTTGGGCGGAGTCGCCCTCGGGGGGAGCTGTTGTTAAATTTTCCCCCTCCTTGGGAGCGTCCAATGGTGTCATACCAGGGCGGTACGCCCCATCAGCAGTTGTTTTTTCTCCTGTTGGGGATTCGTCCTCTTGGGGAGCAGTAGCCCCTGGCTGGGGGTATCCATATTGGTGGGCCCCTGGCTGAGGGTATCCATATTGGTGGCCCCCGGGCTGGGGGTGTCCGTTTTGGGTCCCTCTTTTAAAAAATTCACTGAAAAAAGTGACGTGGAATCAGCGTCCAAAGTGGGGAGCCGACTTTGGCGTCAAAAAGAGGTGGCGCCAAAAGGCGGCAAGAGGGGAGATAAACTGAGAGAGGGAGTGGGAAGTTAGTGGAGGGAAGAGAGAAGGTGTTTCCGACCCTCCCTCGCGGGAAGGTCGTAAATTATCAGCTCGGATCCCCCCCCGTGGGGGGAGGGGGGAGAGCAGAGAAAGACAGACAAAGTGGGGGTGCGGACAGAACGCGACCCAAAAAGCTTGTCAGGTGTTCCGGGCACGAGAATGTGTCGCCAGAACAGCACTGCCTCGCACGATGTAGGTATCAGGCCAGATACTACACTTTGATCTTTGCACCCCCGTGCCGCCGAAGCGGTTTTGGGGGTGAGTGGGACCTGGGTTTATTTATTTGCTTCCCCACTGAGCAAATTAGGCACAAGGCCGTTTTTTAATGTGGAGATAGAGGGAGGGGGTAGGAAAAGGGGGATCCTGCTCCCGAGATGTGGGAAATGGGAGCTGGATGGTAACTGTGGTCGTAGGGTGATCCCTACCTTGACCAAGTTCAGATATGTGGGGTTACCCCCACATATGGTCTTTGCTAGTCATAGCTGGTCTTTGCTAGTCTTAGCTTTGCAGTATCTGTCGGAACAGATGGTATTTATTTGCTCCCCCACTGAGCAAATTAGGCACAAGGCCGTTTTTAATGTGAGGTAAAAACCAGCTCCCCTAAAAGTAGGCAAAAAGGGGGCACTCTGGTTACCAAAAATAATAATCGTCCCAGTATAGAGGGTTTCCCCTCCATTGACTGGTACAAATTATCTTAAGTGCAGTATCTGCCGGAACAGATACTACACTTTGATCTTTGCACCCCCGTGCCGCCGAAGCGGTTGGGGGTGCGTTGGACCTGTGAGTGGGACCTAGGTTTATCTATTTGCTTCCCCACTGAGCAAATTAGGCACAAGGCCGTTTTTTAATGTGGAGATGGAGGGAGGGGGGAGGGAAAGGGGGATCCTGCTCCCGAGAGGTGGGAAATGGGAGCTGGATGGTAACTGTGGTCGTAGGGTGATCCCTACCTTGACCAAGCTCAGATATGTGGGGTTACCCCCACAGATGGTCTTTGCTAGTCATAGCTGGTCTTTGCTAGTCTTAGCTTTGCAGTATCTGTCGGAACAGATGGTATTTATTTGCTCCCCCACCGAGCAAATTAGGCACAAGGCCGATTTTTAATGTGAGGAGTGAAGGGAGGGGGAAGGGAAAAAGGGGACCAGCTCTCGAGAGGTGGGAAATGGGAGCTGGTTAAAGGTCAGGCATGTGGGGTTGCCCCCACACCTGGTCTTTGCTAGTCATAGCTAGTTATAGCTTGCAGTATCTGCCGGAACAGATACTACACTTTGAGATATTAAATCTTTTATTCATGTTAAAAAAATACAGAAAAAGAAATCAACGATGAACAAAAAACTTAGGCACATGGCCAACTCAAAAGGGGGGATTTTGGGGGTCGTTGGTCATCCTTGTCACTCCAGAACTAAACAAAGTCAAAAGTTTCTCCCAGCTAGTATCTTCTTTCACCATAATACCGCATTCACCCTTTCATATTGGGGGACGTCCTAGTAACTCCCAATTTTTAAAACATTTTTTATTGACGTGTAAAAACAAAAAAGATAACAATAAAATGGTAACAATAATTCATTTGTGTCGAGGGAGGGGGAAGAAAAAACAAAAGGTGATTAGTAGGACCCTCCCAACCCCGTCTAGTTGATAGACTGCCCGTTCCACTAGGTTTGTAAAAGGAACCTCGCTTCTGCGGGTCAGTCTCTAGGTGGGGATGCCCTCTAGATGGGGGTGAATGGAGAAAAGAAAATTTTGTGGGTAAGGGATGGAGGTTAGTTTGTATTTCTTTTTCTCCAAGATGGGTAAAATTTAGAGGAAGGGGTGAAAACAAATATTGCAGGTAAGAGGGGATGGGGATCTTGGAGGCTTCCTAATCGGGGAGGGATGGAACACACACTCAGCTAGCTGAGAGACTACTTGTTTAATTTAACTTTACAGAACTGCGCGTTCCACACCCAGGCGGGGAACACGTATTCAAATTTGGCTCCTCTTCGTACACACAGACTTGCCACATGTATCCATCTTCTGTCAAATGCCGCGCGATGCAGCCTTCTTCTATCACATCTAATCTTCACCCGTAGTTGGTGTTTAAAGAACGCGATCAGATCTTGATCAGAAAAAGACAACACCCCCCGGCAACCTTGCAGACGCGACGTCCAAATCACCATTCTCGCCACGGCCAGAATCGTAACGTAGACCATTTGTCTTTCCCGGTCCCACGGCGGCCTCACGTTGTCCACAACATTGGATACAGTAATTGGGTGAGGATGCTCAGGATCGATGCGAGCCGTCACCCCACTGACATACGACCAGTACTGGCGGAGTTCGCGGCAATCGAAGAAAGCGTGATCCGTAGTTTCAACAGCCGTTGTCCCACAACGGGGACAATCAGGCGACTCCAGAAACCCAGAACTGCATTGTATGTTGTTGAGTGGAAGTGCATTTCGGGCCAATCGCCAGGTCAGAGAGAACTCCGAATTGTTCAGATGACTCGAACCTGGCGCCCAGCTCCACGCGGAGCGGATCTCACTCTGCTGCCACCCCAAACGCGCGCATAGCGGGTCGTCAGCGGCCCCCTTCACTAGATCCCTGTGGAGTTCCCTACGGGTAGCAGTCACAAGGTCACTGGACCTTGGTAGTCGTTTTAGCGCGGCTCGGCACTCTTTCATATAGGCAGATTCTCCCCGCGGCCTGCGACGGCTCTCGATGGAAGGGTCGAGAACGAGGTCGGGGAAGGCGGCAGTAACCACAGGGTGCCACGGTTGGTCATCCTGCATATAGTGGCTCAGGAAGGCCAGCCTCTCAGCATCTCGATGACACTTCAAGTCCGGCATTCCCAAGCCTCCCTCACACGGACGTTGAATACAGACCTGTCTGCTCACCCAGTGTCTTCCTCTGTCCCAAAGGAGCGAGGACAAGAGTTCGACAAGAGCTTTTAGGTGTTGTGCAGGCAGGGGAAGTACGGCCAGTCGGTAATGGATGAGAGGAAAGACGTAAGTGGCACACGCCTCAGCTCTACCCTTTAAGGAAAGTTTCCTAGGATGCCACGAATTGACTGCAGCCTCCACCTTTGACCGTACCTCCAACCAATTCTTGTCAAGCTGGAGACCCGGTCCGAACCACACGCCGAGGATCCGGACCGGGCCATCTGTCCAGCTGAAGGGCGCAGGGAGGTTTGCGTTGCCACTCCATGCGCCCAACCGCAGTCCTACCGACTTGTTGCGGTTTATCTTGGCCCCTGTAATTCTTTCGTACTGTGTGAGTGCCTCCGACACGACCTCAATGTCTCTGAAGCCCGACACGAAGATCGTGACATCATCGGCGAACGCGGATACCTTGGCAGCTGAGCCGCCAGGCAGAGCCATTCCGCGCAGGGCCGAATTTGCCTCCCCATGTCTCAGCTTGCGGAGAAGAGGCTCCAAAGCCAGGACATAAAGCAGGGGCGACAGCGTACAACCCTGACGAACCGACCGAGAGATAACAAAGGGTTTCGAGCGCTTTCCGTTCACTTGCACGACAGCCATGGGCTGTCGATACATTATGGAGATCCACTTGCAAAAGTCCGGTTTAAAACCGGCGGCCTCTAAGACAGATGCCAGGAAACGATGGTCGACCCTATCGAAAGCTTTGGACTGATCTAAGTTTATCAGCGCGGCTTCCGTGTCGTCATCTATTCCCTCCTCTTGGATCATGCGGATCAGGTGCAAGTTGTTCTGAATCGATCTCCCCTTCACAGCGTAGTTCTGTTCCGGTTCAACCAACTCGTTGATAACAACCTGCAGCCGATTCGACAGGACCTTGGCCAAAATCTTCAACTCTGTGTTTAGCAGAGTTATGGGCCTGTAGTCGTCTAACTCTTCCCCTCCATGCCCGTCACCTTTCTTCAGCAATGTGATCACTCTCTTGGTCACCTGCCCTGGGATGGATCCCTGAGCAAACCAATGGTTGAACATATCCGTCAGAAGAGGCAGAAACATGGGCGACAGCCTCAAGTACAGTTCGTATGGCAGACCATCAAGTCCTGGCGATCTGTCACAGCTGACGTGCTTCAGCGCAGTAAAGACCTCCTGCTCCGTCACCCGGCCCTCGCAACCAGCCACTCTAGCCGCCTCGAGGCGGGGAGAGTCGGCCAAATAGTCGCTAAACTCAAGGACCGGAAGATCGGGCTGCTGCGTAAAACGCTCCTCGAAATGTTCTCGAAACCCCTCGCAGATCTCCCGAGTCGATTTCAGGGTGCGTCCATTCGGATGTTTAATTTTTGCAATGTATTTGTCCGAGCCATGCCTAGAAACCTCACGGCGCACGTCTGCATCAGAATTGACTGCTTCGTTGCCTATTTTTCTAAGCCTAGCTCTAACTACTTGGCCTTCGTAACGCTCGCTAGTCTCGCGTAGAAGGTCCTGCTTAGCTAGTTCCTGACTAACCCTATCACCCTCCCCCGTAGCCTGGGCTAGTTTCTGCTCTAGCTTCTTCTTCGTCTTGGCCTTATCTAGTGCGAGGCGCTGGGCATACTTGACGGAGAAGCTTCTGATCTTGGCTTTGAGACCTAACCACCACTTACTCCCGGTAACCGCCCCCACTAGTGCCTTTTTAATCAATTCTCTTAACTAATCTTGGAAGTCTTGTATCTCCAGAAGGGAGGTGTTTAACTTCCAGTACCCCGCTAACTTAGGCCTATTTCCTAGCTTCAGCCGGGCCATAACTAATTTATGGTCCGTCTGGCCTAGCCAAGTGAACGTGGGACAAGATAAGAAGTCTACTTCGCCTCTCCTAACTAACATCCTGTCCAAATAAGTATTTGGATAGGAGGAAACACTATTGGTCCACGTCCACATCTCCCGCCCTGGATGCTCGAACCGAAACCTGTCGACCAGACCGCATCTAGCCATCAGATCAGCCAGGCTGGACTCGCACCTCTCCGATCCTCTAGCTCCGCCTCCTACCTTATCTATGTCGGGGTCTAAGATGGAATTCCAATCCCCCATTAGCACTACCCGCTTCCGACAATCTACAAACGCGTCAAGCTGACTGAAGAATGAGACCCTCTCACGAGCGGTGCTGGGCGCATGAACAGCAATCACCCGAAACACAGAATCTTTTACGGCAACATCGGCCACAACCAGCCTACCCACCGCATCTCTATGGACAACGTCGACTGTCGCCGACAGGGTACGTTTAACCAGCACGGAAACTCCCTTCCCCCGCGGGCTGCCATATGCTGAGAAAACCTCAAAGTCTCGGGCCAGCACCTGACAGTCCACAGAGGAAACGAAATGCGTCTCCTGAATCGCAGCAACATCCACTCCCAGGGACAAGAGGTCGTGCCGGAGGCGAGCGGCCCGACCCGATGATCTCAAGCCCCTCGCATTCAGACTAGCCAAATTCAAAGCCATGGTACCTACCTTAAGGTGTGTTACACTCAGCTCCGAAGTCAGCCGGGGAAAGGACACCGACGTTGTGTGCAATGCTCAAGGTGGTCAGGTTTTTCATGTCCTGACCTTCTCTCACAATGCCGCCGACATCCAAAGGGTAAGTCAATTTAAGGGCCCTATAGAGTGACGGATGGACCAACACGGGGACCCTTCCCTTGCATTGTTTTGCGAGTTCCTCAAGGGAAGGGTCATTTTTCCTAATCAGTTCAATTCCCGGACCAGCCCCTTCAGCGGCTTCCAGCATTGTCCACACGTTGGTTTTGCAGGCCTCAGGAAGCCTGACGAAAGTTGTTAGCCGTGGGGCGTCCGGGAAATTAGAGGGGACATTAACGTCTTTTCCCCCTATCTGTTGGAAGTCCAGCAGAGGTTTTAAATTTTTTCTCTGCCGGTGTGGTAAGCCCATTGCCACAGACAGGGGGTCTACAAAACAAAGTTCCTCTCTCGTTTCGAGGGCGAGAGTCCCTGTTGGAGTGAGTCCGTAAGTGGGAGAATCTGAAGGGTCTCTCCCCCTCCCGGGTTCATTCTTTTCTTTCTGGGATGGCGGCTCAATTTGCATTGGTGTGGGGACGAGTGTCTGTGTGGTGTCTGGTGTTGGTGTTGGTGCGGTGTCTGGTGTTGGTGTGGTGTCTGGTGTTGGTGTTGGTGTTGGTGCGGTGTCTGGTGTTGGTGTGGTGTCTGGTGTTGGTGTTGGTGCGGTGTCTGGTGTTGGTGTTGGTGCAGTTTATGGTGTTGGTGCAGTGTCTGGTGTTGGTGCGGTGTCTGATGTTGGTGTTGGTGTTAGTGCGGTGTCTAGTGTTTGTGCAGTATGTGGTATGGGGGTGGAAGTGGGTTGTGTTGTTGTTTGAGGTGGTGTATGCTTACAGGGAGTGGGGGCTGCCTTTTCTTCCCCTTTCCTTTTCTTTTTTATTCTTTTGAATGAACCGGGGAGTGGTGAGGTTGAGTTCCTCTCCCTCTCACTAGCAGATTCATCCTCAGAGGAGCAGTGTTTTCTTCGCTTGATCCCCGTCTCAATTGGTGTGGGGACCGTTGGTTGTTGCTGCTCCTCTAGTTGTTGTTTCTCCGGTTGGTGCTGTTGCTTTTCTGGTTGCTGCAGCCGTTTTTGTTGCTGCTGCTGCTGTTCTGGCTGTTGCTGCTGCTGCTGTTTTTGTTGTTGCCGCTGTTTTCGTGGCATTGGTTGTGGCATTGGCCGCGGCAGCTGATGTTGTTGCTGCGGCTGGTTCAATGGCTGGTTTGGCTGCTGCTGCTGTGTCTGCTGCCATGGCTGTTGCTGCGGCTGTTGTGGAGGCTGCTGTTGTTGTTGCTGCCTCAGTTGTTGGGTTGGTTGTGGGACGGTGGCAGATGGGATTGTGGGCTTCCATTTCCGCCTCATTACCGTGATCCATTCCTCCCCTTTGGCCTCCTGCACAGTTTTGGGTTTCCTCGGTGCTGGGGTTGGTGCTCCGGTTGCAGGAGTTGTGACAGCCTGTTTGGACACTGGTGCTGTCTCAGAGGTTGGGACCGCCTTTAGTGTCACTTGAGTAGGAGTTGACCTTTGAGAGCAGCTCTTGGCCATGTGACCCTGTTTTTGGCAGAACCAGCAGTGCGGATGACGCCCCTCCACTACTACTGTCATAGTTGCCTCCTTAAATGTCAGCTGTGCTGGTATCGCCTGGAAGCCTTCTTTCTTTAGCCTCATGGCCACAGTGTAGCTGCCCAAGTGCATGCCGGTTTTCGACCGCACTGGGGTTATTTTTTCCACCTCGCCGAACTGTGTGAAGAAGGATCCCAGGATTTCTGCTGATATTTGCATAGGTACATTGAATACCTGCACCCGGGTCCTTGTCCTGCCCTGGTATTCGGGCTTTAGTTTTGTTCTCCCATACTTAATTTCCTGTAGGGAGAGTCTCTCCGCATCTTCCTTGGTGGGTAGGAGGATGTCCCACATGGCGTAGCTCCTCTGGTACAGGTATAATACCGGGATGTTTAGCTTGTGTAGGAGCCCTGCCATGTCTTCCTTTTTCATCCCTAGGAGGCGGTTTTCCGGCATATCCGAGATGATGAGGGAGAGCACTCTGTCTTCGATTGCCTCCCAAGCGCCTGGCACTGGTTTAATTACTGCCCCCTCTATGTATTGTCTGTACTTGGTCAAGTACAAGTCTCTATACTCTTGAGGGGACAGTTGCTTCTCTACAGTCTTCCCCCATGCCGACCCTCTTGTTGGTGTTGGATCTTTGGTGAGGTTGGACTGTTTTTGCTGTTCCTTGGTGGAAGGGTTGCTATTTTGAGGGGCATTTCCCTTTCCGCTTTCCTTTGGGACCGACTCTCCCTGCTCTATACTTCTTCCAGGAAATACTTCCCTTTTTGGGGAGTCGGCCTCCTGGGGAGCATTGTCCTCTTTATTGTCCTTGGGAGCTTTTGCCCCTTTTGTTTTGGGGAGGTCTAGGCTGTATGCCCCCTCGTTTTCTTGATTTGCTCCCCTATTTGGGGCAGTAGCCCTCCTGGGGAGCACTGTCTCTCTTATCGTCCTTTGGGGCTACTGCCTCTTGATTTTTGTTGTCAGAGCGGGATGCCCTGTCCAACATTGTTTTTTCTCCCCTTTGTGGGGAGTCGCCCTCTTGGGGAGCACTGTCTCCCTTATCGTCCTTTGGGGCTACTGCCTCTTGATTTTTGTTGTCGGAACGGGATGCCCCGTCCAACATTGTTTTTTCTCCCCTTTGTGGGGAGTCGCCCTCTTGGGGAGCTGCTGGTGAGTTTTCTCCCTTCTGGGGGGCGTCCTTCGGTTTAGTGTCCGGGCGGTATGCCCCGTTGCTTTTTGCTTCCCCTGTTGGGGAGTCGTCCTCTTGGGGAGCAGTTTTTCTTGTGGTAGCCCCCCTGGCTGGGGGTATCGGTATTGGTGGTCCCCGGGCTGGGGGTGTCCATTTTTGAAAAAAGCTCTCTCTTCCCTGTATAATTCACCAAAATGAGTGACGTGGAGTCGGCGTCCAAAGTGGGAGCCGACTTTGGCGCCAAAAAGAAGTGGCGCCAAAGGCGGCAAGAGGGGAGATAGAACTGAGAGAGGGAGTGGGAAGTTAGTGGAGGGAAGAGAGAAAGTGTTTCCGACCCTCCCTCGCGGGAAGGTCGTAAATTATCAGCTCGGATCCCCCCGTGAGGGGGGAGAGCAGAGAAAGACAGACCAAGTGGGGGTGCGGACAGAACGCTACCCAACAAGCTCGCCGGCCACGAGAATGTGTCGCCAGAACAACACTGCCTATCGCTGTGTATGTATCAGAGAACAGATACTACACTTTGATCTAGGCCAAAAGGCCAAGAAACTTTGATCTTTGAACCCCCGTGCCGCCGAAGCGGTTTGGGGGTGAGTGGGACCTGGGTTTATCTATTTGCTTCCCCACTGAGCAAATTAGGCACAAGGCCGTTTTTTAATGTGGAGATGGAGGGAGGGGGGAGGGAAAGGGGGATCCTGCTCCCGAGAGGTGGGAAATGGGTGCTGGATGGTAACTGTGGTCGTAGGGTGATCCCTACCTTGACCAAGTTCGGATATGTGGGGTTACCCCCACATATGGTCTTTGCTAGTCATAGCTGGTCTTTGCTAGTCTTAGCTTGCAGTATCTGTCGGAACAGATGGTATTTATTTGCTCCCCCACCGAGCAAATTAGGCACAAGGCCAATTTTTAATGTGAGGAGTGAAGGGAGGGGGAAGGGAAAGAGGGGACCAGCTCCCGAGAGGTGGGAAATGGGAGCTGGTTAAAGGTCAGGCATGTGGGGTTGCCCCCACATCTGGTCTTTGCTAGTCATAGCTAGTCCTAGCTAGTCATAGCTTGCAGTATCTGCCGGAACAGATGGTATTTATTTGCTCCCCCACTGAGCAAATTAGGCACAAGGCCGTTTTTAATGTGAGGTAAAAACCAGCTCCCCTAAAAGGGGTCACTCTGGTTACCAAAAATAATTGTCCCAGTATAGAGGGTTTCCCCTCCATTGACTGGTACAAATTATCTTAAGTGCAGTATCTGCCGGACAGATACTACACTTTGAGATATTAAATCTTTTATTCATGTTAAAAAAATACAGAAAAAGAAATCAACGATGAACAAAAAACTTAGGCACATGGCCAACTCAAAAGGGGGGATTTTGGGGGTCGTTGGTCATCCTTGTCACTTCAGAACTAAACAAAGTCAAAAGTTTCTCCCAGCTAGTATCTTCTTTCACCATAATACCGCATTCACCCTTTCATATTGGGGGACGTCCTAGTAACTCCCAATTTTTAAAACATTTTTTATTGACGTGTAAAAACAAAAAAGATAACAATAAAATGGTAACAATAATTCATTTGTGTCGAGGGAGGGGGAGGAAAAAACAAAAGGTGATTAGTAGGACCCTCCCAACCCCGTCTAGTTGATAGACTGGCCGTTCCACTAGGTTTGTAAAAGGAACCTCGCTTCTGCGGGTCAGTCTCTTGGTGGGGATGCCCTCTAGATGGGGGTGAATGGAGAAAAGAAAATTTTGTGGGTAAGGGATGGAGGTTAGTTTGTATTTCTTTTTCTCCAAGATGGGTAAAATTTAGAGGAAGGGGTGAAAACAAAAATTGCAGGTAAGAGGGGATGGGGATCTTGGAGGCTTCCTAATCGGGGAGGGATGGAACACACACTCAGCTAGCTGAGAGACTACTTGTTTAATTTAACTTTACAGAACTGCACGTTCCACACCTAGGCGGGGAACACGTATTCAAATTTGGCTCCTCTTCGTACACACAGACTTGCCACATGTATCCATCTTCTGTCAAATGCCGCGCGATGCAGCCTTCTTCTATCACATCTGATCTTCACCCGTAGTTGGTGTTTAAAGAACGCGATCAGATCTTGATCAGAAAAAGACAACACCCCCCGGCAACCTTGCAGACGCGACGTCCAAATCACCATTCTCGCCACGGCCAGAATCGTAACGTAGACCATTTGTCTTTCCCGGTCCCACGGCGGCCTCACGTTGTCCACAACATTGGATACAGTAATTGGGCGAGGATGCTCAGGATCGATGCGAGCCGTCACCCCACTGACATACGACCAGTACTGGCGGAGTTCGCGGCAATCGAAGAAAGCGTGATCCGTAGTTTCCACAGCCGTTGTCCCACAACGGGGACAATCAGGCGACTCCAGAAACCCAGAACTGCATTGTATGTTGTTGAGTGGAAGTGCATTTCGGGCCAATCGCCAGGTCAGAGAGAACTCCGAATTGTTCAGATGACTCGAACCTGGCGCCCAGCTCCACGCGGAGCGGATCTCACTCTGCTGCCACCCCAAACGCGCGCATAGCGGGTCGTCAGCGGCCCCCTTCACTAGATCCCTGTGGAGTTCCCTACGGGTAGCAGTCACAAGGTCACTGGACCTTGGTAGTCGTTTTAGCGCGGCTCGGCACTCTTTCATGTAGGCAGATTCTCCCCGCGGCCTGCGACGGCTCTCGATGGAAGGGTCGAGAACGAGGTCGGGGAAGGCGGCAGTAACCACGGGGTGCCACGGTTGGTCCTCCTGCATATAGTGGCTCAGGAAGGCCAGCCTCTCAGCATCTCGATGACACTTCAAGTCCGGCATTCCCAAGCCTCCCTCACACGGACGTTGAATACAGACCTGTCTGCTCACCCAGTGTCTTCCTCTGTCCCAAAGGAGCGAGGACAAGAGTTCGACAAGAGCTTTTAGGTGTTGTGCAGGCAGGGGAAGTACGGCCAGTCGGTAAAGGATGAGAGGAAAGACGTAAGTGGCGCACGCCTCAGCTCTACCCTTTAAGGAAAGTTTCCTAGGAAGCCACGAATTGACTGCAGCCTCCACCTTTGACCGTACCTCCAACCAATTCTTGTCAAGCTGGAGACCCGGTCCGAACCACACGCCGAGGATCCGGACCGGGCCATCTATCCAGCTGAAGGGCGCAGGGAGGTTTGCGTTGCCACTCCATGCGCCCAACCGCAGTCCTACCGACTTGTTGCGGTTTATCTTGGCCCCTGTAATTCTTTCGTACTGTGTGAGTGCCTCCGACACGACCTCAATGTCTCTGAAGCCCGACACACAGATCGTGACATCATCGGCGAACGCGGATACCTTGGCAGCTGAGCCGCCAGGCAGAGCCATTCCGCGCAGGGCCGAATTTGCCTCCCCATGTCTCAGCTTGCGGAGAAGAGGCTCCAAAGCCAGGACATAAAGCAGGGGCGACAGCGGACAACCCTGACGAACCGACCGAGAGATAACAAAGGGTTTCGAGCGCTTTCCGTTCACTTGCACGACAGCCATGGGCTGTCGATACATTATGGAGATCCACTTGCAAAAGTCCGGTTTAAAACCGGCGGCCTCTAAGACAGATGTCAGGAAACGATGGTCGACCCTATCGAAAGCTTTGGACTGATCTAAGTTTATCAGCGCGGCTTCCGTGTCGTCATCTATTCCCCCCTCTAGGATCATGCGGATCAGGTGCAAGTTGTTCTGAATCGATCTCCCCTTCACAGCGTAGTTCTGTTCCGGTTCAACCAACTCGTCGATAACAACCTGCAGCCGATTCGACAGGACCTTGGCCAAAATCTTCAACTCTGTGTTTAGCAGAGTTATGGGCCTGTAGTCGTCTAACTCTTCCCCTCCATGCCCGTCACCTTTCTTCAGCAATGTGATCACTCCCTTGGTCACCTGCCCTGGGATGGATCCCTGAGCAAACCAATGGTTGAACATATCCGTCAGAAGAGGCAGAAACATGGGCGACAGCCTCAAGTACAGTTCGTATGGCAGACCATCAAGTCCTGGCGATCTGTCACAGCTGACCTGCTTCAGCGCAGTAAAGACCTCCCGCTCCGTCACCCGGCCCTCGCAACTAGCCGCTCTAGCCGCCTCGAGGCGGGGAGAGTCGGCCAAATAGTCGCTAAACTCAAGGACCGGGAGATCGGGCTGCTGCGTAAAACGCTCCTCGAAATGTTCTCGAAACCCCTCGCAGATCTCCCGAGTCGATTCCAGGGTGCGTCCATTCGGATGTTTAATTTTTGCAATGTATTTGTCCGAGCCACGCCTAGAAACCTCACGGTGCACGTCTGCATCAGAATTGACTGCTTCGTTGCCTATCTTTCTAAGCCTAGCTCTAACTACTTGGCCTTCGTAACGCTCGCTAGTCTCGCGTAGAAGGTCCTGCTTAGCTAGTTCCTGACTAACCCTATCACCCTCCCCCGTAGCCTGGGCTAGTTTCTACTCTAGCTTCTTCTTCGTCTTGGCCTTATCTAGTGCGAGGCGCTGGGCATACTTGACGGAGAAGCTTCTGATCTTGGCTTTGAGACCTAACCACCACTTACTCCCGGTAACCGCCCCCACTAGTGCCTTTTTAATCAATTCTCTTAACTGATCTTGGAAGTCTTGTATCTCCAGTAGGGAGGTGTTTAACTTCCAGTACCCCGCTAACTTAGGCCTATTTCCTAGCTTCAGCCGGGCCATAACTAATTTATGGTCCGTCTGGCCTAGCCAAGTGAACGTGGGACAAGATAAGAAGTCTACTTCGCCTCTCCTAACTAACATCCTGTCCAAATAAGTATTTGGATAGGAGGAAACACTATTGGTCCACGTCCACATCTCCCGCCCTGGATGCTCGACCCGAAACCTGTCGACCAGACCGCATCTAGCCATCAGATCAGCCAGGCTGGACTCGCACCTCTCCGATCCTCTAGCTCCGCCTCCTACCTTATCTATGTCGGGGTCTAAGATGGAATTCCAATCCCCCATTAGCACTACCCGCTTCCGACAATCTACAAACGCGTCAAGCTGACTGAAGAATGAGACCCTCTCACGAGCGGTGCTGGGCGCATGAACCGCAATCACCCGAAACACAGAATCTTTTACGGCAACATCGGCCACAACCAGCCTACCCACCGCATCTCTATGGACAACGTCGACCGTCGCCGACAGGGTACGTTTAACCAGCACGGAAACTCCCTTCCCCCGCGGGCTGCCATATGCTGAGAAAACCTCAAAGTCTCGGGCCAGCACCTGACAGTCCACAGAGGAAACGAAATGCGTCTCCTGAATCGCAGCAACATCCACTCCCAGGGACAAGAGGTCGTGCCGGAGGCGAGCCGCCCGGCCCGATGATCTCAAGCCCCTCGCATTCAGACTAGCCAAATTCAAAGCCATGGTACCTACCTTAAGGTGTGTTACACTCAGCTCCAAAGTCAGCCGGGGAAAGGACACCGACGTTGTGTGCAATGCTCAAGGTGGTCAGGTTTTTCATGTCCTGACCTTCTCTCACAATGCCGCCGACATCCAAAGGGTAAGTCAGTTTAAGGGCCCTATAGAGTGACGGATGGACCAACACTGGGACCCTTCCCTTGCATTGTTTTGCGAGTTCCTCAAGGGAAGGGTAATTTTGCCTAATCAGTTCAATTCCCGGACCAGCCCCTTCAGCGGCTTCCAGCATTGTCCACACGTTGGTTTTGCAGGCCTCAGGAAGCCTGACGAAAGTTGTTAGCCGTGGGGCGTCCGGGAAATTAGAGGGGACATTAACGTCTTTTCCCCCTATCTGTTGGCAGTCCAGCAGAGGTTTTAAATTTTTTCTCTGCCGGTGTGGTAAGCCCATTGCCACAGACAGGGGGTCTACAAAACAAAGTTCCTCTCTCGTTTCGAGGGCGAGAGTCCCTGTTGGAGTGAGTCCGTAAGTGGGAGAATCTGAAGGGTCTCTCCCCCTCCCGGGTTCATTCTTTTCTTTCTGGGATGGCGGCTCAATTTGCATTGGTGTGGGGACGAGTGTCTGTGTGGTGTCTGGTGTTGGTGTTGGTGTGATGTCTGGTGTTGGTGTTGGTGCAGTGTCTGGTGTTGGTGTTGGTGCAGTGTCTGGTGTTGGTGCAGTGTCTGGTGTTGGTGCGGTTACTGATGTTGGTGTTGGTGTTAGTGCAGTGTCTAGTGTTGGTGCAGTATGTGGTATGGGGGTGAAAGTGGGTTGTGTTGTTGTTAGAGGTGGTGTATGCTCACAGGGAGTGGGGGCTGCCTTTTCTTCCCCTTTCCTTTTTTTTTTTATTCTTTTGAATGAACCGGGGAGTGGTGAGGTTGAGTTCCTCTCCCTCTCACTAGCAGATTCATCCTCAGAGGAGCAGTGTTTTCTTCGCTTGATCCCCGTCTCAATTGGTGTGGGGACCGTTGGTTGTTGCTGCTCCTCTAATTGTTGTTTCTCCGGTTGATGCTGTTGCTTTTCTGGTTGCTGCAGCCGTTTTTGTTGCTGCTGTTCTGGCTGTTGCTGCTGCTGCTGTTTTTGTTGTTGCTGCTGTTTTCGTGGCATTGGTTGTGGAATTGGCCGCGGCAGCTGATGTTGTTGCTGCGGCTGGTTCAACGGCTGGTTTGGCTGCTGCTGCTGTGTCTGCTGCCATGGCTGTTGCTGCGGCTGTTGTGGAGGCTGCTGTTGTTGTTGCTGCCTCGGTTGTTGGGTTGGTTGTGGGACGGTGGCAGATGGGATTGTGGGCTTCCGTTTCCGCCTCATTACCGTGATCCATTCCTCCCCTTTGGCCTCCTGCACAGTTTTGGGTTTCCTCGGTGCTGGGGTTGGTGCTCTGGTTGCAGGAGTTGTGACAGCCTGTTTGGACACTGGTGCTGTCTCAGAGGTTGGGACCGCCTTTAGTGTCACTTGAGTAGGATTTGACTTTGAGGGCAGCTCTTGGCCATGTGACCCTGTTTTTGGCAGAACCAGCAGTGCGGACGACGCCCCTCCACTACTACTGTCATAGTTGCCTCCTTAAATGTCAGCTGTGCTGGTATCGCCTGGAAGCCTTCTTTTTTTAGCCTCATGGCCACAGTGTAGCTGCCCAAGTGCATGCCGGTTTTCGACCGCACTGGGGTTATTTTTTCCACCTCGCCGAACTGTGTGAAGAAGGATCCCAGGATTTCTGCTGATATTTGCATAGGTACATTGAATACCTGCACCCGGGTCCTTGTCCTGCCCTGGTATTCGGGCTTTAGTTTTGTTCTCCCATACTTAATTTCCTGTAGGGAGAGTCTCTCCGCATCTTCCTTGGTGGGTAGGAGGATGTCCCACATGGCGTAGCTCCTCTGGTACAGGTATAATACCGGGATGTTTAGCTTGTGTAGGAGCCCTGCCATGTCTTCCTTTTTCATCCCTAGGAGGCGGTTTTCCGGCATATCCGAGATGATGAGGGAGAGCACTCTGTCTTCGATTGCCTCCCAAGCGCCTGGCACTGGTTTAATTACTGCCCCCTCTATGTATTGTCTGTACTTGGTCAAGTACAAGTCTCTATACTCTTGAGGGGACAGTTGCTTCTCTACAGTCTTCCCCCATGCCGACCCTCTTGTTGGTGTTGGATCTTTGGTGAGGTTGGACTGTTTTTGCTGTTCCTTGGCGGAAGGGTTGCTATTTTGAGGCACATTTCCTTTCCGCTTTCCTTTGGGACCGACTCTCCCTGCTCTATACTTCTTCCAGGAAATACTTCCCTTTTTGGGGAGTCGGCCTCCTGGGGAGCATTGTCCTCTTTATTGTCCTTGGGAGCTTTTGCCCCTTTTGTTTTGGGGAGGTCTAGGCTGTATGCCCCCTCGTTTTCTTGATTTGCTCCCCTTTTGGGGCAGTAGCCCTCCTGGGGAGCACTGTCTCTCTTATCATCCTTTGGGGCTACTGCCTCTTGATTTTTGTAGTCAGAGCGGGATGCCCTGTCCAACATTGTTTTTTCTCCCCTTTGTGGGGAGTCGCCCTCTTGGGGAGCACTGTCTCCCTTATCGTCCTTTGGGGCTACTGCCTCTTGATTTTTGTTGCCGGAACGGGATGCCCCGTCCAACATTGTTATTTCCCCTCTTTTTGGGGAGTCGCCCTCTTGGGGAGCTGCTGGTGAGTTTTCTGCCTTCTGAGGGGCGTCCTTTGGTTTAGTGTCCGGGCGGTATGCCCCGTTGCTTTTTGCTTCCCCTGTTGGGGAGCCGTCCTCTTGGGGAGCAGTTTTTCTTGTGGTAGCCTCCTGGCTGGGGGTATCTGTATTGGTGGTCCCCGGGCTGGGGGTGTCCATTTTTGAAAAAAGCTCTCTCTTCCCTGTATAAATTCACCAAAATGAGTGACGTGGAGTCGGCGTCCAAATTGGGAGCCGACTTTGGCGCCAAAAAGAAGTGGCGCCAAAGGCGGCAAGAGGGGAGATAGAACTGAGAGAGGGAGTGGGAAGTTAGTGGAGGGAAGAGAGAAAGTGTTTCCGACCCTCCCTCGCGGGAAGGTCGTAAATTATCAGCTCGGATCCCCCCCGTGGGGGAGGGGGGAGAGCAGAGAAAGACAGACAAAGTGGGGGTGCGGACAGAACGCTACCCAACAAGCTCGCCGGCCACGAGAATGTGTCGCCAGAACAACACTGCCTATCGCTGTGTATGTATCAGAGAACAGATACTACACTTTGAGATATTAAATCTTTTATTCATGTTAAAAAAATACAGAAAAAAAATCAACAATGAACAAAAAACTTAGGCACATGGCCAACTCAAAAGGGGGGATTTTGGGGGTCGTTGGTCATCCTTGTCACTCCAGAACTAAACAAAGTCAAAAGTTTCTCCCAGCTAGTATCTTCTTTCACCATAATACCGCATTCACCCTTTCATATTGGGGGACGTCCTAGTAACTCCCAATTTTTAAAACATTTTTTATTGACGTGTAAAAACAAAAAAGATAACAATAAAATGGTAACAATAATTCATTTGTGTCGAGGGAGGGGGAAGAAAAAACAAAAGGTGATTAGTAGGACCCTCCCAACCCCGTCTAGTTGATAGACTGCCCGTTCCACTAGGTTTGTAAAAGGAACCTCGCTTCTGCGGGTCAGTCTCTAGGTGGGGATGCCCTCTAGATGGGGGTGAATGGAGAAAAGAAAATTTTGTGGGTAAGGGATGGAGGTTAGTTTGTATTTCTTTTTCTCCAAGATGGGTAAAATTTAGAGGAAGGGGTGAAAACAAAAATTGCAGGTAAGAGGGGATGGGGATCTTGGAGGCTTCCTAATCGGGGAGGGATGGAACACACACTCAGCTAGCTGAGAGACTACTTGTTTAATTCAACTTTACAGAACTGCGCGTTCCACACCTAGGCGGGGAACACGTATTCAAATTTGGCTCCTCTTCGTACACACAGACTTGCCACATGTATCCATCTTCTGTCAAATGCTGCGCGATGCAGCCTTCTTCTATCACATCTGATCTTCACCCGTAGTTGGTGTTTAAAGAACGCGATCAGATCTTGATCAGAAAAAGACAACACCCCCCCGGCAACCTTGCAGATGCGACGTCCAAATCACCATTCTCGCCACGGCCAGAATCGTAACGTAGACCATTTGTCTTTCCCGGTCCCACGGCGGCCTCACGTTGTCCACAACATTGGATACAGTAATTGGGCGAGGATGCTCAGGATCGATGCGAGCCGTCACCCCACTGACATACGACCAGTACTGGCGGAGTTCGCGGCAATCGAAGAAAGCGTGATCCGTAGTTTCCACAGCCGTTGTCCCACAACGGGGACAATCAGGCGACTCCAGAAACCCAGAACTGCATTGTATGTTGTTGAGTGGAAGTGCATTTCGGGCCAATCGCCAGGTCAGAGAGAACTCCGAATTGTTCAGATGACTCGAACCTGGCGCCCAGCTCCACGCGGAGCGGATCTCACTCTGCTGCCACCCCAAACGCGCGCATAGCGGGTCGTCAGCGGCCCCCTTCACTAGATCCCTGTGGAGTTCCCTACGGGTAGCAGTCACAAGGTCACTGGACCTTGGTAGTCGTTTTAGCGCGGCTCGGCACTCTTTCATGTAGGCAGATTCTCCCCGCGGCCTGCGACGGCTCTCGATGGAAGGGTCGAGAACGAGGTCGGGGAAGGCGGCAGTAACCACGGGGTGCCACGGTTGGTCCTCCTGCATATAGTGGCTCAGGAAGGCCAGCCTCTCAGCATCTCGATGACACTTCAAGTCCGGCATTCCCAAGCCTCCCTCACACGGACGTTGAATACAGACCTGTCTGCTCACCCAGTGTCTTCCTCTGTCCCAAAGGAGCGAGGACAAGAGTTCGACAAGAGCTTTTAGGTGTTGTGCAGGCAGGGGAAGTACGGCCAGTCGGTAAAGGATGAGAGGAAAGACGTAAGTGGCGCACGCCTCAGCTCTACCCTTTAAGGAAAGTTTCCTAGGAAGCCACGAATTGACTGCAGCCTCCACCTTTGACCGTACCTCCAACCAATTCTTGTCAAGCTGGAGACCCGGTCCGAACCACACGCCGAGGATCCGGACCAGGCCATCTATCCAGCTGAAGGGCGCAGGGAGGTTTGCGTTGCCACTCCATGCGCCCAACCGCAGTCCTACCGACTTGTTGCGGTTTATCTTGGCCCCTGTAATTCTTTCGTACTGTGTGAGTGCCTCCGACACGACCTCAATGTCTCTGAAGCCCGACACACAGATCGTGACATCATCGGCGAACGCGGATACCTTGGCAGCTGAGCCGCCAGGCAGAGCCATTCCGCGCAGGGCCGAATTTGCCTCCCCATGTCTCAGCTTGCGGAGAAGATGCTCCAAAGCCAGGACATAAAGCAGGGGCGACAGCGGACAACCCTGACGAACCGACCGAGACTACTTGTTTAAGAGATAACAAACCGACCGAGACTACTTGTTTGAGAGATAACAAAGGGTTTCGAGCGCTTTCCGTTCACTTGCACGACAGCCATGGGCTGTCGATACATTATGGAGATCCACTTGCAAAAGTCCGGTTTAAAACCGGCGGCCTCTAAGACAGATGCCAGGAAACGATGGTCGACCCTATCGAAAGCTTTGGACTGATCTAAGTTTATCAGCGCGGCTTCCGTGTCGTCATCTATTCCCCCCTCTAGGATCATGTGGATCAGGTGCAAGTTGTTCTGAATCGATCTCCCCTTCACAGCGTAGTTCTGTTCCGGTTCAACCAACTCGTCGATAACAACCTGCAGCCGATTCGACAGGACCTTGGCCAAAATCTTCAACTCTGTGTTTAGCAGAGTTATGGGCCTGTAGTCGTCTAACTCTTCCCCTCCATGCCCGTCACCTTTCTTCAGCAAAAAACTACACTTTGATCTTTGCACCCCCATGCCGCCGAAGCGGTTGGGGGTTCTGCGAGATTGGTCTGGTTTACTCGAACTTCGTATCGATAAATCCTGTTGGCAGGCGCAGTGAAGGGAGATTTGTCGTCTCTTGGTGTGATGTTATACCAGTAGAAAGCCTCCTGTATGGGACAGCGCATCCAAGCCGCTACTCGTTTCACCGTATGGTGACATCGCTCTGCTATGCCATTCCCAGCTGGAGCGTACGCACAATGGAATCGCAAGTGAACTTCCCATTTATGTGCAAATTCTTGGAACGCGTTACTACAGAAAGCCGTGTCATTGTCTAAAAGGATTTCATGCGGTGAGCCACGCTCGAGGAACACTGCCTCCAACTGATGATTCACGCTTGCTGAGTCCTGCCTTGCCAATTTCCTTCAAATGGAGAAATGCGATGAACCACAGTCTGTTAGAGTTAAAAAGTGGAAGGTGTCATAATGCGTGATATCCATTCCAATTCTCTGCCAATTCTCATTAACTTCCAGCTTTCCCTTTTCCCATCTGACTGGCGCTGGGTCAATGGACTGACATTCCTCACATTTCTGTATGACCGTTTTAGCGGTTGCTTTTGTCTTGGTTGGGAAACTTCTCCTGACAAAGTATGTAGTGCGTCGAACCCCCGGATATCCACTACTTTTGTGAATAGCCATGATTTGACTCTCATCCAGCTCGTCTGTGTGAACCGCACATATCACCGGGTCAAACCCGTTTTTCTTGTTCATTGCCTCAAACCACCGCTGTGGTACTTGTGTCAATCGGCCAGCCATGTTTCGTGCTGATGGAACCAGTGTCACATCCACTGTCAGCCCAGACTCTTTCACGAGCTCCTTGGGAATGCTTAATCGCCTCCTAATAAGCATCTCGCTTGCTGCTTTGGTGTGTACTCGCGCATTTCCAGTTAGCGTGTCGGAGACCCAATGGTATACGCAGACAGAATTTGTCTTTATATGTAGCATCTTGCTCTGCCACTGAAGAGCCAAATCGATGCCTTTCAACACAGAATCCAGTTCGGCTAAGTTGATATGTTGAGAATCATCTTCAGGTCCAACACAGTTTCACGCATCTCCAAGGCTGCACCAATTGCTAGGGAGCTAGCATCGACCCATACATCCAGCTCTTTGCCGTCCACACACCAATTTCTCCAGGCCGGATCGTTCTGCTGCACAGATTCTAAGGTTTCAAACATCATACGATGCAGTACGGTGTCCCTTGCTTCATCCTCCCAGCCCTTAGTTACTGAACTTACTCTCCTTCTGAGATTCCACAAGCCACACGAAGCCAACCGCACACTGGAAAGTGCCCGACAAGTCGACCACACAGGGAAAACATTGTTCATCGCGTAACAATGCTAGGAGCCTCTGGAATTGCATTTCCCCGCTTCCACCACAGTTCACTGCGTTCAATTCTGACTGCCAATCCCAGCACCCTTGCACCGTCCTTCAACCACTCCGGGTTCTTGCACTCCAACCCGAACTGCGCTAGGTGTTCTCTTACACAGGTCGCGGGCATCACGTCTTCATTGACAAAAATGTCATCAATGTAAGCAGATGATGCGCGGCTTACAACTTCTTCCTGAGATAATACTTTGCTGACAATTGCTCTCATTATCAGGGGGCCACATTCAAACCGAACCCCAGATGGGTCAGACAGTATTTTTCCCGTCGATTTCCACAGTCTGGTATAACCACAGTGTCACATGGACCCGGACTTGTAGGTATGCTCTCCTGAGGTCCAGTAGAGACACGTTAGCACTTTTTTGTCTCCATCTGTGCAGCTTAGCCACACAAACATCTGCATTGTCCGTAAACGCGTCTACGTAATGATTTAGCTTCTGGTAGTCTATCACTGGGTGCACTTTGGCTTTGTTCTGCTATATCACAACCATCAGGGGAATTAGGCTTTGGAGGGGGTCCCAATTTATCCGCTGGGTATGGCACGAGTCAACCATTATCTATCCAGGTGCAGAGCTCCTGCGTGTATTCTTCACGGATTTCTGCCGGCACTGGTTATTCTGACACTCGATTGTGTAGCCTTTCAGGGGGTTGGTTCTCAGACCACTTCCATGATGCGGTTCACGTTCGGTTTTGATGGTCAAAGGTGTCAGTGAAATCCAGTTCATTAATAGAAATGGCTGCACATTTAATATTTTTCCTGCCGCTAAGCCGCACTGATCCTGTAGGCTTGACAACGACATCTTCCAGAGCTTTTATGGTGTCAACCTCAGCGGTTTGCCACGCACCACCAAAACATCGATTCTGGCAGACACACCTTCATCAATGGACACAGAAACCGCTCCAACACCGCAGCACACATGGGACATTCCACCAATCGTTTTAACATTCACGTTCGTTTTTCTCCAAGACCGGCACCGGTTTGCATGTAAAATCGTTCTAGTGCATCCTGTATCAATAAGCACCAAACATTGCGTCCCGTCAACATGGATGCTTATCATTGGGAGCGTCGTGTTTGCATCTTGGTGGGGAAGGAGACTGGCGCTTCTGCGTCCTCCCCTTGTTCGTTTCCCGAGCAATTCCGAGCCCAGTGTCCACTCTCACCGCAATTGTAACCCCGTGTTCCACGTTTTCGACAGTCCTTTGCAAGGTGGCCTTTAACATTGCATTTGAAACAGGTCACACTTACAGGAATATTCTGGGCCCTGTGGTTGTTGGGTGAGCGTGTGGCCGCAACCACGTCCTGATTTTGTTCCCCAGCCGTCACCAAAATTCTCACTCTCAACATTAGCTCCCCCATGGTCAGGGCTTTGATGTTTGGTACCTGTTGAAGAGCAATTGAGATGGCATCAGGGAACCCAGTGATGAAAGTCAATTTTGTGAATCTCTCTAAGTTATCTAAGCGCCTGATTCTGTTGGCGTAACCATCTACACGTTTGCCAACCCATTTAACTATAGTTATTTTTCTGTATGCTGCAAAATGCGTCGTCGTTAAATGCCTCCTTTAATCGGGCCTCAATCTGGTCTATCTTCTTTTGATCGTCCTCCTCCATTTCCATGTAGAGGGCCAGTGTATCACCTTCCAGATATAAAGGTAGCAGACTCGCTACATCATCCACCTGCTGAAGTTGTGCGACAAGTCTCACTTTTTTCAGCCACGCTACAACGTCTCCCTCGCCAGATAACGGCTTGATAATATCACTGCTTATCCGCACCTTCGCCATAATCGAGCCGAAATAGCTTGAAGCTAAATGTAGTAGGCAAAACAAAAAAAATCAGGAACACAGATAGGAAACAGTCAGTATTGCCAAGACCGTCTTAAAAGACAAGATGGCCGGTGGGCAAAAATAATTTAATCTGCTGACGTCATCACGGATAGTCCTTGCTTGACACCGGTAATCACCGGTAGTCACTTGTAACTCGTAACGTCTTGAAGTCAGTGTAATATTTCTTTTTTTTATTAAAATGCCTTCACGGTGCATCGTTCCAAGGAAATTATCGTAAAGGACCAAAAAGTGACAGTATTTTCATTTCCGAAAGATAAAGAATTATAATGCAGTTTAAAAAAAAAAGATTTTACACCATCTCCATTCAGCAAAGTAAGTTTTAACGTGCTCCCCCCCTGTATTTAACACGATGTAACTATAATTTAATTCAATATTATCATCCTAAGTTTTTTACCATTCAAAAGAAGAAGCTTTAAATAAATTGCTAATATTAAAAAAAAAATTTTTGCAACATACAAAACTAATGACAATGCGAGACAACATCGACTCTTTAAAACACGTTCTTTTGAAGAGACGATTTTTTTAAAGCTGTTGACACACATGTTTTAAAAATCTAGCAAAAATTAATTTTCCTGAAATTTTTCAATATTTAAAAATAAATTATGCCGGCTGATAAAATTTTTAAACTTTTTTTTTAAAGCTAGAAAGATAAAATTTAAAAATACTTATATATATATATATATATATATATATATATATATATATATATATATATATATATATATATATATAAACTAAAAAAACGCGCGTTCACTCGTGATCTTACAATTCATTTTATTAACGTAATTGGGTTTGTATTACTGTACACATAGATTCGAAAAAGTTGCCAAAAAACAAATATATAACAAATAAATGTTATCAAAGGCAAGATAAGTTACTTTTCTACCAAATATTTTTCGTGTTTTTATTCAATGTAACATATTTATTCAGCTCGAAAAATATACAGTGTTTACTGATGTATTCGAAAATTCCAGATGGCGTCTGATTCTCTCTTTAACACGGTAAGTTTGGGATAAGGTGTTGTAAATAAAAAAACTATACAAAATACTATTAAAAACCCGCCGAATATATGTCAACCTATGTCACGGTAACATATATTGAGCGAGTTTTTAACAGTATTTTATCCGGTTTTGTATTTATAACACCTTTTCCCAAACTTACCGTGTTAAAGAGAGAATCAGACGCCATCTGGAATTTTCGAATACATCGGTAAACACTGTATGTTTTTCGAGCTGAATAAACATGTTACATTGAATAAAAACACGAAAAATATATCCAGTTTGGTAGAAAAGTAACTTATCTTGCCTTTGATAACATTTATTTGTTATATATTTGTTTTTTGACAACTTTTTCGAATCTATGTAATACAAACCCACGTATTTTAACAAACTGAAAATATGGATATAAAAAATGATTTTGCATGTTATTTTTGTTATGTGGTGAAATAATCTTAAATAAAAAACATGATTTTTTCTTTAGGTTAATTATTTTATTACTGTGCAATATTTCATGAATTTATTAAAAATATTGTTTTTGATTTGGAAAAATATTGTAGTTCATTTGCATTTAAAAATATTGTGGTTAGAAAATATTCATTTTGATTAAAAAATATTCATTTTGATTTTAAAAAAAAAATTCATTTTGATTAAAAAAATAGTTTAATTTTAATATTTGTTTATTGTCTTAACTCATATCAAATGTTTTGCTTGTGTTCTGCTTCAAATATTCATAATCTTACATGCATAATTTTCACTTAATTATATTAAATAAACTTCAAGTTTATTTCAAATCAAATCGTGTTCCTTCACTTTTTTAAAATGTAATTTATAAGTAATTAAAGAACGCATTCTAATCTTTAAAATCTATAATACAACGAAATATTCAATTGCTTATAATATTTAAACAAACAACTTGTGTTTTTTTAATTATTTTTTTATTATTAATATTAGATGAGTTTCAGTATAAATTATCGTGTTCTTTATTTCTTTATTTTAATCCAATTTTGAAGTTTTGTAACGCTGTCTGTAAAAATTACTGTTCATTATTGACAGTCTAAGAGTTCCACATATCTTGCTTGTTGGGACCTCGGCGATGACGTCATTTTTTCAGCTGGCCGGCCATCTTTATAACGAAGGCCACGGTATTGCCCATCTCTAGAAAAGAGGGATTTCTTGTCTGTAATAACCGTGGAGAAAGAAGACAAAAAAAGACAGAAAGAAAAAAAAACTATGAAAACGGGAATTATGTATTTGCATAATCGCGCGAGAGCAGACAGATTCTACGATAATTGCATGGGGTAAACACTAATAAAAACCCATCGACGTAATCTTGGAACTCTCTCTTCCGCTCAGACCGAAACACAACAGACGTATCCGAGGTAAGCTCTCTATTTCTCCTCATTTCGGTTATTGCTAATTCTGCTACATAAACATTCATTTTAATCAATTCCCCATTAGTTTTTTCGGTTTTCTTATGGGATGATCATCTTTAGTTAACTATTACGTGTAATTATATTCATGCAGATATTCTACATGATTTATACTTGCATAATATTTGCGTAAAAAGTTTAAAGAATACACAATATTGTTTCCATATATATTTATGTATACGTATATATTTTTTTAATCTATCAATCTATTTATCTATCTATCTATCTATCTGCCTGTCTTTGTACATTTCCCTACGTAATAACTCTGTCAATATTAAGTCTACATACTCGAAATTTTATATACAGGGTATTGAGATTTAGGAAAATCTTTGTGATCAGTTTTCGGCTAGAAATTTGGCTGTTAAGGTGTCAGATTTCAACGATTTGGCCTTTGAGAACTCTACCAAACTCCTCCGACAATTTTGTGTCTAAACACTTGAAATTGTAGATATACGTTCCTTGCACATGGATCTAACTTAATAACTTTATTTGAGCCCAAAACAATAAATGTTAAGGGGTTATAATAGGGGTCAAAGTTATAAAAAAATTAATTGCTTTTTCTTTTTTTTCTTTTTTCTTTTTGGTCAACATCCACCTACAAGCACTCGGACAAAACCGGGCTGAAATGCTAGTATTCCATAAATGTAACACCTCTTTCTATTTTCCTCTCACTTCCTATCACCGTTAACAACGCCGTGTTTTCCTCAGCCGAATTAATTTGTTTATTTGTTTTAGTTTCATTAGGGACTTTAAATAGATGAATTACTTTTGTATCAACATTGTCAAAGTGTTTATTCATACGAATGAATGCGAAAATTTTAATCTTGTGTTTACAAGAAGCTTATAAATGAAACGTTTATTATTTTAATTTTGGTTTAAAATATTTTAAGAAACGAACCATCGAGCTGACAAACGCAACTAGTATGAAATGCTAAATGAATGGTAGCATAAAGTATTTCTTTTATTGGAAAAAAACGAGAAAAGATGAAAATAACTGAGGTACTTTAACCTACCTTCATTTCAATGATGAAATTAATATTATTATGCCTATGGTCGAAACTTAGTGATTACGTTTTCGAAAAGATAAACCTTAAAGATGCAAAAGAAAAATAAATTAAGACAACTCACAAATGATATTCAAAATCGGAATTTGAAATAAAAGTTTTTTCGGTGTTTTGAGATCACGGCATAATTGGCCTGGACCTTATTCCACGGATAGATAATCTCCGGTTAATTAAATGTTTGGGAGGTTCTGCATGGAAACTCCCCAACTACATAATTCCCTTCGGTGAGGGGTCAAAATTTTTGAATTCCAATGCAAATGTTAAGGAAGAGTTACCGGCTTTTGATCAAATGCAAAAAGCATTACTCTGACTTGACGACAATAACAAAAAAATTGTAACATGTATGTTCTCGGATGAAGCAGATTCAAACGAGAGTCGTTTACCAATTAAAATATCTGATTTCTCCACATTATCTAAGGCGATTAATGTCTTAGAAAAAGTTTGTCTTAGAAAATGTGACAAATTACGACACTGAAATATTGACACCGTTAAAAGAACTAAATTGTTGCTTTTTTTTCTCATATGTAAAATGAAGCTTTTCCCTCGGAATTGGCTTATTTGAAGCAACCCACAAATAAAGTTGCACCCCCAAGGGTGACGGCCCTTGGCTTATTTCTGGATAAGGATGGACTGATGCAGACCCAAGGACGCATTCAGAACTCCGATGTTTTTCCATATGATGTAAAATTTCCTATACTGTTAGGGAAAAATAGTCACCTGACCAAATTGGTCATTATTGAATCTCACTTGAATTGTTGTCATATGGGAGCAAATTCTAAAATGATAACCCCTTAACATTTATTGTTTTGGGCTCAAATCAAGTTATTAAGTTAGAATGTTGGCTCCCCCAGGGGTGACAAGCGGTGAAATCTGTTCTCCGTATCATATGTAGGAGAATTCCCTACCGTACACATTTATTTCAGCTTCAGATAGAAACGTTGATATTTTAACCCCCAATCAATTTTGCAGACGGGATATCACTCCCGCCTGCTTGTGGTTCAGAGGATCTTTCCCCAGAACCGCTCAATAGAAATACGCTCTTGCATTCCCTTGAACTGAGGGATGAATTCGTCAATAAATTTAGACGTATTACTTACTCCCAGTTAGAGAAGTAGACGCCAACATTAAAGATCACTTCGCCCCCCCCCGAAGGTCTCGGAGGGTAAAATTGTTCTTATCAAATCTCCGAATAAGTCCCGACCTTTCTGGGGGTTGGGCAAGATAATAAAATTATTGGTCGGTAATGACCATAAAGTCCGCTCGGCTTCAGTTTTGAAGGACGGGTGTGTTCAAGTTCATTCTTTAAAAAACATTTATCCCTTAGAGGTAAAACACAATTCTGAATCTGCAATAGCAGAATTTACGGAAGAAGGAGGCCCCTTCTTCTGCGCTACATGTTCGACCGCCAATGATGGAACAACACCTATGGTATGTTTTGCGATTCATGCGATAATTGGAATCATTTCAGTTGTGTTGGGTTTGACCAACGGGACACTGTAGGTGAGTGGGTGTGTCCGAGTTACACGGACAAAATGTCAAAATAAATTCTTATATTCTATTATCGCCGACTCAATTTAAAGTCACTGTTTCTTATCATTGATAGTTTCTCTAGTATGACTAGAATGACTTGTTATAACTTTGAATTTGACAGCAGACACACATTGATTCATTGCTATAATTTGTATTAATATTAAGTCCCTCGCGACAATTTTTTTTACCTGTCACTTATTGACACTTTAAAGGTACATCATTATCTGGTTTGAAAAAGTAATGATTATGCATTACTTTTTCTTCCTTTCCTTGGCAGTGTGTAATAAATTCTGTAGAAATAAGCAAGCCTTTTATTGGACGGTTTCTCCGCCCACGGGTTTGTTTTAACCAATCAAATTGCATGTTATAATTGGCTGCCGAGAATGCTCCTTGGTGCCAATATTCCTTTTCAGATTAAATTTCAGAAAGATGCCGAGGTGAATACACGTGAATTTCTCAACAGATTCCAGAAATATTTCGAGGTGAACACACGTGAATTTCTCACGGGATTCTAGATAGATGTCGAGGTGAGCACACGTGGAATTCTCACCGGATTCCAGAAAGATGTCAAGGTGAACACACGTGGAATTTCTCACCGCATTCCAGAAAGATGTCGAGGTGAACATGTTACAATAACAGAAGCCTGTTCTTGTAAGTGAGTAAATATGAAATAGGATAGTAAAGGATTCGAACTTGCGAAGCTAGATTTGGAATTGAGAATTCCAATTATGAGTTAAAATAAATACAGAGTGTTACTGAAAATAAGGAATCGCAATTGTTTAGTGCACACAAAATAGTTAAATATCTGTTTATTGGAAAAGGAATGTAATGATGAAATTTGTTTCTGTGAAAATTAAAATAAGGAATTTAATCGTAAATTGAAATTGTAAACATATTTTGTAAAGAGGTTATCCGAAAAATAAGGTACTGAACTCATTCTTGCATAATCTCGTATGTGCGTGAAGCTGGAAACTACAAAACGAGCTTCATTTCTCGGTACTGCGCGATTCCAGATCGGGCCAGAAAGTAGGCGAAATGGGAGTGGAGATACTTTCCGAAATTATATTCCCTTTTTGTGTGTTTGAAGTGAACCCCCCATTACGGACGTTAATTTCTATTCTATTCTATTTCGGGGTCATGTCAAGTTTTGCAACGTGACGCATGTCAAGGCAACGTGCTCGATGAGCACATGCTTAATTATGCGATGACGTGATTCAGTCTGGGAAAAAGAGGAGAGAGAGCTGAGGGAGAGGTCAGAGACAGTCGCTGACACCAAACCTTGAAAGCGAAGGTTAAAGAAAACCCATGTAAAGAAACTTTGAATTCCTCGAGCGAAATCAGGACCGGTCATGAAATAAAGGACGTCATCATGTGGTTTTGTATCTGCGTCGTCGTGTTGTTATTCAACAAAAAGGTATTGTCCATTTATGTTATAAGAACCTTGATAAAATCATCATCTAAAAAATATGTGTTAGAAAGTATATGCGTTAAAGTATAAATGTTATAGAGACACTCCCGTTCACAGAACTGTCAAAAGTATAACTGTCAAACTAACTCTCGATCTATCTATTAATATATCAAATCTCCTTTTTCGGAAATTTGGTGAACGTGACTAGTCCACTCAAGCAAGGGCGGGTTTGAAAAAAAAAGAAACTTGGCGTTACCACAAGTACACAACGTAAGGGTCCATTCTATAGACGATCACACAACGCGAAAGAAAAAAAAAGAAAAAAAGCAAAGGAAAAAAATGCAAAACGAAATAAAACAATAATTAAGAAGACAAAAAGAGAAGCACTCACATATACGCAGTATTAAAGAAAAAAAATGAACACACACATACACACAATAGAACCAAAGTATACAAGAAAATTAGAATAAAGGCCGATATGCTGCAAATAGAAAACATACGTAATGAATGGAATTTTTTTTTCACCAAGCATTTCATTCATTTAACGATTGTATAAATATACACACACAGAAAGTTTAAGCAGAAAAAAAATACAGAGATTGTGTATGTTAAGATATTTTACACGCGACGAGAAATTTTGTTGAATTCGGTTAATAAATTGTTTTGATGAACTCACACAAACACAGAGAAAAATTAAGTCGGTATGTCAGTCATAAAAATTGGTATAAAAAATGTTTGCCGGAAGAATGTTTACATATGTCAATCAAAAACATTTTTAAAAGTGAGTTGCACTTAAAACGTGTTTCGTTCGGAAACGAAAATACGCTATTGTCAAAAAAAAAAAGGATTTTTAATGTGGTTTATTGTTTTGTCTTTGAAAAAAGGGACAATTTATTGTTTTTGTGTTAACGGACTTTTTTTCTTTCTGTTCTTGAGAAAAGTTACAACTATTTGTGAAAATCATAGTTTAAATGTTTAATGCAACACATCTTTTTGAAAATGTTTTTATATTGTCAAAAATGTCTAAAATGTATGTAAATGTTATGTTTTTTGCGACAGGAATTCAAAGTCATTGTTGGGTATATACACTAGAATTAAAATGATCTAGGAGAAAATAAGATTAATTAAGACGATTGGCTCTGTTAGAATTTTAGAGAGGGGACAAGATAAATTACGTAAACGTGTATTTAGAGAGTTTTCAGATGTGATAAGCTGAAAGAAAGAATTTTTTTTTTGACAATGTTTTTTTTTAATGATGCCCATAACATTTTTCTCAATAAGAGTAACTTGGTAGGGAGATGATAAGCACTAAAGATGCCCCTAATTATAAAAATACAGATGGGAACCTGTAATATTCTTTGCTTTTAAAGCATGCCGCATGTAACGGTTTCGAGCAAAGGAATAAGTTTCGACACAATAAGTTTAAAATGCAGACGTTGGACAGATACGAGAATCCTTATGAAAAAAAACGGCTATGAGAGCCTGAAGGCTAATCACATATAGCATAATGAAGTGAGAGAAAAGTAAAATATACCGTCAGTACGTAGAAAGATATAACCTTGTATTTTTTTTAGAGACGCATGAATGTGGGATATCTCTGCTGGATCTTTGAAGCTCTGATGAGAGAAAAGAGAAATCACAAAAAGCGGCCCATTAGATAGAATTTAGTGCGCAAATAGGTATTGTGGCGCAAAAGGTGTTAGTTAAGGGTGATATTTCTAGGTCTTCATCATGTTCCAAGAGCCCAAGCAAGGAAATCTGAGCGGATAAAAGGTATATTTTAAACTTTGGAAGCTAACCACAAAGATAAATGAGCGTTAAGAATGCCCCCAAAAGATAAGTTAGTTACAAAACGAAAAAAAGCTCAAATTAATAGAAGAAGCATACGGAAGAAAGGATCAAGGACATATTTGGACGAAGAGTCATCGATTTCGTAAATAGGTAAAATGAGACCTCAGTTTACGGAATAAGGGTGTCTTGAAGAAGCAGCTGACGTGAGTTATAGGAGGTACTACCCTACACCCAAAAGGAATATGCCAGGGCGATCAGATAGAGAGTATGGTCTAAAAAATAAAATTATGAAGTCAGTTAAAAAGGGCTGACTTGGAAAAAAGTTTTGGTTTTGTTTTATGGTGTCTGATCTTTCTTAGCCAAGTGGTTATATAGAAAAAAATGTACTAAAATTTAAAAATGCGTGCGTTTTTTTTATTTTTGAAAAATGAGAGGAAGGGATGTTACAATAACAGAAGCTGTTCTTGTAAGTTAGTAAATATGAAATAGGATAGTCAAGGATTCGAACTTGCAAAGCTAGATTTGGAATTGAAAATCCCAATCAAAAGTTAAAATAAATACAGAATTTTATTGAAAATAAGGAATGTTGAATCTCAATTGTTTAGCTCACACAAAATAGTTAGATATCTGTTTATTGGAAAAGGAATGTAATGATGAAATTTGTTTCTGTGAAAATTAAAATAAGGAATTTAATCGCCAATTGAAATTGTAAACATATTTTGTTGCGGTTAGAAGCTAAGAAAAAACAAGTCTTACCATGGGTATTCAGCGAGTGAGTTCAGGCCGAGAAAAGTTAAAACAAAGATGGCGGCCAGCATTTTATTACGTGCGTTCTCGCATAATCTTGTGTGCGTGTGAAGCTGGAAACTACAAAACGAACTTCATTTCTGCAGAGCGATTCCAGATCGGTCAGGAGAGTAGGTGCAATGGGAGTGGAGATACTTTCTGAAATTATAATCCTTTTTTGTGTGTTTGAGGTGACTCCCCCCCCCATTACGCAGGTTCAAGCTATTTCGGCAATGGCCAACGCTGGCTTAAGCAACATGATTAAGCCTTTTAATGGCGACGGTGATGTGGTGGCGTGGCTTAAAAAAGTGGACCTTGTGGCAAGGATTCAAAAGTTGGACAATGTGGCCGCAGTAATACCACTGTTTCTAGAAGGGGATGTGCTGGCCCTCTATTTAGAGCTCAGCGAGCGGGAACAGGGTGACGCGGACGCCATCAAGGGTCGACTGATCGAAGCTTTTGCAGAGGGGTCTTTCGAGGCCTGTAATAAGTTGAAGGAGAAGAGGTGGACTGGTGAATCTGTTGATGTCTACGCGAATGAGATAAGGAGATTGATTGAGTTGTCGGGCATCAGAGGACACGCCACAAGTCACGTAGTCAAAATGACATTCGTTACCGGGTTCCCGGAAGAGATATCGAAACGTTGTAGCAGGTCCCGGGAGTGGAGACGCTGGATGTGAGTGAGCTGCTAAAAACTGCAAAGATCTTGGTGAGCACCTAGCCCACGGAGTCTGGAGGGACAACAGCAATGGTACAGCAGGATGTGGATGAGTTTGCCGAACCCAAGGATAGCATGCTTCGAATGTGGGGGACAACACATTAGAAGAGACTGCAGGAAGTTCTTGCAATGGACAGTATGTTACAAATGCAATCGGAGAGACCATGCACGAGTTCGGGAAACTGGCAAGGGGAAGCCGACGCGCCAGCGGCCAAGCCGATTCGGGAATAGTGGCACACTCGCAGCAGAGGCCCAGCAGAAGATCGTGGTGGAAGGACAGGGAGTTATGGCCCTGATTGACACTGGCTGTACCACTACCATGGTGCACACAACCCTGGTCGGAAGATGGAAAGGGAAGGGTGAAGTAGTGGCATTCGATGGGTCGCGAGTGAAGTGTCGAGGGAGGAAGACCACCACTATTGATATTGCTTAACACCGGATGAGGGTCCATGCAATTGTCACTGATCATCTGGTGCTTGGCGTCCAAGCCATCATTGGAATGGATGTTATATGCCGACTTGGAGGCGTTACCATCATATACAACAATGTGAGGTTCAGACTAGCTGAGTGCGCAGTAATAGACAAGCTCCCGGAGGGACCAACAAGGCCAGGGTGGAAAGAAAAATGTCGATCAAAGATCAGGACTTCCGAGCCAAATTCGACAGAGAGCAGTGGACAGTGGAGTGGGCATGGAAACATCAAGCGCCATTGCTGACAAACAGGGTGGCGTGCTACACTAATTTGCTTAGAGGAGGGGTGAGAAAGGAGTTTGAACAAGAAGTGGACCGATGGATTGAGGAGGGTATACTGCTGCCTTGGACGGATCACGTTGAGTCGGGCATTTTGCCGTTGATGGCCGTTCTGCAAACAACTACATTGGTAGATCTAAAATCTGCCTATTTGCAATTCCACATCGCCAAGAAGATCTGGAAATAACAGTTAGTCAGGTACAAAGGCAAAACCTATTGCCTTACGTGAGTGGGGTTCGGGTTGAATTCGGCACCCAAGATCATGTCAATTATCCTCAGGAAGATTCTGGAGACAATGGGAAAAGGAGATGGGGCAGTGAGTTCATACATTGATGACATTCTTGTGAATGAGACTCTGGTAACTGCCAAGGAGGTGGTGGTTCATTTGAAGAGGTTTGGGTTGGTCGCCAAAGCGCCTAAAAAATTAGACGGAGGAGCTGCTTTGGGGCTAAGGCTGAAACGAGGTGCATCAGGCAGCCGAGAGTTTCGCAGGGGAAACGAGATCCCGCAACTGAAGCAAGAGCTCAACAGCTAGGAACTTTTTTCCCTATGTGGGAAGTTGATCTGACATTACCCCGTTGCTAGCTGGCTTAGACCAGCATGCAGCTACATAAAGAGGCACGCCAAATGAAGAGGATGGAATGATAAAGTGGGAAGAAGAACGGTCGCCATGATGAAATAGCTCCTGAAAGAAGCAGAACGGCAAGATCCAGTCTGGGGAACCTGTAACGTACCGCGAACATTGGATGGAGTCATGTGGTGTGATGTAAGCAGCATTGCAACAGGGGTAATCTTGGAAGTTGGATGAGTCGTTGCAGAAGATGCGGCCTGGTTAAGGAAGAAAAATAATGTCAGCCAAATCAATGTAGTGGAATTAGATGCGGTAATCAAAGGGGTCAATCTGGCTTTGAAATGGGGACTGCATGACATCTGCATCAAAACAGACTCTGCCACGGTGTTTGCTTGGCTAAAGTCCCTCATTTCAAGCAAAAAAAGGATAAGAACAAAAGGGGCAGCAGAGATGTTAGTGAAGCGCAGGCTTGGGTTACTAGCTAAGCTGATGCAGGAGTTTTGTTTGAAGCTTCGCATAGACATGGTAGCTTCTGAGAAGAACCGAGCAGATGCTCTCATAAGAGTGAAGAAGAGTTGGCTGTTGCCAAAGAAAGAAGTTTTTGCTGCATCGGATCTAGATGATGTTGGCGTGCGAGAGCTGCACAATTTGCACCATATGGGCGTAGAGAGGACGTGCTACTTGGTGAAGAAAGTCGACCCGAGTGTCACCAAGGAGCAAGTGAGGCAAGTGGTCAGGATATGCGACAGATGTCAGTTGATTGATCCTGCTCCAAGCACGCATGAAGCTGGTCAATTGGGGGTGAGTGGGACCTGGAAGAGACTGGCATGCGATGTCACCCATTACAGGGGTGGACTTTTCCTGACCATGATTGACTGCGGGCCCAGGCGATTTGCACTATGGAATAAGCTATATGGAGGAACAGGCAATGAAATAGCGGCAATCCTCGATGAGGAGTTTTTGGAGCGAGGTCCCGTGGCAGAGTTGTTAACCGACAACGAGACCGCATTCAAGTCAGTAGTAGTGACAGAAGTAATGAGGAGGTAGAATATCCAACAATTTTTCAGAGCTGCTTACAGACCCAGTGGCAACGGGATCGTAGAGAGAAACAACCACACCATAAAGGCAGTTGCGGAAAGAGGAGGCACCTCACCTGAGCAAGCCGTCTACTGGTATAATATGTCGCCTAGATTGGGACAAGTGCCAGAGATGGTTCTGCAACTGTCAGCGTTCGCATATTCCTGGAGACATCCCAGGGTTGAGCTGGCAAGCAGAGCAGCAGAGGCCACAGAGACTATTAAACTCGGGGATGAGGTATGGGTGAAGCCACCGGGGGCGCGCTGCACCACACAATGGAGTAGAGGTCACGTGACTGGGAGGAACACTAAAAACAACATTGTGTTGGACGGAGTACCGAGGCATATTCTCGACATCAGACCAGTGGAAGGCGAAGCAATGGAGGGGAATGTGCAGCAACAGGAGGAGGACAAGACACTTCAGAGTAGAGAGAAGCGACCGCCACAGTGGATGAGAGACTACGAAATATGATCTTGAGATCAGGGAGGCATGTGATTAGAAGGTAAGAAAAAACAAGTCTTACCATGGGTGCACAGCGAGTGAGTTCAGGCCGAGAAAAGGAAAAACAAAGATGGCGACCAACATTTTATTACGTGCATTCGGGCCAGAGAGTAGGCGAAATGGGAGTGGAGATACTTTCCAAATTCCAAATTATATTCCTTTTTGTGTGTTTGAGGTGACTCCTCCCCCATTACGGACGTTAATTTCTAAAGAGGTTATTCGAAAAATAGGTTACTGAACTCGGGGTCATGTCAAGTTTTGCAACGTGACGCATGTCAAGGCAATGTGCTCGATGAGCACGTGCTTAATATTGCAATGATGTGACGAGTTCTCGATATAGGTAGAGTTTTAGAGGAGAGAGAGACCTGAGAGACAGATCAGAGACACCCGCTGGCACCAAACCTTGGAAGCGAAGGTTAAAGAAAAGCCATGTAAAGAAACTTTGAATTCCTCGAGCGAAATCAGGACCGGGCATGAAATAAAGGACGTCATCATAGGCTATTATATGTATACAGAACTTTCTCTCTCATTATATATACACGTTTAAGACTCTATCTCAGAAACATGAACAACAACAAATATATAAGTCGTCTTTCAAAAAAAGAACACTAAATAAGAACTCACTTAACATACGCGCATATTTGGGACATCATTAAAATACCACCCACCACATAACAAACACACATGAAATTCTCACCCAATTCCAGAAAGATGTCGAGGTGAATACACATGGAATTCTCACCAGATTCCTGACAGATGTCGAGGTGAACACACGTGGAATTCTCACCAGATTCTAGAAAGATGCCGAGGTGAACACATATGGAATTTGTAACCAGATTCCCAAAAGATATAAAGGTGATCACACGTAAAATTTCTCACCGGATTACAGAAAGATGTCGAATTGAACACACGTGGAATTTCTCACCAGATTCCAGAAAAATGTCGAGGTGAACGCACGTGGAATTTCTCACAAGATTCCAGAAAGATGTCGAGGTGAAAAAACTCAAATTTCTCACCGAATTCCAGAAAGATGTCGAGGTGAATAAACTTGGAATTTCTCGCCTGATTCCAGAAAGATGTCGAGATGAACACACAGGGAATTCTCACCAGATCCCACAAAGATGTCGAGGTGAACACACGTGAATTTCTCACCAGATTCAAGAAAGATGACGAGGTGAACACACACGCGAATTTCTCACCAGATTAACACACGTGGAATCCTCACGAAATTCCAGAAAGATTTCGAGGTGACCAAAGGTGGAATTCTCACCAGATTCCAGGAAGATGTCGAGGTAAACAAGCGTGAATTTCACACCAGATTCCAGAAAGTTGTCGAGGTGAACACACATACATTTCTCACACAATTCCAGAAATGTCTCGGTGAATACACGTGGGATTTCTTACCGGATTCCAGGAAGATGATGAAGTGCACACCCGCGAATTTCTCACCAGGAAGGTCATATAAGTCGTGCACCTCGATGAAGGTGAAGTTCATAAAGGTGTCGAGATAAACACGTGGAATTCTCTCCAGATTCCAGAAAGATGCGGACGTGAACACACGTAAATTCCTCACACAATTCCAGAAAGATGTCGAGGTTTACACGGTTGGAATTCTCACCAGATTCCAGGAAAATGCCGAGGTGAAAAGACGGAGAATTCTCACCAGTATCCTGAAAGTTGTCGAGGTGAACACATGGGGAATTCTCCCCAGATTCCAGAAAGATGTCGAGGTGAACACACGTGAATTTCTCACCAGATTCCAGAAAGATGCGGACGTGAACACACGGGGAATTCTCACAATATTCCACAAAGATGTCGAGCTGAACACACGTGGACTTAATCTTGAGATTCCAGAAAAATGTCGCGGTGAACACACATGAAATTCTCAGCAGATTCCAGAAAGATATTGAGGTGAACAAACGTGGAATTCTCACCAGAGTCCACAAACATGTCGAGGTGAACAAACTCGCATTTCTCACCCGATTACAAAAAGATGCCGACTTAAATACACGTGAATTTCTCACCAGATTCCAGAAAGATGTCGAGGTGAACACACGTGAATTTCTCACTAGATTCCAGAAAGTTGTCGGGGTAAACACATGGGAAATTCTCACCAGATTCCGGCAAGATATCGAGGAGAACGCACGTTGAATTTCTATCCAGATTCCAAAAAATTGTCGAGGAGTACACACAAGGAAATTCACACCAGATTCCCGACATATGTCGAGGTAAACACACGTAGAATTTCAAACCGGATCCCAGAAACATGTGGCGGTGCACACACGTGAACTTCTCACGGAATTCCAGAAAGATGACGAGGTTTACACACGAGAATTTCTCACCGGATTCGAGAAAGAGGTCAAAGTCGACGCACGTTGAATTTCTCACCGTATTCCAGAAAGATTTCGAGGTGAACAGACGTTTAATTCCCACCAGATTCAAGAAAGATGTCGAAGTGAACACCGAGGGAATTCTCACCGGATTCCAGAAAGATGTCGAGGTGGACGTCGCACCAGATTCTAAAAAGATGTCGAGGTGAACAAACTTGAATTTCTCACCAGATTACACAAAAATGTCGGGGTCAACACACGTTAATTTCGCACCAGACTCTAGAAAGATGTCGAGGTGAACACCCGTGAATTCGTCAACAGATCGCAGAAAAATATCGAGGTGCACACACATGAATTTCCCACCAGATTCCAGAAAGATGTCGAGGTGAAGAAATGTAAATTTTTCACCAGATTCCTGAAAGTGGTCGAGGTGAACACAAGAGGAATTCTAACAAGATTCAAGAAAGATGTCGAAGTTAACACACGTGGAATTCTCACCAGATTACTGAAACATGCCGAGGTGAACAGTAGGGGGAATTCTCATTATATTTCACAAATATGTCATGAAAACACCGAGATTTTATCACCAGATGCCAGAAAAACGCCGAGGTAAACACACGTGATTTCAGAAAGATACCGATGTCAACACACAGGGAATTCTCACTAGATTCCAGAAAGCTGTCGAAGTGAACACACCGGGAATTCTCACCAGACTCCAGAAAGATGTCAAGGTGAACATCTCACCGGATTCCAGACAAATATCGAGGTTAACAAACGTGGAATTTCTCACCAGATTCCGGGAAGCTGGCGAGTGAAACACAGGTGAATTTCTCACCGGATTACAGAACTATGTCGAGGTAAAGACACGTGGAATTTCTCACCAAATTCCAGAAAGATGTGGAAGTTAACACACGTAAAATTCTCAAACAATTCCGGAAGATATCGAGGTGAACACACGCGAATGTCTCACCAGATTCCAGAAAGATGTCAAGGTGAACACACGTGAATTTCTCTCCAGATTCATGAAAAATGTCGAGGTGAACACACGTGAATTTCTCACCATATTCCAGAAAGATGCCGGGCAAAACACACGGGGAATTCTCACCAGATTTCAGAAAGATGTCGGGATGAACACCCGTGAATTTCTCAGAAGATTCCAGAAAGACATCGAGGTAAACACACTTGAATTTCTCACCAGATTCCAGAAAGATGTTGAGGTGCACACGTGTAAATTTCTCATCAGACTCACGCCAGATGTCGTGGTGAACACACGTGGATTTCTCACACGATTCTTAAAAGATGTGGAGTTGCACACACGTGGAATTTTCCCCGGATTCAAGAAAGATTTCGATGTGAATACACATGGAATTCTCACAAGATTCCAGAAAAGGATTGACGTGAATATATCGAAATTTCTCAACTGATCCCAGAAAGATGTCTAGGTAAAAGCATGGGGAATTCTCACCAGATCCCAAAAAAGTTGAATTTCTCACAACATTCCAGTAGGATGTCGAGGTAAATACACGTGGAATTCTCACAAGATTCCAGAAAGTCCTCGAGGTTAACACACCGGGAATTCTCACCAGATTCATTACAGATGTCGAGGTAAACACACGAGGAAATATTCCAAGATTCCAGAAAGATGTCCATGTTTACACATGGGGAATTCTCACCAGATTCCACCATGATGTCGAGGTGAACATCCTGAATTTCTCACCAGATTCCAGAAAGATACCGATGTAAACACACAGGGAATTCTAACCAGATCCCAGAAAGATGTCGAGGTGAAAACACAGGGAATTCTCACAAGATTCTAGAAATATATCGAGGCGAACACACGTGGAATTTCTCACCATGTTCCAGAAAGATGTCGAGTGAACACACGTGAATTTTTCACAAATTTTAAAACAAATATCGAGGTGAGCACACGTGGAATTCTCACCAGATTCCAGAAAAATGTCCAAGTGAACATACGTAGAATTTCTCACCAGATCCCAAAGAAGATGTGGAGGGTTATACACGTGGAATTTACGACCAGACTCGAGAAAGATATCGAGGTGTACACACGTGTATTTCTAACCAGATTCAAGAAAGATGCTGAGGTAAACACAAAAGAAATTCTTACCAGATTCCAGAAAGATATCGAGGTTAACACACATGGAATTTCTCACCAGATTCCAAAAAATATGTCGGGGTCAACACACGGGAAAATTCTCACGGTTTCAAAAAAAAAGACGAGGTGACCACACGTGGGATGTTCACCAGATTCCAGAAAGATGTCCAGGTGAACACACCTGCATTTCTCACCGGATTCCAAAAAGATTTCGAGATGAACCCACGGCTAATTTTTAACCAGATTTTACAAAGATGTAAAGGTAAACACACGTGCATTTACACCGAATTCACGAAAGATGTCGAGGTTATCACATGTAGAATTTCTCACCGGATTCCAGAAAGATGTCCAGGTGAACACACCTGCATTGTTCACCGGATTCCAGAAAGATATCGAGTTGAACACAGATGATATTCGTCCCAGATTCCAGAAAGGTGTCGAGGTGAACACACGTTACATTTCTCACAAGATTCCAGAAAGATGTCAAACGTGGAATTCTCACCAGATTCTAGAAAGATGCCAAGGCTAACACACGTGGAATACTCACCAGATCCCAGATATATGTCGAGGGAGAAACCCCGTGATTTTCTCATCAGATTCCAGAACGACGTCGAGGTGAACACACGGGAATTTCCAACCAGATTCTAGCTAAATGTCTAGGTTAACACGCGGAGAATTCTCACAAGATTTCAGAAAGATGTCGAGGTAAACATACGTGAATTTGTCACCAGATTCTCGCTAAATGTCGAGGTGAACACACGGAGAATTTCTCACCAGATTCGAGAAAGATGTCGAGGTGAACACACGTTAATTTTTCACCAAATTCCAAAAACATATCGAAGGAAACATACGTGTAATTTCTAACCAGATGCCAGAAAGATGTAAAGGTGAACACACGTTAATTTCTCACCGAATTTCCGAAAGATGTCGATGTAGAATTTCTCATCGAATTGTAAAAAGATGTAGAGGTGAACACACGTGGAACTTCTAGCAAGATTACAGAAAGATGTCGAGTTGAATACACGTAACTTTCTCCAGAATCCAGAATGATGTCGACTTTAATACACGTGAATTTCTCACCGGATTCCAGAAATATGTCGAGGGTCAATCACGTGTTTTTCTCACAAGATTCCAGAGGAATGCCGAGGTGAACACACATGAATTTCTCACCGGATTCCAGAATGATGTCGAGGTGCACACACGTTAATTTCTCACCAGATTCCAGAAAGATGTCAAGGTGAATACACGAGAATTTTTCACCGAATTCCAGAAAGATGTCGCGGAAAACGTACGTGGAAATCTCACCAGATCTGAGAAAGATGTCGAGGTAAACAAACCTGAATTTCTCACCAGATTCACGCAAGATAACATGGAATTTCTTACCGGATTCTCGAAGGGTGTCGGGGTGAATACACGTAAAACTCTCACCAGATTTTAGAAAGTTGTCGAAGTAACATGCGTGGAATTTCTCACCGGAGTCCAGAAAGATGTCCAGGTTAACACACGTTGAATTTTCACCAGATACCCTAAAGATGTCAAAGTGACCACACGTGCAACTCTCACCATATTCCAGACAGTTGTCGAAGTTTACACACCGGGAATTTCTCACCAGTTTCCAGAAAGATGTCGAGGTTAACACACATTAATTGCTCACCAGATTTCAGAAAGGTGTGGAGGTGAACACACGTGAATTTCTCACCAGATTGCAGAAAGATGCTGAGGTAAAGACACGTGGAATTCTAATCAGATTCCAGAAAGGTGTCGAGGTGAACACATGGGGAATGCTCACAAGATTCCATAAAGATGTTGAGGTTAACACACGTGAATTTCTCACCGGATTCCAGAAAAATGTCGAAGTTAACTCGTGTAGAATTTCTCACCAAATTCAAGTAAGATGTCGATGTGAACACACGTAGAATTTCTCACCAAATTCCAGAAAGATGTCGAGGTGAACACACGTGAAATTCTCACCGGGGTCCAGAAAGATGTCGCGGTTAACACACATGGAATGTCTGACCAAATTATGAAAAGATGAATACAAGTGAATTTCTAACTAAATTCCTGAAAGATGTCGAGGTGATCACACGTGACATTTCACACTGGATTCCAAAAATATGTCGAAGGGCACACACGTGATTTTTTCACCAGATTTCAGAAAGATGTCTAGGTTAACAGACGTGTAATTTCTCACTGGATTCCAGAAAGATTTAGAGGTGAACACACGTGGAATTATCACAAGATTACAGAAAGATGTCGAGGTAAACACACGTGAATTTCTAACCAGATTCCAGAAAGATGTCGAGGTAGAAACCCCGTGAATTTCTCACCGGACGCCAGGACGATGTCGTGGCTAACACGGAAAATTGTAACCACACGTATATTTCTCACCAAACTCCAGGAAAATGTCTAGGTGAACACACGTGAATTTCTCACCAGATTCCAAAAAGATGTCGAGGTGACCACACGTGAATTTCTCACCAGATTCTAGCAAAATATCGAGGTTAACACACGGAGAGTTCTAACCAGATTCCAGAAAGCGGTCGAGATAGACATACGTTAAATTCTTCACTGGATCTCAGAAAGATGTCGAGTCGAACACACGTGGAATTTCTCATCAAGTTCAGGAACATGTCGAAATGAACACAAGTGGAATTTCTCACCGGAATCAAGCAAGATGTAGAGTTTAACACACGTGGAATTTCTCACAAGATTACAGACAGATGTCGAGTTGGACACACGTTAATGTCACACCGGATTCTAGAAAGTGATTTTCGAAGTGAACACACGTGGAATTCTCGCCAGATTAAAGATAGATGTTGATGTGAATACACTTGAATTTCTCACCAGATTCCAGAAGGTGTCAAGGTAAACACATAGGGAATTCTAACCAGATTTTAGAAAGATGTCGAGGTGAACACACGTACAATTCTCAGCAGATTCAAGAAAGATGTCGAGGTGAACACACGTACAATTCTCAGCAGATTCAAGAAAGATGTCGAGGTGAACACACGGTGATTTTTCACCAGATTCCAGATATATGTCGAGGTGAGCACACGATAATTTCTCACAAGATTCCAGAAAGGTTTCGAGGTGAACACACGTGAATTACTCACCGGATTCCAGACAAAATTAAAGGTAAACATACGTAGAATTTCTAACCAGATTCCAGAAAGATGTCGAGGTGAACACACGTGAAATTTCTCACCGAACTCATACAAGATGACGAGGTGATTACAAGTGGGATTTATAACAGGATTCCAGAAAGATGTCGAGGTTAACACACGTGAAATTTCACACCAGATTCCAGAAAGATGTTGAGGTAAACACGCGTGAATTTCTCACAAAATCCCAGAAAGATGTCGAGGTTAATACACGTTGAATTCTCACCAGATTCCAAACATATGACGAGGTGAACACACGTGAAATTTCTCACCGGAGTCCAGAAAGATGTCGAGGTAGACGCACGTGAAATTTCTCACCGGATTCCCGAAAGATTTTAAATGCACACAAGTGAATTTCTCACCAGATTCCAGACAGATGTTAAGGTAAACACACGTGAATTTCTCACCGAATTCCAGGAAGATGTTTAGGTGAACACACGTGAATTTCCCACTGGATTCCAGGAATATGTCGATGTGAACACACGTAGAATGTTTCACCAGATACCAGACCGATTTCGAACTGAACACACGTAGGATTCTCACTAGATTCCAAAAAGGTGCCGACGTAAACATACGTGAATTTCTTACCAGGTTAAACACAGAGTTCGAGATGAACGCACGTGAATTTCTCACATAATTCCAGAAAAATATCCAGGTGTAGACGTGAATTTCTTTTACAAGATTACAGACAGATTTCGAAGTAAACACACGTGGAATTTCTCACTAGATTACAGAAAGGTGTCTAAGTAAACACACGTGAATTTCTAACCAGATTCCAGAAAGATGTCGAGGTGAACACACGTGGAATTCTCCCCAGATTCCAGGAAGATGTCAAGGTGATCACACGTAGAATTTTCCAACAGATTCCATAAAGATCTCGAGGTGAAAACGCGTGAATTTCTCACCAGATTCCAGAAAATATCTAGGTTAACACACGTGAATTTCTCACCGAATTCCAGAAATATGTCGAGGTTAACACAGGTTGAATTTCTGACTAGATTCCGGGAAGATTTCGAGGTGAACACACGTAAATTTCTCACCAAATTCCGGAAAGATGTCGAGGTGAATGAAGTTGAATTTCTCCCCAGATTCTAAAAGGTGTCAACGCTAACACATTGGAAATTCTCACAAGATTCCAGAAAGATGTCGAGGTGAACACACGTGGAATTCTTACAAGATTACAGAAACATTTCGAGGTGAACACAAATTAATTTCTCACCAGATTCTAGAAGGTTGTCGAGGTAAGCACACGTGAATTTCTCACCATATGAAAGAAAGATTTCGATGTAAACACACGTGGCATTCTCGTCGGATTCCAGAAAGATGTTGAGTCGAACTCACGTGAATTTCTCACCAGATTACAAACATATGTCGAGGTATACACACAGGGAATTTTCATAAGATTTCAGAAGGTTTCGAGGTGAACACACGTGAATTTCTCACCAGATTCCAGAAAAATGTCGAGGTGAACACACGCGGAATGCTCACCAAATTCAAGAAATGCGTCGAGGTAAACACACGTGAATTTCCCGCCAGATTCCAGAAATATATCGACGTGAACACATGTTAATTTCAAAGCGGATTCCCGAAAAATGTCTAGGTGAACACACGTGAATTTTTCACCAGATCCCATAAAGGTGTCGAGGTGAAAACACGTAGAATTCTCACCAGATTCCAGAAAGGTGTTGCGGTGAGAACACGTGAATTTCTCACCCGATTCCAGAAAAATGTCGAGGTGAACACACGAGGAATTATTACCAGATTCAAGAAAGGCCTCCAGGTAAACACACGGGAATTTCTCACCAGATTCCAGAAAGATGTCGAGGTTTGTTCGAGAATTTCTCACACGATGTCAGAAAGATATCGAGGTAAACACACGGTGAATTCCTCACCAGATTCGGGGAAAATGTCAAGGTGAACACACGTGAATTTCTCACAAGATTCCAGAAAAATGTGGCGGTGAACAAACGTATATTTCTCACCAGATGCTAGAAATATGTCGTGGGGGACACACGGTAATTTCTCACCAGATTCCAAAAAGATTTCGAGTTTTATACACGTGAATTCCTCACCAAATCTCAGAAAGTTCTCGAGGTGAACGCACGTGGAAGTCTTACCAGATTCCAGAATGATGTCTAGGTAATCACACGTGGAATTCTTCACGAGATTCCAGAAAGATTTCGAAGTGAATACACGTGAATTTCTAACCATATTGTAGAAAGATGTCGACGAAAACACACATGAATTCCACACACGATTTAAGAAAGATGTCGAGTTTAACAGACAGAGAATTCTCACAAGATTCAATTGAGTTACTTTCGATATCGAAAGTAACTCACCCGATTCCAGAAAGATGTCAAGGTGAACACTCGTGAATTTCTAACAAGATTCCGGAAAGATGTCGCGATGAACATATTGGCGATTATTCACTAGGTTCCAGAGAGATGTCGAGGTGAACACTCGTGAATTTCTTACCAGATTCCGGAAAAATGTCGAGGTGAACATATTGGCGATTATTCACCAGATTCCAGAAAGATGTCGAGGTGAATACTCGTGAATTGTTCACCAGATTCCGGAAATATTTCTAGGTGAACACATTGGCGATTGTTCACCCGATTCCAGAAGATGTCGAGGTGAACACAATGATAATTCTTACAAGATACTAAAAGGTGTCAAGGTTCACACACAATAATTTCTCACCAGATTCCAGACAGATGTCGAAGTTAACACACGGGAATTCTCGCCAGATTCAAGAGAGATGTCGAGCTGGAAACACGTTGAATTCTCACTAGATTCTAGAAAGATGTCGAGATGAACACACGAGAATTTCTCGCCAGATTCCAGAAAAGTGTCGAGGTTAACACATGTGAATTTCTCACCAGATTTCAGAGAGTTGTCGAGGGTATAAATCACCAGATTCCAAAAAGATGTCGAGGGTAAAACACGTGGAATTTAAACCAGATACCAGAAAGATGTCAATATGAATACACGTAAATTTTTCACCAGATTCGAGATAGATGTCGGTGTGTACACACGGTGAATTCTCATCAGATTCGAGAAAGATGTCGAACTGAACACACGTTGAATTTTCACGAGATTTAAAAAATGTGTCGAAGTTCACATACTGGGGATTCTCGCCGGATTCCAGAAAGATATCGAGGTAAACACAAATAAATTTCTCACCAGATTCCTGAAAGGTGTCGAGGTGAACACACGTGGAATTACTCACTGGATTCCAGAAATATTTCGAGGTGAACACACGTGAATTTTTCACCAGATTCCAGAAAGTTGTCGAGGAGAACACGCGTGAATTTCTCTTCTCACCAGATCTCAGAAAGATGTCGAGGTGAATACACGTGAATTTCTCACCAGATTCCAGAAAAATGTCGAGGTGAACACACATGGAATTCTAACCAGATTCCAGAAAAATGTCGAGGTGAACATACGTGAATTTCTCACAAGATTCCAGAAAGATATCCAGGTGAACATACGTGCAATTCTCACCAGATTCCAGCAAGATGTCGAGGTGAACATATGTGAATTTCTCACCAGATTCCAGAAAAATGTCGAGGTGAACATATGTGAATTTCTCACAAGATTCCAGAAAGATATCCAGGTGAACATACGTGCAATTCTCACCAGATTCCAGCAAGATGTCGAGGTAAACATATGTGAATTTCTCACCAGATTCCAGAAAAATGTCGAGGTGAACACACATGGAATTCTAACCAGATTCCAGAAAGATATCGAGGTGAACATACGTGAATTTCTCACCAGATTCCAGAAAGATATCCAGGTGAACATACGTGCAATTCTCACCAGATTCCAGCAAGATGTCCAGGTGAACATATGTGAATTTCTCACCAGATTCCAGAAAAATGTCGAGGTGAACACATATGGAATTCTAACCAGATTACAGAAAGATATCGAGGTGAACATACGTGAATTTCTCACCAGATTCCAGACAGATGTTAAGGTAAACACACGTGAATTTCTCACCAGATTCCAGAAAAATGTCGTAGTGATCACACGGGATTTTTTCACCAGATTCTATAAAAATGTCGAGGTGAACACACATGGATTTCTCACCAGATTCCAGAAAGATGTCGAGGTGAACAATTGGAGAATTCTCACCAGATTCCAGAAATATGTCGAGGTGAACAAACGTGGAATTCTCACCAGATTCCAGAAAGATGTCGAAGCGAACATACGTTAATTTCTCCCCAGATTTCAGGAAGCTTTGAGGTGAACCCACGAGGATGTTTTACTCGAATCCTAAAAGACGTAGGATGGAACAGACTGGATTCTCACTCGAATCAAAGCTTCGAAATTACTTGTTGCTTAGAGACGTTTTAAATGCCCAAATGTTGAGCGGAACTATCATTCAATTTAATAATATTTAAGCAGGGCAAAGTTATATCTGCACGCTAGTGCTACAATTTATTGTTTGTGAAGACGATATTAAGGTCTACTGTTTTACCTGCATTTGTCCGCGATTGGACAGTAATCTACAATGGGTCCATCTAGCTGCATCCCTCGTTGAAGACATGACTTCTCCGACCTACGCATACTTCGTCAGCGGGAATTCTACCCAACCTTTATCAAAGAACTATTTTTCCTATGGGAATGTTACCAAACTGGCAGATAGCTGAAGATGACGGATCTTTTGCAAACATGAACCTTTTTACTTTAATAAAATTTACGCTGAAGTTATAAGTTGAGCTTGTTGTAATTTCTGTATGGTTTTCTTCCATTATGCTAAGGGCAAAAACCTTATGAGAGAAATCTCACACTACAAAGACTGGTAAGTTTAAAACCTAACCCTAAATTGCTTGCACTAAAGTTAGGGGCGTTATTTACTTACTCTTCAGATGCAGCCAACTTAACGCATAAACTAGTAAAGTGTAACGGACATATAGACATTTGTCAGTATACATTAAGCACAAATATTAGTATATATGAAGAAGAATAAGACTGCCTAAAATACATTATACAGTTATATAAAAGAATTTAGACTGAAAGAGGGCAGAAACGTGCTGTTGTCGAGAGAGTGACTCACTCCTTTCCGAACCCCAGAACAGAATCCTGATTATAACGCTAGAAGCTATTTCGGCAGTCAAGGAGGTTAACATGGCTGATTGGAGACCGTCAACTCAGATGTTGAGACCCTTCACTGGGGAGGGTGACCTAATTAAAGGGCTGGAAAAATTAAAGATGGTGGCGAGGTTGCAAAAAATCGAAAACGTGGTCACCCTGCTACCGCTCTACTTAGAGGGGGAAGCCCTCACTATTTACCAGTAGATGCGCGATGAAGATAAGGGAGACCTTGCTTCAGTGGAGCAAAGACTAAAATTGACTTTCGCCAAGAGTCCATTTGAAGCACTCGGCAAGGTTGCAAGTTTGAGGTGGACTGGCGAGTCTGTTGACGTATTTGCTGTGGAGATCAGAAGACTGGCAGGATTGGCTGGTTACGTGGGGAGGAGTCTGAAGATGACGGTACAGCTATACCTAGTGAATGGCTTCCCAGAAGAAATCTCCGCGAACATGCAGAGAATCACTGAGATCAATACGATGGAAGTGGACAATCTCTTGGTCCACGCCAGAGTCCTAGTCAAGAATGTCAAGGGCCCAATCATGGCTGCAGCTGTGAGTGGAAATAAGTGCATGAGGCCCCACTTGAATGATGAGAGGCAGGCTGCGAGGCGACAGGAGGGGAGGCCTGCCATCAAGTGTTTCCGGTGCCAGGGTCCTCACCTGCTCAAGGACTGCAAAGAGCCGAGACCGGGGGTCATCTGCTACCGATGTGGACGAGTGTGGCACATTAGCTGCTATTGTGCTGCTACACGGGACCAGGGAAACGAGGGAAGGGGAGCCATTGCGCCAGTGGTTCCCCCTTCTATCTGGAAATGGCGCACAACAAAACGTTGCCTCAGTTACTGGTAGTAGTCAATGGGAAGAGAGCCATGGCCCTTGTTGACTCAGGCTGCACCACAACGTTGGTAACGAAGAATGTTGCTAGATCATGGAGGGGAGCCAGGAGTACTAAGACTGTGGATGGCAGGGAGGTGAAATGCCTGGGAGACACAACAGCGGAAGTACTGGTGCAAGGTGTGCCTATTGGACTACGAGCCCTGGTGTTGGACCATCTGGTTGGTGATGTTGATGTGGTTTTAGGTGTAAGTGCGATCAACCAACTGGGGGGCGCTATGTTGAGAGGGAACAAGTAACTTTTGGACGTCTCGGCGCAGTAGGAATGGCAGGAGTGGAAGGTGATAGAAATATCAGAACACAAAAACCAGAGGCTTGCTGCATCGAGGACGAGGATTTCCTGGCGAGGTTCGATGGTGAGAGGTGGACGGTAGAATGGAAATGGATCTCCGGGCCTCAGGAACTATGAAACAAAGTAAGCTGCTACGAGAAAACACTGCGAGGAGAAATAAGAAAAGGATTCGAGGAAGAAGCGGAGAGGTGGATAGAGGAGGGGATTCTGAAACCGTGGACAGGGGAAGAAAAAGGAGTGCTACCATTACTGACGGTTGTTCAACCCACAAAGAATAAAGTTAGACCGGTAGTGGATTTCAGAGAATTAAACAGATACATAGCCTGCCACACTGGAAAGGGGATTGATGTATGCGAAGAGGTGATGAGGAAATGGAGGAGGGTGAAGCAGGCTACTAAGATTGTCGACCTGAAGTCGGCTTATCTCCAGATTCATGTAGATGGAAAACTCTGGAAACATCAATTGGTCCGGTACAAGTGGAAGTTGTATTGCCTGACGAGGTTAGGCTTTGGGCTGAGCTCAGCCCCCAAAATTATGACTGCCGTGCTGAAGACAATGCTAAGTAAAGACTGTACAGTGAACAAGGCCACTAGTTCGTACATTGACGACATTCTCGTGGAGGAAGCAGAGGTGACAGCAGAGAAAGTGAGAAGCCATATCGCGAGGTATGGGTTGACTGCAAAACCAGTGGAGTCCCTGAATGGAGGAGTGGCGGTGGGGTTGAAACTATGCCGAGATGGCAAAGGAAGCCTTGTCTTTAGACAAGGGAATGCAATACCCGAAATCGGAACCGACCTGACAAAACGAGAACTCTTCTCAGTCTGCAGGAGACTGGTGGGACACTATCCAATCGCCGGCTGTGACGAAGGAGGTCACAAGCATGCTACAAGAAATCATCGTGAGAGTGAAAGAAGACTCAGTAAAGGGGGAATGGTATGTCAGTGGCGGAGACGTGGGGGTGATTTGGTGTGATGCCAGCAGTCTGGCATTGGGCGTCATATTAGAGATGGGAGGCATAACTGTGGAAGATGGTTAAGGAAGAAAAACGACTATTCCCATATCAACGTAGCCGAACTGGAGGCCACTATGAAAGGAATCAATCTGGCCCTGTAATGGGGATTGAAAACGATTGAAATCAAATCCGATTCGGCAATGGTAGTTTCAAGGATCAGGTCAGCAGAGACTGGCGATAAGAGAGTTAGGATTAGAGGCGCTGCAGAAATGCTGATCAACCACAGGCTTGGAGCACTTGCAGATTTGATAGCGGAATTCCAGTTGAAGGTATCTGTAGTCTGATCCCATCAGAAAAGAACAAGGCGGATTCGATGACATGGGTAAAGAAGGCCTGGCTGCAAGAGAGAAAGGAGGTTTCCTCAGTATGCTGTGCAGGGGAGGAAGTTAAAAAGTTACATGAAATGCACCACTTTGGTCGAGAACGGACGTTATTCCTGGCAAGAGAGGTTTACCCAGAAACCACCGAGAAGGAGGTCAAGGAGGTAGTGGAGCACTGTCAGGAGTGCCAATCGATAGACCCTGGACCATCCAGATACGAAGCAGGAGAATTACACATTGCAGAGGACTGGAAGCGATTGGCCATTGATGTGACCCATTATCGCCATAAGCTGTATCTGTCGATGATCGACTGTGGACCGGGGATGTTTGCCATATGGAGAGAGATCAGTGCAGAAGCTGCATGGGCGATCGGAGGAGGTCATCGAAGAAATATTTTAGAAAGAGGGCCGGTTGAGGAACTGTTAGTGGACAATGGCCCCACTTTCCAATCAGAAGAGGTGTGTGATAGGTGGGGAGTAAGGCAATCTTTTAGGCAGCGTATCGGCCGAGTGGTAATGAGATAGTGGAGAGGAATTATCGCACCATCAAGGCTGCTGTGGAAAAAAGCAACATTTCACCCATGGAGGCGGTGTTTTGGTACAACATCTCACCGAAAACCAGACAAGATGAGACAACTGTGCCTCATAGAGCCATCTTTGCATATAAGTGACGGCATCCGTGCAACAAAACAGTAGAAATTGAGGGTGAAGAAGCTACCATTAAAGTGGGCGAGGAGGTGTGGGTAAAGCCCCCCCCCAATGCAAAATGTACCACTCGCTGGGGGAGGGGAGGTCGTAATGGGAACACAGTCAAAGAACAGCATAATGGTGAATGGCGTTCCCCGGCATATCTTAGACCTGCGTCGTGTAACCCTGCCAGTGCGCAGTGATGGCAGTGAAGAGGAGGAAGTCGATATCCACCAAGAAGCTAACGATGCACCCCAATTCGACTTAGCCCCACATTGTAGTTCTTTACAACTGGACGAGAATGTCTGTAGGGAACCTGAAAATGTCAACCTCCAAGAAGTTGTCCCCCAGAGGCCTCAATGTGACAGGAGTAGGCCTGCTTGGATGAAGGATTATGAAGTGTCTTATTGATCTCAAAGGTCAGGTGGGGCGTGTGGGGTATATGGTAAAAAAAACAAAAAAAAACGTACCGGGCGTATCTGCATTGCTGTTTGGGAAAGAAGAAGGAAAGGATGGGAAACATATTTGTATACGCGAGGGCATCTTGGGAAGGCAGAGCATGATGGGAGAAGCTATTTTTTTCCCCTGTCTCTTCCTTTTTTTTTTTTTTTAGATAGGAGGATATAAAAGCTGAGAAAAATTCCCTGGGCGCGCAGAGAGAAAAGAGTCGTGAACATCTTCTCTTGAAAAGAATTTCGGATTGCTGACGTTCGGATTGTGCGGTGTGACATTGGTGGCGAGAGGCCAGGTGTGGTCGATTGAAAAAGAAGAGGGCAGAAACGTGCTGTTGTCGAGAGAGTGACTCACTCCTTCCCGAACCCCAGAACCGAATCCTGATTATAACGCTAGAAAGGGAAAGAATCATTATTTTAGTGTAAAAATGTCGGGGGGGGGGAATTGTAATTAAGCAACGTAAAAGTAAGAATGGGATAAGAATTAATGTTTGTGGGAATGGCGCTATCGGTTAATTCTGTGATGCATTTCGCATAGAATGTAAGCATAGAATGGAAAGACACAGTAAAATTCCATTCTAGATTTTTTAAGCAATTACAAAGTACAGAAAACTGAAACCGGTGTTCTTTCGTAAATGTCCCGTGTGAACCATCCCGCAACAGTGTAAGTGGTGATGGGGGTAGGAGGAATTAATTAGAGAGAAAAGATTTTACTACTTCCATTGATTTTAACCGATTTTGGCAGTGAACTCTCAACAGAAAAAATATAGGAATCTATGATTATCGAGGAAGTGGAGAGGTAATATGCCTATAACACACCTCAGATATTGTGCTGCAATTTGTGCATATTACATTTGCATGAAATGCCTTGATTTTTAATCCTATTAAGGTCAAAATCTGAGTAGAAAAAATGAGTTCATTTTATATATATATATATATATATATATATATATATATATATATATATATATATATATATATAGGGAGGGATAAGTATTTAAGAAATTGATTCCCGAATTGATTTTTTTAAAATTACAAATCCTTTAATCTAAACAACTCGACAACAAAATAATCGCCTCTCTTGATGTTGAAAGCTTATTTACAAATGTTCTCGTAAAAAAAAAAAAAAAAAAAAAAAAAACATTGAAATAATCCTGGACAACATATACAAAAACCTATCCCTCCCCCTTAAATTAACCAAAACATACTTCTAGTCTGCATCACCGGAGTACTCTTCTATGACCTTGCACCCATCTTCAGCGAGTTCTACATGAGTCATCTAGAAAACCTGATACTCAAAAACACCAATAACCTCCATTTATATAAGGTATGTAGAAGATATCCTCCTCCTTGTTAATAACAACCAACAAATCCTTACACTTAAGGGCCTTCTCCAAGACAACTCTGTACTCAAATTTACTGAAGAATTAAATGTTAATAACAAAATTCCTTTCTTCCTTATTGACACTTCCGATAACACTTTTAGCACTTCTTACTACAAAACCTGCTATAATTCTTGCCTTCTAAATTTCAAGAGCAAATGCCCCACCGTAACAAAATAGCCATTATCAAGTGTGGTATAAGGGCCTACTTCACAAGATTTCCAGCTATGGTATACCTGGAAATGTTTTCTCAATCATTAAATCATTTCTCTCTGATAGTCTCATACGAGTAGTGGTTGATGGGTAGAAATCAGAGGCCCACAGTATTAATGCTGGAGTCCCCCAGGGGTCCATCCTGGGCCCGACTCTCTTCCTGATCTACATCAATGATCTCCCAAAACACATACTTAAATCATTATTTGATATCTATGCTGATGACACGACCATCTCTGGCAACACATCAAAGGCCGTAAATGACAAAGTTCTCTCTCCTTTGATCTCAAGCGCGTGGTACAGTGGGGGAAGAGCTGGCTGGTTACTTTTAATGCATTTAAAACCAAACTCCTATCTTTACATCATCAACGTTCTGATCCCCATCTGGCATCAACTGAAATGGATGGCTCTCGTCTAGGGGAAGCGCCATGTTTTGATAAGCTTCTGGGTTTGACCTTTACTCCTGACCTGAAATGGAAGATGTACATCAAGTATGTTGCCAAGGTCGCTGGAAAAATGGTAGGATCCTTCTACAGCTCCAGAAGAAATCTCACTGCTGATGCAATTCTCTATCTATATAAAAGCCAAGTACGTTCAAGGATGGAGTACTGCTGCCACATCTGGGCAGGAGCTGCTAAAAACAGCCTATCCTGCCTTGACAGAGTACAAAATAGGCTTCCTGGCTTGGTGGGGGATGCCTTTTTCTCTTCCCTGCAACCTCTCTCCCACAGAAGAGACGTTGCGAGCCTGTCTTTGTTTTATCGTTACTTCCATGGCAAGTGCTCGTCTGAGCTCCAATCTCTGGCCCCCCCTCGCCAATCTTTCACGAAAAATACCCATCTAGCTGAATCCACTGTCAAAAATTTCCCCCACTCTTTATCTATGCCAAAACCAAAACGTAGATTCCATGAACAAAGCTTCTTTCTTAGAAGTGCACGCCTATAGAACTCTGTTCCGTTTGCCTGTTTCCCACCTGACTACAACCTGGATGTCTTCAAGTTCAATATAAACAAATTCCTGATGAACCGCCCCCTTAAGTAAGGCACTTTATCAAATCTCAACACTAACGTACTGTACACGCAATAACCCTTATCCCTGAGTGGCTTCCACCTTGTAAAGAAAAAAAAAATCCTCAACCGAGCAAAACGCATCCAACAAAAAATACAACTCATCAAACTAAAAAATATGTAAACAAGTTCTCATCAACAACGGATCACCAAATTGTTGCCCAACACATAAATTACCAAATTGTTGTCCAACACATAAATTACCAAATTGTTGCCCAACACATAAATTACCAAATTGTTGCCCAACACATAAATCACCAAATTGTTGCCCAACACATAAATTACCAAATTGTTGCCCAACACATAAATTACCAAATTGTTGCCCAACACATAAATTACCAAATTGTTGCCCAACACATAAATTCCACGATCCAGAAATTAAACAACATCCCCACTAACATCATAACTAATATAATCATTTTATTGCAATCAAATGCACCCTGGTTTTAAGTTAGAAGAAATCGCTATAAAAACATCATCAATAGATACATCTCCTCCATTGACAACAATAACATTAGATTCATCATTTACTATAAAATTATAAACCCAAAACTTTCTTATTAAAAACAATCCCTCCCTTCCTCCCACTTGAATGCACTAACGTCATCTATCAGTTTAAATGCCCCTTGGGAGAATGTAACTCCGATAACAACAATGTTACTAATAGGCACGTTGTACATGCAACTACCACATTATACCGCCGCTTTTTATTTAAAATTTAAAATTTCAATCCAATGGGTAAATTCCAAATGGTCCATTTGGAATTTACCCATTGGATTGAAATTTTAAATTCGACCTTTTGGATTTACCACTTTTGGATTTTTACCCTTCACCGGACTATCCATTCATGTGAAATCTTTTTATCATTTTTCTTTCGCCTCCTGTTCCCCTTACCTCACCCTTTTTTTTAACCAAGTAATATCTGTGACTCACTTGTAGTTTCATTAAATACTTTTATATGCAAAATCCGAAACTCCACGAATTAAGGACTATCCACTTATCTTGTGTTTCCTTTTTTAAAATTAAATATGTTTTTAACTCTTTTTCAAGATGTCTTTTAACATGTTTTATTAATCATTTGTTATATATATATATATATATATATATATATATATATATATATATATATATATATTTGTAGTCATCCACAAATCCTGTTTCGTTGTATCACACCTTGGCTTATCAGTGCGGCTAGACTAGCACCCTTCCCAAGCCGAGGATTGAACCTAGAACCATCGCGTTGACAGTCGGCAGTTCTACCCATCGACCCTCGAGCTCAGCTGCGCCCGTAAATGACTTCCACAAATGTCTATTTTAAACAGTCGTCCACTACTTTTATAGTGCTTAATCCACTTGTTTACAAACAGCGAGCCTCGCATTTTTCAGCCAATTAAGTTGCGGGTGGGATTACTTACGACAGTGTCCTACCCAATATATATAAACACACACACACACACACACACACACACATATGTGTGTGGGCGTGTGTGTGCATGTGTATATATATATGTGCATATACATATATATACATACATATATACTCTGATAAATATATATTTATACATTACATATTTACATATATAGATATAAGCATATGCATATATACACATAAAATATATACATATAGATGTATACATATATCGGTAGTAATTACCACACAAAAGATACATGCAGACTTGTATGACACAAAAAGCCTACTCACACACACACACACGCGCGTGCTCGCACGCGCACACACACATTCACACACACACGCACACACACATTCACACACACACACACACATTCACACACACACACACACACATAAGTGCGCGTCTCTCTTTTTCTTTCTCTCTTCGAGCTTTTTACACGGAAATAAAAACTTGAATTTGTTCTTTCAAATTCGGTTCTTCTGCTTTCTTCTGTCTCTTCTCTCTTATTTTTAAAACTAGTACGAATAGTTTTCTGCCCATCTCTTTCTCTCGCTTTGTTTAATTCTCACTCTTCATAATTCATTACTTTATTCCAATCCCTTTACTACTTTCTTTGCAGATTTACAATACTGATTCTCAACGCTTGACCTTCATTTGACAAATTTACGCCTGCTAACCACTGACATCTAACTCTCTCTCGCTCTCTCTCTCTCTCTCTCTCTCTCTCTCTCTCTCTCTATATATATATATATATATATATATATATATATATATATATGTATATATATATATACGAGAAAGGAATATATATATATATATATATATACGAGAAAGGTCCTTTCTCGTATATATATATATATATATATATATATATATATATATATATATATATATATATATATTCCTTTCTCGTATATACATACATATATATATATATATATATATATATATATATATATATATATATATATATATATGTATATATATATATATATTCCTTTCTCGTTTCGTTTATTTATTTTCTGTTTTTAACATTTTATTGTTTTTTTTTATTTTTCTTCAGTTTTTGCTTCCTCTCTCTCTCTATCTTTCTCACACACACACACACACACTCTCTCTCTCTCTCTCCCTCTCCCTCTATGTATATATATGTGTGTGTGTGTGTGTGTGTGTGTATATATGTGTGTGCTTGTATATATATATATATATATATATATATATATATATATATATATATATATATATTTCTCCACCCCTCATATTTTATTTTCTTTCCTTACTACTTCTATATTTGATCTATCATTATTCTCTCTCGCTCTCCTATTAAAAATAGGCGTGAATGAATCAAAACCTCCCCACTTACATTTTAGGCAACCTGGAAGCTTTCCATTGGTTGATGTTTTCTCGTTGTGTGTGGTTCCTCTAATTCTGATTGGTTAACTTTTCGGTCGATTCTTGGAAAGACCACGCCTTTTTGACCTTCAATTGTTTCGTAGTCTCCACGACATTTTAAAAGGTATCTGGGGGGAGTCTTTCATCTTTTTTTTCTTTCTTGTATTACTTAATTCAAATTCTAGCGCTTCGCGATTGCTTTTTTCAACGCAAAAACGTTTGTCTGATTCGGTCAAGTCTCGAACAGTTGATGTTGATGAACCCTTTCTCTTTTGAGAGAAAAATGATCTTTCCAATCAGTAGAGAAGGAGAGAACCACACTGATACATTCATTTAATATTTAGATATGCAGCATATGCTATAACATATATTATACATTGAAGCACATCACCAATTAATAAATTAACTGATCATTACGAATTTTGGAATACAGCTGCTGAGCATAAGTGTGGTTTATGTGAATTTTTTTTTTTTTTTTTTTTTTTACATGGAGTTCACCACTTATCAAGGCCCAATGGCCACTCAGGGATAAGGGTTATTGTGTGTACAGTAATCAAAGGGATAGTGTAGCAATAGTATTGGAGAATTTGTAAGGTGTCATTACTTGGGGGGCGGCGGTTCATCAGGAATTTGTTTGTGTTGGACTTGAAGACATCCAGGTTGAAGTCGGGAGGGAAACAGGCAAGCGGAACAGAGTTCCACAGGCGTGTAGTTCTAAGAAAGAAGCTTTGTTCATGGTATCTACGTTTTGATTTAGGCAAAGATAGGGAGTGGGAAAAATTATTGACGGTGGTTTCAGCTAGTCAGGTGTTTTTTGAAAAAGATTGGCGAGGGGGGACCAGAGAATGGAGCTCAGACGAGCACCTGCCATGGAAATAACGATAGAACAATGACAGACTCGCTACGTCTCTTCTGTGGGAAAGAGGTTGCAGAGTAGAGAAAAGGGCATCCCCCACCAAACCACGGAGTCTATTTTGTCAAGGCAGGATAGGCTGTTTTTAGCAGCCCCCGCCCAGATGTGGCAGCAGTACTCCATCTTTGAACGTACTTGGCTCTTATATAGATAGAGAATTGCATCATTAGTGAGATATCTTCTGGAGCGGTAGAAGGATCCTACCATTTTTCCAGCGACCTTGGCCACAGACTTGATGTATGTGTTCCATTTAAGATCAGGTGTAAAGGTCAAACCCAGGAGCTTATCAAAGCCTGGGGCCTCCCTTAGACGAGAGACATCCATTTCAATTGATGCCAGATGGGGATCAGAGCGTTTATGATGTAGAGATAGGAGCTTGGTCTTAGATGCATTAAAGGTACCCAGCCACCTCTTTCCCCACTGTACCACGCGCTCAAGATCAGAGGAGAGAGAATCAGCAAGAACATCATCATTTACAGCCTTTGATGTGTTGCCATAGATGGTCATGTCATCAGCATAGATGTCAACGAAAGATTTTAGTATGTGTTTTGGGAGATCATTGATGTAGATCAGGAAGAGAGTTGGGCCGAGCATGGAGAAGCATGTAACTCTGTCTGTCTTGTAACAAAAACTGTATCGAATCACCTTATAGCGTTAATCCACATTTACGAGGTTGTATACATGCTCGGATTCGTTTTGTCCTTTTTTTTTTTTTTTGTTTTTTACAAAGGCATCACCACATTATCAAGGCCCAGAGGCCACTCAAGAATAAGGGTTAAAGAGTATACAGTAGAAATTGGACAATATAGTAATCATTAGTAATGAAAATTTGGTAAATTTGATAACTTATATGGAACGGTTTATCAAGAACTTATTTACTGTAGACTTGAACACAACCATATTGTAGTCAGCCGGAAAGCAGGAAATCGGAAGACAATTCCACAGGCGTGCAGTTCTAAGAAAGAAGCTTTGTTCATGGAATTATATTTAGTCAGAATTAGCTTCACGCAGAGCGGGCAAATAGGAGGTTGAAGCCCGACGTGAAAATTGAGATTATGCCGATTTTTTGTGAAATCTTAACAATAGGCATTAGATATCAATGAGTATTTCCTAAATTTCATTTAACTGTTAATACATCAAACGGCTCATAAGGAAATATAGCCCAAACTTCGTGTTTGGAATGCAACTGTGATTATTTCCAGTTTGAAACTAAAATCGAAATTGTAAACAATTTATTTTTGTAAGATTCCGATTTTGTATTAATAACAATTTTCAGAATTACGATCTAATTAGGTGAATTTTCTTTCTTTTTACTCCCTCCACCTAGTTTGAGTTCAGGGAGTTTACTGTGGAGCAGGAGTGTATAAATGGAGGGGGGGTCGACAGTGTAATTCAGTTTTCTTGTTTCGATTTAATACTTTTCGCATTTGGGCAACAGTACAGAGAGTATCATATGACATCTTGCAAGCCGCTATAAATCTGACCCCAATTTCACAGTATGTCTCAGCGGCAATGTGCCTTGTTTCTGGTGAGCTTCGGAATCTTAGTCTTAACCAGGTAGAAAGTATTCTCATGATGCCTCAAAGTCCCCTCTTGTCTTGGGTTCCTGGGCTGTAAATCCGATACTGTGTTATGCATAAAAACATCTTTACTTTTCTTCACTTGACCTTTTCAACCATCGATTGCAATGACTGGTCACACCCTTCTCATGAGTAATTGAGATAAATAAAGTATATATTTCTCTATAAAGGCATTACTCGCCCATGCATAGAGTATTGTGTACCAATCATTCTCTTGGACAGGGTAGAATGAAAAACTTCTTACCAAATAGCGTCTTGGTAACAATTTGCCTTGTTTTCGAATAAATGCCAAACCGTAAAAGCAAATATAACTTATTATTTAGAGTTATCGGACTTCTGTTCTCATCTTGGGTGTTATTCTCACAGCGTTTCAGCTGATGTAACAACCAACATTCTACGGGTACATCTTGTCGAATTCGGGAATCTGTACGAGCTCGTCGCGTCACGGATACATGTAATAAAGCTCTGAGTAATAAAGTCTCTGGTCAAAACTTGCAGTTGATACTAAGAATAAAATTACGAATTACTTAACACTTCTAATCGATCAAGATTGACCAACCTTGACCGGGTCGAAGTCGTATATAAACAACTCACGTGGCTTAAATGAAGAGTTCCGTTTGAAATCTTGTAAAGATTTCAGAGTTCGACTGAAAGATTACAAAATTCGGCAAGTCCAGGAAGAAGACCGAAGATTACATCGACCGTAACGTCGTGGGAATTCGAAATGAGAACAATAGTCCAAATAGTCCAAAAAAGACACATTCTTAAAAAATTTCGAACCAAATAAAAGTACTTTTACTAAAATAAAATTATTTTTTAAAATCGTTTTTTTTCCTAAGTTTTCAAAAGTTCATTTTGTCCCGAACAAATGCCCGATTCCGATCAGACGCACAGTTCAAATGAGATTCTCACCCTGGGTTTCTTGAGTGGTTCTCTCATATCGATCACATCGATCTTGACGGGTGTTTTCGATATCGGTGCCTCTTTTAAAACTTTGATCAGCTGCAATGAATTGTTCCATTTGATGTGTCGCGTTGTCCATCGAACTCGAAACCATTTACTAGTTTTCAGGATGGACTTGGGTGCAAAACTTCCCGCTCCTTTAGGGGGCGTTTTAAAAACACACACTTGCAATCGTTTCTGTTCGTTGTTGTTCTTCTTGTTGGTGATAAAATGCGACGCGATCCACGTGAGCAACGCTCCCATATGCCAAGTACTATCTTCATTGACCGTAATGCCATACTGAAAAAGAATGAGAGAAAGGAAATATTTTCTTTTAATTTATTATCCTTTTTCACATTACCAAATATTTGTTACTAGTGTAAATTTTTTATCTGTCTGCTTCAGTAGTGGACCTGCATGTACACACAAGATGTTTTATAAAATATGAATATTAAATTGGAATGTAAAACTTCATGGAAATCTTTTTTTAACTGCCAGATATCCAAAATTCTATATTCAAAATATTAGTATGTTTCACCGGATGCTGGCTTGCCAGGCTAAGAACAGGCTCAGGATACTGTGGAATGTTCGGTAAAAAAAAAAAAAAAAATTGCTGTTAACTGCGGAAAACTCTTTAGATAACCTCTCCTTATTCGATATGAAACAGATGACCGGTAAAACAAAATAACGTTTTCAACATTAATTTTTTCATTTTATTTTTCAAACATTTCATTGAATATATCTATTTATAAGATAACTTTTACTGCTTGATAAAACTATCAAATTTAATTTTTCGTTCGATAATTTACATTATTACGAGTGTTCTGCCTATAGTAGAATAATAATTCATCTCCCTTAGCCTTTATTTCTAAGACTTCCGCAGGATCGTCACGAACGATGTTCCAGTGACCGTTCTTATATACATCGTAGCTGTTTACTTCGCAACCACATGAGGCCGTTTTCAATCTCTCTAAATATTCTGATGTTTGGGCATCGACGGCGAAGAACTTTGCATTTCCTTTATCTAAGAATATAATTAAATCGTATTAGTATTTTTTCTTAACATATCTTAAGAAATATATACTTTATTTACCTATTCCCATAAGTTTTTCTACATTTATAAATCGGTTGCCACCTACAGTAATTTGTATTTTTCAGTTTCTATCGTTATTTTGTCCAGTGCAAATATCTCGTCTGTGATATTATTCTTTGTGCTTTACGTCTTTATTTTTTTGTAATTATGTGCTTGCGAAATTGTTTTTTAATTAAAGTTTTTCACGGCCAACAAAGTTTTTTATTGTTGAAAAGAGTTTATCTAACTAACGAAATTCACACACGTCGCCACGAAACCGAAAGATAGTTGCGATAGACATTTAATTACGATATATATATATATATATATATATATATATATATATATATATATATATATATATATATATATATATATATATATATAAGAAATATGTTGCGGCTTGATTGAAATATTGTTTAACGGATTAAAAGGGTTTTGTAAATTTGTAAAAAATATGAGTTTGTAAAAAAAAATGAGTTTGTATTTAAAAATAAGATTGTAATAAAAAATGAGATTGTAATTAAAATGAGATTGTAATTAAGAAATAAATTTTAATAAAACTGAGATCGTAATGAGTTCGTAAAAAATGAGTTTGTAATTAAAAATAAGTTGGTAATTAAAAATAAAATTGTAATTAAAAATGAGTTTGTAATTAAACATGAGATTGTAATTAAAAATGTATTTGAAATAAAAATGTGATTAGTTTGTAATTAAAAATGAGATTGTAAAAAATAGTTTTCAACTACAAATGAGTAAGTAATAAAAAGAAAAGTTTGTAATTAAAATGAGTTTGTAATTAAAAATGAAATTGTAATTAAAAATGAAATTGTAATTAAAAATGAAATTATAATTACAAATGAAATTCTAATCGAAAATGAGATTGTAATTAAAAATGACATTGTAATTAAAAATGAAATTGTAATTAAAAATGAGATTGTAATAAAAAATGTAACTGTAATTAAAAATGAGATTGTAATTAAAAATGAAATTTTAATTGAAAATGAAATTATAATTGAAAATGAAATTGTAATTGAAAATGAAATTGTAATTAAAAATGAGTCTAATTAAAAATGAGATTGTAATAAAAATTGACATTGTAATTACAAAGGAAATTCTAAGAAATGATGAGATTTTAATAAAAAATAAAATTGTAATTAAAAACGAAAATTTAATTAAATAATAGAGATAGGAATTAAAAATAAAATTTCGATTAAAAATGAGATTCTAACTGAAAATGAGTTGTAATTAAAAATCAGATTTTAATTAAAATTAAGATTGTATGTAAAAATGAGATTGTAATTAAAAATGAGATTTTAATAAAAAATGTAACTGTAATAAAAATGTGATTGTAATTAAAAATGAAATTATAATTACAAATGAAATTCTAATTGAAAATTTAGATTGTAATTAAAAATGAGATTGTAATTAAAAATGAGTTTGCAATTAAAAATGAAATTGTAATTGTAAATGAAATTGTAATTAAAAATGAAATTGGAAATGTAAAATGAAATTTAAATTAAAAATGAGATTCTAATTAAAATGAGATTGTAATAAAAATTGACATTGTGTTTACAAAGTAATGATAAGATTTCAATAAAAAAATTGTAGTTAAAATGAAATTTTAATTAAAAATGACATTTTAATTAAAAACGGATTTTAGGGGGAAATGAGTTTGTAATTAAAAATGAAATTCTAATAAAATTAATTGTAATTACACATAAAACTTTAATTAAAATGATATTGTATTAAAAATGAGATTGTAATAAAAAATGAAATTGTAATATAAAATGAAATTGTAATTAAAAATGATATTATAATAAAAAATGAGATTCTAATTAAAAATTAAATTTAAATTAAAAATAGGATTGCAATTGAAAATGAGATTTTAATTAAAAATGAGTTTGTAATAAAAATGGTTTGTAATTAAAAATGAGATTGTAATAAAAGATTATTAAAATTAGATTGTAATTAAAAATAAGTCTGTCATTAAAAATGAGATTGTAATTAAAAATGAGTTGCAAATTAAAAATGAGTTTGAAATTAAAATGGAGATTGTAATCAAAATGAGTTTATTAATAAAAATTTAGATTGTATTTAAAATTGAGATTGTAATTAAAATTGAGATTGTAATTAAAATTGAGATTGTAATTAAAAATAAGTCTGTCATTAAAAGTGAGATTGTAATTAAAAATGAGTTGCAAATTAAAAATGAGATTGTAATTAAAATTGAGATTGTAATTAAAAATAACTTTAAAATACAAAATCGAGTTTGTAATTAAAAATGAGATAGGAATTTAAAATAAAATTTCGATAAAAATGGGATGCTAACTGAAAATGAAGTTGTAATTAAAATCACATTCTAATTGAAAATGAAGTAGTAATAAAAAATAATATTGTAATTTCGAATGTAATTAAAAATGACATTGTAATTAAAATTGAAATTGTATTTAAAAATGAAATTGTAATTAAAAATTAGATTGTAATAAAATATGTAACTGTAATTAAAAATGAGATTGTAATTAAAAATGAGTTTAAAATTTATAATGAGTTTGTAATTAAAAATGAAATTATAATTACAAATGAAATTCTAATTGAAAATTTAGATTGTAATTAAAAATGAAATTGTTATTAAAAATGAAATTGTAATTGAAAATGAAATTTTAATTGGAAATGAATATATAATTAAAAATGAGATACTAATTAAAAGTAAGATTGTAATAAAAATTGACATTGTAATTATAAAGGAAAATGTAAGTAATAATACGATTTTAATAAAAAATAAAATTGTAATTAAAAATGAAATTTTATTTAAAAATTAAAGTTTAATTAAAAAAAGATTTTAATCGAAAATGAGATTGTTAAAAATATCATTCTAATTGAAAATGAGTTTGTAATAAAAAATAGATTGTAATTAAAAATGAGTTGAAAATTTAAAATGAGTTTGTAATTAAAATGGAGATTGTAATCAGAATGAGATTGTAATTAAAATCAAATTGTAATTAAAAATAAGTTTGTAATTAAAAATGAGATTTTAATTAAAAATTATTAAAAATTCAAAATGAATTTGTAATTAAAATGTAGATTGTAATCAAAATGAGTTGCAAATTAAAAATGAGATTGTAATTAAAATTGAGATTGTAATTAAAAATAACTTTAACATACAAAATCGAGTTTGTAATTAAAAATGAGATAAAATTCCGATTAAAAATGAGATCTAACTGATAATGAAGTTGTAATTAAACATCAGATTCTAATTGAAAATAAAATAGTAATAAAAAATAATATTGTAATTTCGAATGTAATTAAAAATGAGATTGTAATTAAAATTGAAATTGTATTTAAAAATGAGATTGTAATAAAAAGTGTAACTGTAATTAAAAATGAGATTGTAATTAAAAATGAAATTGTAATTAAAAATGAGATTGTAATTTAAAAAGTAGATTGTAATAAAAAAATGAGTTTGTAATTAAAAATGAGATTGTAATTAAAAATGAGATTGTAACAAAAAATGAAATTGTAATTAAAAATGAAATTTTAATTAAAAATGAAATTGTAATTAAAAATGAGATTGTAATAAAAAATGTAACTGTAATTAAAAATTAGATTGTTAGTAAAAATGAAATTTTAATTAAAAATGAGATTGTAATTAAAAATTAAATTGTAATTAAAAATGAAATTGTAATTAAAAATGAGATTGTAATAAAAAATGAAATTGTTATTAAAAATGAGATTGTAATTAAAAATGAAATTGTAATTAAAAATTAAATTGTAATAAAAAATGAGATTGTAATTAAAAATGAAATTGTAATTAAAAATGAGATTGTAATTAAAAATGCAATTGTTATTAAAAATGAGATTGTAATTAAAAATGAGATTGTCATTAAAAATGAGATTGTAATTAAAAATGATATTGTAATAAAAATGTAACTGTAATTAAAAATGAAATTGTAATTAAAAATGAAATTGTAATTAAAAATGAGATTGTAATTAAAATTAAAATTGTAATTAAAAATGAGATTGTAATAAAAAATGAGATTGTAATTAAAAATGAAATTTTAATTAAAAATGAGATTGTAATTAAAAATTTAATTGTAATCAAAAATGAAATTGTAGTTAAAAATGAGATTGTAATTTAATATGAAATTGATGATTAAATTGTAATTACAAATGGAATTGTAATTAAAAGTGGGATTCTAATTGAAGATGAGATTGTCATTAAAAATTAGATTGTAATCAAAATGAGTTTATAATTAAAATGAGATTGTAATAAAAAGTAAGATTGTAATTAGAAATAAGATTGTAATTAAAAATTAGTTTGTAATTTAAAAAAAGATTGGAATTAAAATTGAGTTTGTAATTAGAAATGAGTTTGTAATTAAAATGTGTTTGTAATTTAAAATAAGTTTGTAATTACAACTGTGATTGTGATAAAAAATTATAAACGATTTGTAATTAAAAATGAGTTTGTAATAAAAATTATATTGTAATTAAACACAGTAGTGTTACTTAAAATGATTTTGAAATTAAAAATGAGATTGTAAATGAAATAAAATTGAAATTATGAATGGGATTGCAATTAAAAATGAGTTTGTAATTAAAAAATGAGATTGTAATTAAAAATCAGTTGAACTTTAAAATGACATTGTAAAAAAACTTTCTAACTAAAGATGTATTAAAAATAAAAAAGTTTGTAAGTAAAATGAGATTGTAATAAAAAATGAGTTTGTAATTAAATATAAATTTAAATGAAAAATTGAGTTTTTAATAGAAAATAAAATTTTAATTCAAAATAAGATTCTAACTTAAAATGAAGTTGAATTAAAAATAAGATTTTAATCAAAGATTAAATTTTATAATGAGATTGTAATCGAAAAAAAATTGTAATAAAATTAAATTGTAATTAAAAATTAGATTATAATAGAAAATAAGATCGTAATCAAAAATCACATTTTAATTAAAATAACATTGTAATTAAAATAACATTGTAATTAAAAATGAGATTTTAACTACAAATGAAATTGTACTTAAAAATGATTGTAATTTAAAATTAAATTCTAATTAAAAAATTAATTTTAATTAAAAGTGAGATTTAACTGGAAATTAGATTCAAATAAAAATGAGATTGTAATTAAATAGGAAATTGTAATTAAAAATAATGAAAATCTAAGTGAAAATGAGATTTTAATTAAAAATTAAATTGTAATTAAACATGATATTTTAGTTAAAAATAAGATTGAAATTAAAAATGAGGCTGTAATTGAAAATCAGTTGTCAATTAACAATAAAATTTTACTTAAGAATTGTATTCTAATTGAAACTGTGGTTGTAATTAAAAATGTGTATGTAATTAAAATCAAATTCTAATTCAAAATAATATTGTAATGCAAAATAAAATTCTAATTAAATATGAGATTGTAATTAAAAATGAAAGTGTAATTACATATATGATTACAATTAAAAATTAAATTGTAATTAAAAATTAGTTTGTAAAAAATGAGATTTTTATTAAAATGATATTGTAATAAAGTAAGATTGTAATTAAAAATGAGTTTTTAATTTTAAAAAGTTTGTAATGAAAATGGGGTTTTAATTTAAAATAAGTTTGTAATTAAAATTGTTTGAAAGTTACAACGAGTTTGTAATTAAAATGATTTTGAAATTAAAAATGTGATTGTAATTGAAATGAAATTGAAATTATAAATGAGATTGTAATTAAAAATGAGTTTGTAATTAAAAATAAGATTGTAATTAAAAATGACATTGTAATTGAAATGGGGAATTTTTATAAACAATGAGATTGTAATTGAATATGAGATAGTTATCAAAAATAACATTGTAATTACAAATGAAATTGTTATTAAAATGAGTTTGTAATTTACAATAAAATTGTAATAAAAATTAGATTGAAATAAAAATTAGATTGTAATAAAAATGAGTTTGTAATCAAGATTGAGTTTGTAATTAAACATGAGGTTGTAATAAAATTAAAAATAGGATTCTAATCGATAATGAGATTGTAATTAAAAATTAAATTGTAATTAAAAATGAGTTTGTAATTAAAAATGAATATGTAATTAAAGATATATTTGTAATTAAATATAAGATTGCAATAAAAAATTGAGTTTGTAATTTAAAATAAATTTGGAATTAAAAATGAAATTGAAATAAGAAAAATGAGTTTCAAAGTAAAAATTAGTTTGTGATTAAAAATGAGTTTGTTATTAAAAATATGATTGCAATTAAAAATGTTTTTAAAATTAAAAATGAGTTTCTAATTAAAAACGAGATTTTAATTAAAAATGTTTAATTAGAAAAGGAGATTTTAATTGACAATGAGATTGTAATTACCAATGAGATTGTAGTTTAAAATGAAAATGTAATTGAAAATGAGATTATTATTAAAAATGAGATGTTAATTACAAATGCGTTTGTCATAAAAAATGGTGTAATAAAAAATGAGATTAAAATCAAAAATGAGATTGTAATTAAAAATGAGTTTGCAATCAAAAATGTGATGGTAATTTAAAATGAGATTGTACTTAAAAATCAGATTGTAATTTAAAAAGAGATAGTACTTAAAATGATATAGTAATTAAAAATGAGATTGTAATACAAATGGAGATGGGAATCCAAATGAGTTTATAATTAAAAATCATTTTAATTGCAAACTCATTTTCAATTACAATAGCATTTTAATTACAATTTAATTTTTTTACATTTAAATATAAACATAAGTTTCTAATTAAAAATAAATTGTACTTAAAAACGATTTAAAAATTAAGTTTAAATTAAAAATTAGTATGCTATTACAAATAAAATTGCAATTAAAGATGAGATTGTAATATAAAATGTGATTGTAATAAAAATGAGATTGTAATTTAAAATGGGATTGTAATAAAAATTAAAATTATAATTTAAAATAATATTGCAATGAAAAATGAGTTTGTAATTAAACATGAGATTATAATTGCATATGAGTTTGTAATTAACAACGATATTGTAATTAACATGAGATTGTAGTAATAATGAGACTGTAATTTAAAATGAAATCGTAATTAATATCATTTTGTAATTTAAAATGAAATTGTAATTTACAATAAAATTGTAATTAAAATATGGTTGTGATTGAAAAGTAGTTTGTAATTAAAAATGAAACCGTAATTAACAATTAGATTAAATAAAAAAGAGATTTAATAAAACATAAGTTTGTAATTAAGATTCGGTTGTAATTAAAAATTAGAATGAAATTTGCAATTAAAAATGAAATTTAAATTATAAATGAGATTTTAATTTAAAATAAGTCTACAATAAAAAGAAATTGTAATTAAAAATGAAATTTTAATGTAAATGAATTCGTAATTGATAATGTAATTTTAATAAAAAAGAGTTCGTAATTAAAAATGTAATTGTAGTTAAAAATTTGTTTCTTATTACAGACGAATTGTAATTAAAAATTAAAGTGTAATTAAAAATGATTTTGTAATTAAAAATTAGATTGTAATTTAAAATTAGTTTGTAACAAAAATGATTTTGTAGTTAAAAATTAAATTGAAATTAAAAATTAGATGGTAATTAAAAATGAAATTGTTATTAAAATTGAGATTATAAGTAAAAATATTATTGTAATAAAATTAGATTGTAATTAAAAATGAGTTTGTAATTTAAAAAAAATTTGTAATTAAAAATTAGTTTGTAATTAAATATAAGATTGTGATGAAAAATGAGTTTGTAATTAAAAGAGGTTTAAAAGGCTTTTAAGTTAAAATGATATTGTAAAAAAATGAGCTTCAAAGTGAAATTGAAAATAAAAAATGAGTTTGTAATTAAAAATGAGATTGTAATTAAAAATGGTTTGTAATAAAAATGAGATTGTAATTAAAAATGAGATTGTAAATAAATAAGAGTTTTTAATCAAAAATCAAAATGTAAAAAAATAAGATTGTGAGTTAAAATGAAATTGTAATTAAGAATGAGTTTTAATTAAAAATTGAGTGTTTAATTAAAAATGAGTTTGTAATTAAATTGTGATTGTAATTAAAAATGAGGTTGTAATAGAAATTAGATTGTATTTAAAAATTGTAATTAAAAAGACGTTTGTAATTAAAAATTAGTTTTTAATAAAAAATGTGTTTTTAATTAAACATGCGTCTGCAATTAAAAATGAGATTTAATTAAAAATGAGTTCGTAGAAAAATTAAAAATGAGATTGTAATTAAAAATGAGTTTGTAATAAAAAATGAGTTTGTAATTAAAAATGGGATTGTAATTTAAAATGAAATAGGATTTTTATAAGATTTTAATTAAAAATGAGTTTGTAATTGAAAAAAGTTTGTAATTAAAAATGAGATTGTAATAAAAATGAAATTGTAATTAAAATTGAGTGTGTAATTTGAAACGAGTTTATAATAAAAAATTAATAATAAAAAATAATAATAATAAAAGTTAATTAAAAAATGAGCTTGAAATTAAAAATGAGATTTTAATTTAAAATGTGTTTGTAATTTAAAGTAAGTTTGTAATTAAAAATGAGATTTTGTATTACAATCTCATTTTTATTTTAATCTCATTTTTAATTACAATTAAACTTTTGATTACAAACTCATTTTTAATAAAAACTGACATTAATTTAAATTACAAAATTATTTTTATTAGAATCTCATTTTTATAACAAACTCATTTTAATTACTATCCAATTTTAATCATTAACTGATTTTTAATACAATTTCATGTTTTATTACAATTTAGTTTTAATTAACATCCCATTTTGAATTACAATCTAATTTTTAATTACAACCTCATTTTATATTACAAACTAATTTTTAATTACAAACTGATTTTTATTACAATCTCATTTTAATTACAATTTCATTTTTAAATATAATCTTCTCTTTAATTATAAACTCATTTGTAATTAAAACTCATTTGTAATATAAACTCATTTTTAATTAAAACTCATTTTAATTAAAACTCATTTTTAATGACAATCACATTTTTAATTACAATCTCATTTTTAATGACAATCTCATTTTTAATTACAATCTCATTTTTAATTACAATCTCATTTTTAATGACAATCTCATTTTTAATTACAATCTCATTTTTAATTACAATCTCATTTTTAATGACAATCTCATTTTTAATTACAATCTAATGTTTACTTACAATCAAATTTTAATTGTAATTTTATTTTAAATTACAGTTCCATTTTTATTACAAACTAATTTTTAATTTCAAATGCATTTGTTAATATCTCATTTTTAATTACCCACTCATTTTTATTGCAATTTTATTTTTAATTACAAACTCATTTTTAATTACAAACTTTTCTTTTTGCAATTTTATGTTTTATTACAATCTCATTTTTATTACCAACTCATTTTTAAATGAAACTCATTTTTAATTAAAAATGAAATTGTTATAAAAAACGAGTTTTTAATGAATATAAAATGAAATTTTAATTAGAAATGAGATTGTAATATAAAATGAGTTTGTAATTAAAAAATGATTAGGTAATTAAAAATTTAATTGTAAGTAAAAATGAAATTGTAATTAATAATTAAATTGTATTTAAAATGAGTTTTTAATTGAAAATACGATTGTAATTAAAAATTAATTTGTAATTAAAAATTAAATTATAATTTACAATGAGTTTGTTATGAAAAATTAGATTATAATTAATAATTAAATTATAATTAAAAATGAAATTGCAATTAAAATGAGTTTGTAATAAAAAAATGAAATTGTAATTTAAAATTAGTTTGTAACTAAATATGAGTTTTCTAATTAAAAATTGAATTGGAATTAAAAATAGATTTATTTAAAAATGAAATTGGAATTAAGAAGTATATTGTAATTAAAAATTAAATTTCAATTACAAAGGAGTTTGAAATTTTAAATGAAATTAAAAATGAGTAGTAATAAAAAAATGAAATTGTAATTAAAAATGAAATTTTAATAAAAGATGAGTTTGTAATTAAAAATTAAATTGTAATTAAAAATTAAATTGTAATAAAAAAGGTTTTATAATTAAAAATGCAATTTTAAGTAAAATGAGATTGTAATTAAAAATGAAGTTGTTATTTAAATATGAAATTTTTAATTTAAAATGTAATTGAAGTAAAACATTAGTTTGTAACTAAAAATGAAATTGTAATTAAAAGTAAAATATTAATTAAAAATGAAAGTGTAATTAAAAATGTGATTGTAATTAGAAATGAGATTGTAATTTAAAATGAATTTGTAATTAAAAAATAACTAGGTAATTAAAAATTAAATTGTAAGCACATTCTATATTGTAATTCAAATGAAATTGTATTTAAAAATGAGTTTGTAATTAAAAATGAAATTATAATTTACAATAAGTCTGTAATTAAAAATGATATTATAATTAAAAATGAGTTTTTTATTAAAAATGAAATTGTAATTAAAAATGTAAATTGTACTTGAAAATGAGATATTAATTCAATATACTTTTCGTTACGTGTGTAATTTTACATGTAATTGTAAAATCTGTGAATACTTTGCCTAATTTTTGTTATTCAACATTTAAATATGTTTGTAATAAAATATTTTTTCTAAACGTTTGTAATTGAAAATGAAATTGTAATAAAATATGTGTCATTTTCTAAACTTTTGTACTTTAAAATTAGCTATTAATGAAATATGTATACTTTTTCTAGCGTCTGTCATTAAAAATGAAATTGTAATTAAAAATTAGATAGTAATCAAATATGTGTACTTTTCTTAAATTTGTAATTAACATTGAGATTGTAATAACGTTTGTAAAAGAATATGAGATGGTCATTTTCTAAATGTTTGCAATTGGAAATTTGCATACAAACTTTGATTGCTACACATTTGTATTTTTCGGACGTTTATTATACAAAATAAGATAGTAAAAATATTAGTATAGTTTATCTAACGTTTGTAATAAAAAAATGAGATTGAGAAACATGTGCATATTTTTCGAACGAATTATAATGCTGAATTTAATTGCAAAAAGATGTGTTGTTTTTTAACTTTTGTAATACAACATTATGTGGTAAAAAATTGTATTGTTTTTATACGTATTGCAAATTTTAATTTTTAAGATATGTATAGTTTTACTACCTTATGTATTTCGTAATGGTAATACATATGTCATATAAAAACACGATACAAAAAAATCTAAAAACACATGTATAGTTTTTCTAAAGCATGTAATATGGAATTAGATTTTCAAAACATATGTATAGTTTTTAAAACGTTTGTAATACAAAATTGGATTGTGAGAACATATACATAGTTTTCCCTCGTTTGTTATACAAAATAAGATTGTAAAAACACATTTCTTGTTTTTCTTACGTTTGTAAGATAAGATTAGATTGTACTAACTTATGTAGAGTTTCTCTAACGTTGCATAACAATGAAAAGTATGTAAAATAATGCATGTATGTATATAATCATAAAATCATATATATATAATCATAAAACTCAAATGGCCTTATAACGAGTGTTGTAACCCAACATCAGGTTTACGATTTCCGGTTGTGCATGCGTACATAAACAAATAATCAACGCGACAATAAAACATATTGTTGTACTGTGTGCGTTTTCAGCGTCCCAATTGTTTTTTTTCGCGTTTAAATTATCAAAATAAACAATTGTTAATACTTTCTGCGTTTTTTTACATCATTAATTTCTGTATTACGTTTAAGCAATTAACAAATAAATCTTCTTTAACCCGGTAGCAGCAATAAGACCATTTTACAACGGCCATTTACCCATCGCCTTCACTTTTTTAACTTATTCTCCATTTTTTAATACACCCTTCTTTAAAAACCATTTACACATTTTCTTCTACACTACCAACATAAATAAATAACCCCGAAATATGTTTTTATTTACAAAAATAATCAACGCAACAATAAAACGTATTGTTTTACTGCATACGTTTTCAGTGGCCCAATTGTTTTCTTTTTTTTTTCGCATTTAAATTAAAAGATATATCAAAATTTGAATTTAACTTTCAGTATTATGGGATCTGTTCAGTGTACATTTTCCTATAAGTATGGCAAACCACTTTTAATTCAATGGCTGTAAGTTTTTTTTTAAATAAACAATTATAAAAAGAACGACTCATAGAAATCTATCTATATTCTTTTTTCATTTTAATATACTTTTATAGAAATGTGTCTGTTATGTCACAAAAACTATTTTCTTTACGTCACAAGTGTCACGCTCATACATTAATTCCATAGCTAATATAATGTACGGTTAGTCTAGTGTGTACATATATATATATATATATATATATATATATATATATATATATATATATATATATATATATATATATATATATATTTCTTTTTTTTTATCTATTTTCACCCCAAACAAGGCATAGTACCACTTTGAAGAAGGGGTTACTATCGGGGATATAAGTTGCAGGAGCAATACAGTTCGGAATGCAGAATCCCGGAAGGAAGTTCAAAGTCTAGCAGTTTTGGAGAAGAAACTATGTGAGTAAAAGACTTTCTTACACCTGTGAAGGGGTTTTATTAATTTATATGTTCTATTTTATTTTTATCCATTTATATATTTTATTTTTATTTTTATCCATTTATATATTTTATTTTTATACATTTATATATTTTATTTTTATTTTTATACATTCATATATTTGTTTTAATTTTTATCAATTTATATATTTTATTTTTATTTTTATCCCTTTATATATTTTATTTTTTATTTTTATACATTTATATATTTTATTTTTATTTTTATCCATTTATATATTTGTTTTTATTTTTATATATTTATATATATCCGTTTTTTTTTGTTTTAGCTGTTTTATGTATTTTATTTTATTTTTATTGATTTATATATTTTATTTTATTCATTTATATATATTATTTTTATTTTTACCAATTTATGTATTTTATTTCATGTTTTTATCCATTTAATATTTAATTATTATTTTTATATATTTATAGTTGTATAACTATAAAATAGATAAAAATATTAAAAAATACATAAATCGATAAAAAATGTAAAATACATATATTGATGAAAATAAAAAATATAAATAAAAATTAACTATAAAATTGATAAACTTATAAAATTAAATGGATAAAAGAAAATATATAAATGGACAAAAATAATAATAAAATACATAAACGGGTAAAACAAAATATATATATAAATATATAAAAATAAACGTAAAATAAATAAATGGATAACCTTAAATAGATAAATGGATAAAAATAATATATATATATATATATATATATATATATAAATGGATGAAAATAAAAATAATTAACATAAATGGATAAAAAATACATAAATGTATAGAAATAAAATAAATAAATTGATAAAAACAAATATAAAACTAGAATATATAAATGGATAAATAAAAATAAAATATATAAGTAAATAAAAATAAAAATATAATATAAAAATGGATAACCATACAAATAAAAGTAAAATATATAAATTGATGAAAATAAAAATAAAATATATAAATGGATAAAAATAGAAATAAAATATATAAACGGATAAAAATAGAAATAAAATATATACGGATAAAAATAAACATAATGGACATAAATAGATAAAAATAAAAATGAAATACATGAATAAAAATATATAAATGGACAAAAAATAATATATATAAATGGATAAAAATAAAAATAAATGGATAAAAATAAAATGTATAAACGGATAAAAATCAAAAATAAATATATAAATGGATAAAAATAAATATAAAATGGATAAATTGATGAAATAAAAATAAAATTATATAAATGGATAAAATTAAAAATACATGACTAAAAATAAAATTTATAAATGAAAAAATATATAACATATGAATGGATAAAAATAAAAAATATAAATAGACAAAATGAAAAATAAAATATATAAATTGATAAAAATAAAAATAAAATATATAAATTGATAAAAATAAAAATAAAATATATAAACGGTTAAAAATAAAAAAAATATATATAAATGGATAGAAATAAATATGAAATGTATAAATGGATAAAATTAAAAATAAAATCTATAAATTGATAAAATTAAAAATACATGAATAAAAGTAAAAATATAATATATAAATAAAAAATATAGAATATATGAATTGATAACAACAAAAATATATAAATAGACAAAATGAAAAATAAAATATATAAATGGATAAAAACAAAAATAAAATATATAAATGTATAAAAATAAAAACAAAATATATAAATGAATAAAAATAAAAATAAACAATATATGTGGATAAAATAAAAATAAAATATATAAATGGATAAAATAAAAATAAAATATATAAAGTGATAAAAATAAAAATAAATAGATAAAAATAAAAATGAAATATATAAACGGATCAAAAAAATAAAATGGATGAATGGAAAAAATAAAAATATAAAAATGGATAAATTAAAAAAAAAATATATAAATGGATAAAATACATGAATAAAAATAAAAATAAAATACATAAATAAAGAAATTACAAAATATAATATACTAATGGATAAAAATTTCAAAAAATATATAAATGGACAAAAACAAAAATAAAATATATAAGGGGATCAAAATATAAACAAATTATATAAATGGATAGAAATAAAAATATATATAAATGGAAAAAGGTAAAAATAAAACATATAAATGAATAAAAATATAAATAAAATACTAAATGGATAAACAAAAATAAAATATATAAATGGATAAAAATAAAAATAAAATATATAATGGAAAAATAAAATTAAAAATATATATATAAATGAATAAAAATAAAAATAAAATATATAAATGGATGAAAATAAAAATACAATGTATAAACCGATAAAAATAAAAATAAATATATAAATCGACAAAATAAAAAATAAAATATTTAAGTTGATAAAACTAAAATACATAAATGGATAAAAATTAAAATTAACTATAAAACTATATTTATATGTTTTATTTTTATCCATTTATATATTTAAATTTTATTTTTAACTGTTTATATATATATATATATATATATATATATACATATTGCATCCCTTTATATATTTTATGATATGTTTATCTACTTATATATTTTATTTTTGATTTTGATTTTTATCCATTTATATATTTTATTTGTATGTTTATTCATTTATATATTTTATTTGTATTTTTATTCACTAATGTACTTTATCTTTAAGTTTATCCATTTATACATTTGATTTTTTTTCAATTTATATATTTTATTTTTATTTTTAGATTTATCCATTTATATATTATATTTTATTTTTATCTATTTATATATTTTATATTTTTATCGATTTATGTATTTTATTTTTCTGTTTATATATTCATATATTTTATTTGTATTTTTCATCCAGTTATATATTTCATTTTTATTCATTTATGTACTTTATATTTGTTATCCATTTATATATATATATATATATATATATATATATATATATTTATATATATATATATATATATTGTCAATTTATATATTTTATTTTTATTTTTATTTGTATCCATTTATATATTTTATTTTATGTTTATCCATTTGGTATGTAATTTATATTTTCATTCATTTATATATTTTATTTTATATATATATATATTGTTTTTATTTTTGTCCATTTATATATATTTTACATTTTTATCTAGTCATACATTATGTTTTTATTGTTTTTCATTGATATATTTTATTTTTATTCTTATTCATGTATTTCTAATTTTATCCATTTATATATATTATTTTTATTTTTATCCATTTATATTTTTTATTTTTGTTTTTATCAGTTTATGTATTTTCAATTTATTTTTTATTTTTTATTTTTATCCATTTATATATTTATTCTTATTTTATCCATATATATATATTTTTTATCCATTTATGTATATTATTTTATTTTTATACATTTCTATATTGTATTTATTTTTCATCCATTTATATATATTATTTTTATGTTTATCCATTTATATATTTCATTTTGCATCCATTTATGTATTTTAGTTTATATTTTTATCCATTTTATATTTAATTTTTATTTTCATCCATTTATATATTTTATTTTTATCAACTTATACATTTGTTTTTGTTATTTTTATCGATTTATATATTTTATTTTCATTTTCATCCATTTATATACTGTATTTTTATTTTTATCCATTAATTTATTTTATTTTTATTCATTTATATATTTTATTTTTATTTTTATTTTTATCCATTTATGTACTGTATGTTTATTTTAACCATTTATATATTTTTATTTTTATCCGTTTATATATTTTATTTTTATTTTTATACATTTATTTATTTTATTTTTATTTTTCTACATTTATGTATTTTAGTTTTATATATTTATGTATATTATTTTTATTGTCATCGCTTTATATATTTTATTTTTATTTTTATACATTTATGTGTTTTATGTTTATTTTCATCCATTTATATATTTTGTTTTTGTTTTTATCCATGTATTTATTTTATTTTTATCTATTTATACTTTTTATAAATCAATTTATATATTTTATTTTTGTTTTATTTTTTATCCATTTATATATTTTATTTTTATGAATTTATATATTTCATTTTTGTTTTCATACATGTATATAATTTTGAAAATGTTTATTTTATATATTTATATATTTTATTTTTATTTTTATCAATTTATATATTTTTACGACTCGGCTATCTCCACTGGGAAAGTGTAGAGAAAGGATTGCAACACTTATAAAAAAAAACAATTTTTCTCCGGGATAAAAAATAAATAAATACGGGAAGGGATTATCTAAATTCTTCAGAGGCAACGGTAAAACACAAGACAGAAAAACGCAACCGAAATAACAAACAAAAGGCTGATGGTAAATATGAAGAAAGTTTATTTATAACAAAAATGCAATTGTTTTGATAGTTTAAATTGTAATGCGTGAAAGAAAAATAAATTGCCTTTATCGAGAGAGAATGTTCAAGTTAAATATATGCCAGACCCAAATACGACATTTTCGTACTGGTCATTGTCGTCTGCTCAGTTCAAAACAAAAAGAGTAAGGGAGAGAGAGAGAGAGAGAGAGAGAGAGAGAGAGAGAGAGAAATAGAGAGAGATTTTGTTTCACTCTCTATCTTAGTGTCTTTACTTCTTTCTTCTTCTTATCCGATTTCCTTCCGAAAAACTGGCTCCAAAATAGCTTAAGTAGACGCCTTTGAATCATCAAAGCCTTTTATTTTATTTAATTATAAGTAGTAAGAATAAAAAAGCACAAAAATGTGATCAATAAATCAAAAGCAGTTGGCAAAAATGTTCACTTTATAACAAAAACAACAATCGAAAACTTTTTGAAATTATTTCTCCAAATGAAACAAGAAAATCCCATTGAACAAACCACAAACAACGACCAGTTAAGAGGGAAAGAAAAATCAGGGATGGGGTGGGGGGTCAATAAAGAAGACTAGCAGCAGTATTTAATCGAAACTCTTTAAATTTCCAAGAGTATAAAAATATTACAGAGAAAAAAATTCACATTATTTTATAAACATTTTATGCATCACAGAACAAAAAGGCTCAATGAATATATATGAACTAGCAGGGATACCCGGCGTTGCCCGAGTTGAATTTGGACCCACCTGATATAGAGCACTTTTTGATTTCAAAATTCCACTTTCATCTCGGACAATGCCGAGTATATTTTCTTGTATATTTAGCATTCACGTTTGTTTGTAAGTGTTTCAATGCCACAAATAGGACCTTTTTTTTTAGTATATGGAATTACCACCCGTTAGTTCACCAAAAGTATAATGCAAAAACAATATGGACCATCATGTCTGGGGGTGTAATAAACATTTTTAAATATTTTTTCGGGTGGAGGGGGGGTAAACTCAAGTGATGAAAAATACTTGTAAAAGTAATGATAACGAATGTATAGATTTAAAGATTTAAAATTAAAAAATAATTAAAACCACGTAAAAATTATTTTTGTTTCAAATATGAATCTGGGAAGAAGAGGAGTTCGCAAGCACATTTGTCAAAAAGAAAGTTGTATTCAAAGTGCCACATTTCGTCACAGTACTGTAATTTGTTTTTGTTTCCTGTTTGTTTGTTTTTTGTTTGTTTTGTTTTTTATCTTGAATTTAAAAAAACTTGGGGCAGGCTAATAAACTTTTTGGGAGTCGGGGCTGATGAAATAAGCGGTTCCGTAAAATTAAATATCGACCATGAGAAGGTGTAATAAAAAATTTTCGATTTTTTTCAGGGTGGTTAAGCTTGATTGAAAATATTTATGTTTGTCTAAATTAAAATGATGATAAATTCATTGATTTCAAATAGTAAAAACACTTAAAACTTTCAAAACCAAATTGTCAATCCAAGATCTAGTGAGAGAGAGAGAGAGAGAGAGATGGGGGGAGAGAGAAAGAGAGAGAGTTACCTGTTTAACTTTTTATAAACTCGATCACGAGCTGGATTCTGAATTAATTATTAAATTAATAATAAATTACTCCAATTTATATATTTTCTGTTTTCTATTTTAAATATAATATGGGAATCGACTTTATTATTTAGAAACTAATTTTTAATATGAAAAATTTGTTTTCTTAACTATTCTACACGTTCAAATAACAATTTAATAAACAAAAGAAAAACATTATTTAACTTATCTAAAAACTAGCATGTTTCATAAACTTTAGAAATATTAAACAGATAACAAATACGAAAGTGTAATCGCTTAAAAAAGTTGCAAATTTTTAAGATGTTGCAGTAGAGCCTCCTTATTATTAAAATGCTTCGATTATTTTTTTAAAACAAGAACACACATTTGATGATTTTAGAAAAATCTCTCCCGCCAAATATTATCAACTAAATGAACCATGATTGAGTGAAGGGGGTGTTTAAATGGTGGAAAATACTCGTGTTTTGGCTAAATAAAAGTGATTATAGATTTAAAACGATAAAAGAACACAAAATATTCAAAACTACGCAGTAATCCTTCGAATTTATCGTTATTTTATTGGTTTTGTTTCAAATTAAACTAGGGTGGGGGACAAACACTTAAACATTTGCAACTTTTGCACTTACGGATCGTGCAAAAAGAATGACGTCATTATTTAAAAATATGGAAGAAGGGCTTTCTTAACTATTCTGTATTTTCACATAGCAATTTAATAAACCAAAGATATGGTAAAAATTAAATTTAACTTGAAAAAATAGTACGATTCGTAAACTGCAGAAGTATGAAACAGATAAAAAGACAACAATGTAATCGCTCTAAAAAAAGAAGAAAATCTGCATTTTTTATGGGTAGACTGTCTCTAATCATTCGTGACACACGTTTCCACTACTACTTTAGACACAAACTGCCATGAACTTTGTCTCTTTCAACAAGCCTGTATCAAGTCTCCAATAGAAACTCTTCCTGCGAATAACCCGTTTCCTTTTTCTTACTAATGAAGATGACTAATAAAGCTGCTTTTAAATGTTAGAATGAAATTTCTTGTCACCCATTTCTACAGACCCCTAATTATTTAGATGCTCAAATTATGCTATTAAGAAGGAATCAACGCATATTTGATGATTTAAAAATATCTCCACCCCCTTCAAAAATATCAACTAAATAAATCCACCCATGCAGCGGTTACACACAAAATAGCATTTCTCTTAACAATGGAAGAAGAAAATTGAAAACTTCGATCGATCAAAAAAATACTGTAAGAAACCCACCCAATATATGCTACCGTGACATAGGCTGACATATATTGAGTGAGTTTCTAACAGTATTTTGTATATTTTTTTTGTTTGAACTCATTTTCCCAAACTTAACGTATTCAACAAAGACCTAGCCGCCATGTGTCTTAGTAACTTATCTTGCCTTTGATTACATTTATTTGTTTTTTTGACAACTTTTTCGTATCTATGTGAATAAATATAAAAGAAACCCGAATATTTAAATAAATGCTTTTCCGAGAGAATTCAAACAGTTTCGGCACATAAGAAATAAATGCTAGGAAGAGTAAAATCAATCATTTGTTTAGCTTTTTATTTATCTATTTAAAAGGGTTTTTTTTTTTATTAATTCGCCGTCGGGTTAAAAAAAAAATCCTTTTATCGCCGTGTCTCCCCAGTGAGTTGTTTCTGTAGTAGCTTTTTTACAAAAATGAAAAAAAGACTTTATTCCAGTTTTTAAACGGAAGTTGTGTCGACTTCAGCAAATAATTAAAAAAAATAATAATAAATAAAAAGTAAATTAAACAAATCAACTTTAAATAATATTCTTAAATAAAACAAAACAATTAATTGTAAATTAGCTTACCTATGAAATGTAGATTTCCTCTCAATATATATATATACAGGGTGGTCGAAAAGTCCCAGGACACTCTATCTTTAATATTTTAATGCTGTTAAATATGATTGATTTTAATATTCTAATGTTGTTAAAACAATTTATTTCATTTATTTTTTCAGGTTATGACTGACATCAATGTATTTACTGTTGAGGAGCGCTTAATTGCTGCTGTTTGGGTTCACGACCGCATCAGGAATGACATGACTATGGAAGATGTTCGAAGTGCTTTCACAGAAAGATTTGGAAAGCCCGCGCCATCAAGAAGTAATCTGTATCTTTGGGAGAAGAAAGTTTTTGAAACAGGTAGCGTTCTGGATCGGACAAGAAGTGACAGGCCTGAAACACGAAAGGAAACGTGTGCTGGTGTTCAAGAATTACTGCAACAGTCTCCCAAGAAATCCACCAGAAAACGTTCTGCTGAACTTGGAATACCAAGGGCTACCATGATGGATCATATGAAAAAGGACTTGGATGTCAAAGCTTATAAGCCCATGTCGGTAAATCAGTTGTCAGATGAAGATATGGATCGAAGAAAAGAATTCTGTGAGAAATTTTTAAAACGCTTTCCTGATGGTCCAAGAACTCACAGAAAGATAATATTCAGTGATGAATGCGCCATTTATAAAAGTTCTAAAAGTCGAAACATATATTTCTGGGCTAAAGAAAACCCCTTTTACAAAGAAGAAGTTGAAAATAATCCTCCACATGTCATGATTTGGGCTGCATTGACATCTGAACATTTGATTGGTCCTTATTTCTTTGATGGCAATGTCAACCAGGAATCATATGCTAACATGATTAGAAACTGGTTCATTTCCAAGTTAATAGAACTTGGTATTAAGGATCGTGTATGGCTACAGCAAGATGGTGCACCCGCACATTATGCACTTCCTGTGAGAGCGTTGCTAAATGCAGAGTTTCCTGATCGATGGATTGGGCGCGGATCAAATTCTTTTGCTTGGCCACCACGAAGCCCCGACTTGACCACTCCAGATAACTCATTATGGGGTTTAATTAAAGGTCAAGTTTCTGGTATTAGATACGAAACCATTGATCAGCTAAAGCATGCGATTATTGCAGCTTTTGCTAGCGTATCAAGGAATTCTCTAAAAAAAATGGCACAAAGAACCTGGAGGCGAATGGAATTGTGCAAGAACAACGAGGGCCAACATACTGATCCCCTAGACCACTTAATTACTCTAGTTGTTTTCTGCTTTGTTTCTAATAAAGTTCTCTTTTTTTGTTGTTGAATATATATGTTTTCTGTGTGTTTCATTAAAAAATACTGTGTTTTATTAAAAATACATGTATAATGTCCTTTTCGGCCACCCTATATATATATATATATATATATATATATATATATATATATATATATATGTATATATATATGTATATATATAGAACTGATTGAATAAAAGTGGATAAATTCGTTTTCAGTATACAAATTAATTTGTGAAAGAGTGAACTTATACTTATAAAATAAAAACCTATAAAAATAAGTCTTAAATTGTGAACAAACTAGCGACTTTAGATTATATATGTGTGGGGGGGGGTGTATAGTAGTTAGCCAAAAATTGTTTTGCGGTATTATAGCTCTTCAGTGCGGCTAGACTATCATTCATCCCGAACCAGAGTTCGAACCTATAACCATCAAGTAGAACCGGCAGTTCTACTCTCTAGCCCAGAGAATCGGTGCCCATAAAAGACCTCTCAAATGTTTCTTTATCGAAACACCTGATTGCCATTATTTACAGTGCTCCATTTGTTTATTTACAAAAAAGGGCATTTGCCTTACTCCAAGCAAGTAGCGGGTTAAATCACTTATGACAGTGTTGTGATTGAAATAAATCTAAAATAAATATATGTTTAATAAATACATAAATTTATAATGAATAAATATATAGAGTATGTTGCAATAGGCTTGAAACATTGTGCGTAGTGTGAAAGGAGTTGTGTTTGAAAGCTATAGCAATGCAGTTTGCAATAAACACCATTGACCCGAGTTGGTGTATAAAGGAATTATGACAATTCCAATAATTTTAATTATATTGTATTTATTTACCAACGTAATGTATTGTACAAAATAGTAGTGTTGATATCCCGACTTTTCGAGAACGGAATCTCTTAGTCAAAGGAGAAAAATACCTCTGCAACTGTTCAGTGAAGTTTTTCTTTGTTTTATTCCTTTATTTTTTTGTTCTTTCTTTAGTTCCCCCCCCCCTTTTTTGTATCGCTGGCCAAAAATCAGTGTTGCAGTCGAGCTGTTGAATCAATTTTCAGGATACGAGTTGTGATGAAGATTAAGTATTGTAGAGAATTATTATAGCCTTTTTTAAAGGATTAGTTTTTGCGTGTTACGCTTAGGAGTGTTAGTGTTTATGCATCCGTCTTGAATAATGGAAGTGGTCTAAGGGAGAAAACGTATGCATATTCAAATATTTATTTTATAAAGTAATTATTTTTCATTCTTATTTTTTATTTATTTTTCATTATAATTTCTTTATCTATTATATATATATATATATATATATATATATATATATATATATATATATATATATATATATATATATATATACTAGCAATCGGTGCCCGGCGTTGCCTAGGTGTTTTGAAGTGTATGCTGAGGAAAAAAAACGGTCAATTTTTTAAAACTTTGACCCCTATTATGACCTCTTAAAATTTATTGTTTAGGGATCAAGTAAAGTTACTAAGTTAGATCCATGTCCAAGGAATCTATATATAAAATATCACGTGTTTAGACCCTAAATTGTAGGAGGGGTTTGGTAGAGTTCTCAAAGGTCAAATTGTTGAATATTGACCACTTAATCGCCAAATTTCTGTCGAAAACCTATCATATCGATTTTCCCAAATCTCAGTACCCTGTATATCAAATTTCGAATCTGTAGGCTTAAAATTGACAGAGTTTTAGCGTAGGGAAATGCACACAGACGCACAGACACACACAGACACGATCACTTATATATATATATAAACATAAACATCATATATATAAGGATAATAGTACGCCATATATATAACAAAAGACCATTATTTACTGAAGTGAAAGGAAAACCCGGGGGAACTTTACCCAAAAATAAATCTATATTTTTTGTGTGTATTGATAGTCTTATCAACACCCCTTTTTTCTATTTATTTAAAAAGAAAATACAACTTTGTTATTTATGAGTCGTGGAATTGCATTCATCTACAAAAGATCTAGCTAATGTGCATATTTTTTTATCGTTTTTAATTAATTCCCTATTAGTTTTTTTTTTCGGTTCTCTTATACGATGATCATCTTTATTTAACTATTACGTGTAATTATATTCATACAGATATTCTATATTATTTATATTTGCGTAATATTTGCGTAGAAATGAAGAAAATCAAATTTACTGTGTATTTATCGTGTTGCCATAACAACGTGACGTAGCCAAGGACGGTAGTGGACGTGAGTGTGTGTGCGTGTGTGCGCGTGTTTTCGTGCTGTGTTTATATTATGCATATTGTTTCGTATCTTATCAACTTCTTCGAATCTATGTGTACAGTAATACAAACCCGTTTTTCGAGCTGAATAAATATGTTACATTGAATAAAAACACGAAAAATATATCCAGTTTGGTAGAAAAGTAACTTATCTTGCCTTTGATAACATTTATTTGTTATATATTTGTTTTTGACAACTTTTTCGAATCTATGTGTACAGTCATACAAACCCGAAATGAAAAGACCACGAGTGAACGCGCGTTTTACATAAAAATAAGTATTTTTAAATTTTATCTTTCTAGCTTTAAAAAAAAGTTTTAAAATTTTATCAGCCGGCATAATTTATTTTTAAATATTGTAAAATTTCAGGAAAATTAATTTTTGCTAGATTTTCAAAACATTGTTTTCGTGTTGTGTGTACGTGTCTGCGACTAGCACCAGAATGGCGGCCGTGATATCGTAGGTTGGATTGTTAGATTGTGTAAGCTTCGTATTTTTTTAATTTGTAAATAACAAGTTATGAAAAAATTAAACCCTTCGAAGATGGACAATAAATAAAGCCATAATATTTTATGGTAAAGGTAAGAGCGTAGGAACCATAGTTTTTTAGGAGATGTGATTATTGGATTAACCAATCAGAAATCGTCTGTGGCACACACATCTCTGTTTTATATATATATATATATATATATATATATATATATATATATATATATATATATATATATTGTTAAATTGGTAAAGAGGCTGGTTGATATCGGTTGATAAATTAGGAAACAATCATAACGGAATAAGACAGTTTTTTTTTATCTCTTAGGGAACCCCAACGGCGAACGGTGAATTTTAATTCAAATATAAATATAAAAGCATGCACCCCCCTTTGCCTTCGGCGAGTGTGAATTTAAATTCAATAAAAAAATTAATAATAAATAATAATAACAAATAAAAAACGCACTAGCGTTCGAGGCGTACACACACACACACACACACACACACTCCACCCTCTGAAAATGCAATGCGCGAGAGCCCACTATCAGCAAAGCTGATGAAAAAGGAAAGGGAGAGAAAGAAAAACTGAAATCGAAGCGGACGAATAAAGAAAGCAGTTTTGGAACTGAGCGTTTTTTTAACGGTGGTAAACGATAGCGTTCGTATAAAAAAATTGAGAGGCAAAAAAAAAAAGACAGAAAAGAAAAAGAGACTGGGGAGAGCAGTGAACGTTGTACAAATGGACCGGTTGTTTTGCTTACGTTTGAGCGAATAATGAATAAAAAAAAAATAACAAAAATTCGCTATGAGCCGGTGATGCTCAGGAATGCCCAAAGAGCAACGTAAACAGATTTCCCTGAAATAAACAGGAGTTGAATTCTTTCGGCCGAGAATAGACATCATGAAAAGTTCACGTCGAAGATATTAAAGATGAATAAGAAGAGGGTTGCAACGAACAAAAATATCGTCATGTCGACGGGCGTCCCAATCCCAGAAGAAACCAAACAGGAAAAATCTTGCGAATGATGAACTTTGCGGAGACATTATGAAACACAAAAGTCCAACTGGATAAAGTTAAGTGACTATTATGATTTCCCCATCCCGATATCCCCGCTCCTTGTTCTTGGCCGAACTGTCACACCAAAATGGAAATGGCATATACATTTTCTCTTATATTTTTTTTGTTTGTCACCTTGTTTTGTTTTCTTTCTTTTATGATGTTTCTTTTTTTTATCATCCGACCTCACCCCAACCTATTGCGGTGTGATATTAAATTTAAGGATGTTGAATAAAATTCGTGTTTTAAGATTCTAGCGTTGTGTCATTCTTGCTTTGAGTTTGAATCGTTCGGAACAAAATGTGCTAATGAGAACCTCAGACAACGTGTCAAATAAGTCATAAATCGTGGCCGACATTCATTATTGTCATTATTTTATTTTCATTTATATATTTTTATTTTTATATTGTGTTACGGACAACGTAGGGTGAAGCGCTGACCTAGAGTCATAAGGTTCTTACCAGGGGACATCCACCCCGACTCAGCTTCATACCGGTCCGTAACATAAATTGGGGTCTCGTCCGGGAATTTCTCATTGGCTCATATAAAAAAAAAATCCCTGAATGATTCACAAGGCAAGATGGCGAGCATAGAAAGTTTTCTAAAAGACCCATCTCCGGATAGTCTTGGTAAACTCAAGAAAGAAGAGTTAATAAAAGTAGGGAAAAGGTTAGATTTAGAAGTAAAGGGAGCGATGAGAAAAACTATACTAGTTAGAATTATCACGGAACATATAGTAGATAATGGGGTGTTTGAGCAGGAAACGTTGGAGGAATTGCCAGCAGAAATGGCAACTATGACTCCAGCCGAAGTAGAATTAGAGAAGGCAAAAATATTAGCTAGGATGGAGATAGAGAAAGCCAGGATTGAACAAGAAACGAGGATGAGTGAGCTAACCATAAGGCACCAAACAAACGAGAATAGACTGAATAGCTTTGACGTGACGAAACACGTAAGGCTGATCCCTAAATTCGTCGAAACTGAAGTGGACGAGTACTTCGCCCACTTTGAAAGGACAGCTCTTAATATGGGCTGGCCGAAGGAATGCTGGATCATGCTACTACAAACAACGCTGTATGGGAAAGCACAACGGTCGTACGCGGCGCTCCCAGTAGAGGACTGCGCAGATTATGAACCCGTCAAGGGGGCGATTTTAAAGGCGTACGAACTAGTTCCAAGAGCATACCAACAAAAAATCAGGGGGTTAAGGGTGAGTGAAGGCTAGGCCTATATGGAGTTTGCAAATCGAAAAGAAGCACTCATCAACCGTTGGTGTAGCTCTAAAGGTGTGGAGGGAGATTTTGAAAAATTGAAACAGCTCCTATTAATAGAAGAATTTCTAAACTACGTCCCCGAAGACATGAGGCTATACCTGGCCGAGAAAGAGGTAGCGACAGTACTCGACATGGCTAAATTAGCAGACGAGTATGTCATCATCCACAAGGGTAAACCAGGATCGCATAAGCCTACGCATCCACGTAATAAAGAGGCCTATGCACTCCATGAAAAACGAAGCAGTCCGCAAGCGCTTAGGGGCAGTCCGGCATTCTCAGCCAAACAACCGCCATTCAAACAGGAAGCCAGACCTATCGCATGCTTCAACTGTAAGAAGCTGGGTCACATAGCTGCAAACTGTTGGGCGAAGCGAGGCCCGGAACAAATTCGAAATCCCCCAGTTAAACTACAGTTGATGGTACACGCAAATGTAGAAGCGGCGTATAAACCCTTCACATCGAGAGGATACATTTCCCGAAACAAAAAGAGCCAGATAAGGCCCATCAATATCCTAAGAGACACGGGTTCATCCCAATCCTTAGTGCTAAGGAACCACGTGCCCACGGCAATAAAAACAACCTCCAATAGGACAGTCGCTATTAGAGGCATAGAATATAAGCCTATGAAAATTCCTCTAGTTAAAATTTACCTAGAATCAGATTGGATATCAGGCGAGATCATCATAGGAGTCATTAGTAGCTTACTTATGACCGGCGTGGCGATGATAGGAGGCAACGACATTGCCAAAAGCCGAATCAAACCCTCGAACCAAATGAAGCCTGAATCCATGGGGGAACTCAAGGCATCAGAAGATAAAGCATCGGCAATTGTAACGACGAGGGGGAAGAAGAAAGAGCGGGAGAAGTCTACTACAAGGTCACCAGAAAGGAAAAAAAGAGATAGGGCTGCGATCCAATCTATTAATACCGCGACAGGAACTAATTAAGGAACAATGAAACGATGTTGATTTGAAACCCTTGTTTGGGCGGATCGGAAATAAAGAATCCGATGGCAGGGCAGGACAATACTTCCTCAATACCGGCGTATTAATGAGAAGGTGAAATTCTCCTAGTGTGACGGAGGGGATAGACCGGAGAGTGCGCGAGCAAGTGATGGTGCCGAAAGCGTACCGGGAGGGAGTGCTAAAAGTTGCACATGAGATACCATTGGCGGGTCACCTGGGTGTCACTAAGATGCACGAAAAGCTCACGAGACACTTTTATTGGCCAGGAATCATGGGAGACGTGAAAATGTTCTGTCGAACATGCAAGATATGCCAAGTGACAGGAAATCCCATCCAGAAGATTCCTCTGGCGCCACTCCAACCAATACCACAGTGGAGGAACCTTTCGGTCGAGTGATTGTCGACTGTGTTGGACCGTTGTCTAAAACTAAAGCCGGCCATAAATATATAATGACTATAATGTGTGCGTCCACCAGATTCCCTGAAGCGATCCCATTGCGGAATGTATCGGCAAAAAAGATAGTAGACACCCTGATAACTTTCTTTACAAAGGTGGGATTACCAAAAACAATCCAGACCGACCAAGGGTCTAATTTCATGTCAAAGATCTTCAGGGAGACGGCGGCACAATTGGGAGTCACGCACGTCAAATCCAGCGCATATCACCCGCAGTCCCAGGGAGCGCTGGAACGCTTTCACGCCACACTTAAAACTATGATGAAAGCATAGGCACCGCCAAAACTGGGGGGGGGGCAGGTAAGTACTTTTTGACGGACCGTCTTTTTAAAAATCTATTAAAAATCAGGTAATTATCCAATCAATCCGAAATTTTCAGCGATTATTAAGAGAAGAATAAACTTTATAACAGTGTACTTATTTTTCATAAACAATATTTATATATATATATTTTTTGCTTACAAACCCCCCTTATTTTGAGGGGGTTCCAAATATGCTTAAAATAATCATCTGAAACTAAACAAAACATATTGTGTTGTTGTAAGGAACGGGATTATAGATTAAAAAAAAACTTGTTTGCATACCTTATTTTGATGTCTGAATATCAGAACTTCGATTGTGTTTAATTATCCCGCTTTTGAGTTTTGAAGTGTGAAATTCGGTGAATATATTAAGTAAAATAATTAATTTAAGTTAAGCAAAAAAAATAAAAAAATTTTTAATATTTATACGAAAAAAGCCATTTTAAAATCTTTGATAAATAAATTAACAATTTCTTTTTAGGGATCTGAATAATGCATGATCATTATTAAACAGGGCATGCTTTGAAGAATCGATACAAAAAAAATCGATTAATGTTGTGCTCTTTGTGTTAAAAATAGCATCATTTTTTCGATCCAGTTTGCCGCCTTTCGACTATGGTGGACCAAACGCGCTGAAATAATTTTTTTGATTCTGCTTTAAATTGTCCCCCTCCCCATTTTGGAGAGCCTGGCCCCCACAAACATACACATTTAAAACCAAACTCATACAAATGGTCACCCATCTGGTACTGGCCAGCCTCAGCGTTAATAATGCATTGAAATTTTCGTCACTGAAAAATAAGTTTGGTTTTTTTTTTTGCTTTTTGGTCTTCCGTAGTTTGCTTTTTATCAAATGTAAACAGAGTAATCAAATCGACTCGAAGTAACTGTTTGCTTATATGAATAACTGGAATTATTTGAAATCCAGGTACTTATATTATAATATTTTTGCATATTCTCATAGAAAATCACCCTAAATCTTAGCTAACTAAGATTTAGGGTGATTTATAAATAAATAAATAAAATTATAAAGAAATAAACAAATTAATTCTTTCAAAACCTTTTTTTAACTACGTTTTTTTATATACGTTTTTTGTGCAAAACAAAAGACGCCAATTGTTAACTTTTGGGGAAAATTTAACATTTCAAATTTAATTAAAAATAGTAGAAAACGTTTTACATTATTCTGCTTTCTATATGCTCCTTGTTCTTGGCCGAACTGTCATACCATAATGGAAATTGTATATACATTTTCTCTTGTATTATTTTTTTTGGTTTGTCACCTTGTTTTGTTTTCTTTCTTTTATGATGTTTCTTTTTTATCATCCGACCTCACCCCAACCTATTGTGGTGTGATATTAAATTTAAAGATGTTGAATAAAGTTCATGTTTTAAGATTCTGGCGTTGTGTCATTCTTGCTTTGAGTTTGAATCGTTCGGAACTAAATGTGCTAATGAGAACCTCAGACAGCGTGTCAAATAAGTCATAAATCGTGGCCGACATTTTACTTGTCATCATTTTATTTTTATATTGTCTTACGGACAACGTAGGGTGAAGCGCTGACCTAGAGTCATAAAATTCTTACCAGGTGACATCCACCCCGATTCAGCTTCATACCGGTCCGTAACAATATATATATATATAACCTTATTTATATATTATTATTGATTTGTGGTCAATGGCTTAATAGAATTATTTGTTTGCCATTGTAAGCGATGAACGCATGTTCGGAGTATTATAGGTGTTTCTGTGTTTATATATTGAGTCTGCCGTTTAGTTTTGCCCTCTTATTTATTTTGGGGTTTATGTTTTTTTTATAATTATTATTAGTGATTTTTTAAGTCTTAGATTACCTTAGTTTCTTTACGTGGCTAGCATTTTTGTTTGTGTGTCTTTTGTGGGGTTATGATTGTTAGACAGGTGTTTATGAAATCGGGGCATGGTTATAGTGCGTTCTTTTATGCGTATGTGCAATGGCCTTAATATGCTACATATGAAGCACTCATTGTAAACTGAAAATTGTATTTGATATACTAAATACGTGCGTTTACATAATTCTATATATTAATGATGGGGCAAATCGTTGTCGATTGGTTTTCTAGTTTTTGATAAATTTTGTCTCAGTGTTGGTCCAGTTGGTGTAACACTAAGGGGAGGCCGCATCAGACCTGTAGGGTTGATGTGACGTTTCTTTTAGTTAAAAGTAATTTTTTGTTCCCGGACGATGATCGGGTGTTGAAGGAATAACAATTATTATTAATTTTTTTTTGTCAATAAATTCTGAGCTAAGTCTGTTGTTGAGATGGCGGCGGCAAAAGTGCCTTTGTAGCGAGAGGTTAAATCACAAAATCTTCAAAAGCGAAAAAGAATGCATAAAATATTTTTGCCAAAATACACAGGCGTTTGATCTGAAATGGCCGAAATCATAGTTTTGCAGGAGTCGGAGGGTTGGGGATTTCACACCCGCAATTGGCAAAACTATATGAGCCAAGGTTGATCTGTAAGTTTGACAAGTTGAAAAAGTCGGGTTGTTTTTGATCTGAGCGAAACACACGCAGTGACTCGGCATTATGCTTTAGAACAAAGAATAGGAAAAAAATGAATTTTCCGAAATTTCAAAACAATAATATAACGTATCGAGAATTGTCATTTGGTGAATCAGGTCGAACGAAAATTGAAGTTATGAAATATTTTTGCTCGGATGGGAAAATGTGTTGTCCAATAAGTTCAAAGCGACAAATGCATTCTTGGTCTTTTGACGTAATCAAAATGTCTGATATAATGGAATGGCCGACAACCAGAACTTAATTCAAAGATAAACTAAAATTCCTTTGAATTATCAAAGCGAAAAATGAGATCAATCATCGTGATTTACTTTAAGTCAAAGGAAAAATAATTTTCCTGGATATGGAAAAATTCCATTAGTAAGCCAGGGAGGAGTTAAATAATACCACGTGTAAGTTGGGCGTTAATTAAAGGAGGAGTCAATCCAATTTTGGAAATGGACCAATGAAAAAGAGCCCTGTCGAAGTATAATCAACCAATGAGAAAAGGCCCCGTCGAATTATAATCAAGCAATTTGATTGGTCGATGACGAACATGGGTGTCGTCATCATTCCATAATTGTATTATAAAAGAAATGAAAAATCAGAGATTAAGACAGAGAGAGAGAGAATCCGGAATCAGAGTCAAAGAGAGCTAAGTCAAGTTGTTCTGTCTCGGCAGAATCACCTCTCCTATCTCTCCCCCTCGCTTGTTGCCTGATAACTCAACGCTTATAACGTGTCGATCACTTAATGAGAATTACGCAAAGTCCACGATACCGACCAGGTATTTCAACAACAGAAGCTCAGTTGTAGAACTAACTGCTTGCTTGAATTCATTGTCAACTATATGTATATGCTGTAAATACTTCTTTTATGAATTTCCGAAATATATATTATATTAACCAACCTCCGGAGTTTTGTTGCTGATGTGCGTTGATCCCTATATGTGGATATTTCTTTATTTGCCATTTGTGACACCGTATCCGTCAACGAACATCCAGAATAACTAGACGATCCACGGAGAACAGGCCTTGAGGACCGAGCATCCGAGAAGAATCTCCAATGCCTTAACGAAGAACTCACTGGGTGACGCGACATACTAACGGTTGGCAGACATGGTTGCCCAGTCGACATATTATAACTGTACCGACCAGGGTGCAGATCATAACTGGGCCGCGATCAGAGGTTCAAGGTCGTGTAAGACCACGTGGCAAGGTCACATTTGGTGCCGTGACCAGGATTTGGACCCTGAAAGGCTTCTACGGCACATCAACCGGGAGGAAAAACTCAGAAGAAAAACCACGGCACAACGTTTTTGAAGGAAATCATAAACTACAGCGCAGCGTTATTGAATTGAAGGAGAAAACCAACCAGCCACCAAAAACTACAACGGTTGCATGCATTAAAGAACCAATCGACAACAAACACTACCACGGCACAATGTCATTGAAGAGACCAACCAACAACAAGGAACTACGACACAACGTCATTGAAGAGACCAACCAACAACAAGGAACTACGACAAAACGTCATTGAAGAGACCAACCAACAACAAGGAACTACGACAAAACGTCATTGAAGAGACCAACCAACAACAAGAAACTACGACAACGCGTCATTTGGAAGTTAAAGAAGAAAAAGCAATCACAAACTGAACAGTATAGACTTTTTTCTTGCGCTCTGTGAGCGAGCGTGCAACCCCAAACTACGGGAACTCGACTCTCGGAACCTGAAGCGAAGCGGGATATAGGTGAGACCCTCTTATTTTTTTTTTGTGATTTTTTTGACTTGGGTACTTTTTTTTCCGCAGCAGTTTGGGGGCGCCTGGAGGCATTACTTGTGAAAATTGTGAGAAAGGGATAGACAGGCGAATCCCCGTTTGATAAATTTAGACAAGAATGACGGAGCCGGTGGAACATAAGAGTGAGGCTTTAGGGGGAGTAGAGAGGGTGGTAACGGAGACTGGGACTGAGAGAGATTGGGCGAGGGAGTTACTCAGACTGCTACAGGAGGCAGCTGTGGCGGAACTGGCTGAGAGGGCAACTAAGGTGTTGTCGGAGGGTACCCTGAAAGAAAAAGGGGCCATCCAGGCTAGGCCGGCCAAGGTGCTAGAGAAGGGTAGCACAGAAGGGAAGATAAGGGAAGACAGAGCCCTATCAAACGGCCGAGAATGGACACTGATCCACGCCGCATTATCGGGAGAGGCGAGCACACAAGGACCACCTCGGAGGAGGGGGCGCTCGGCCAAGCGGACCCGACAAACCCCGCCCCAGCCCGAAGTCGAGGAAGTTCAAGAGAGGAAGGTCTCGGATGTCCAACTTTGGGGGATCGAGGAGGATTGGGAGACAGAGGCGGAAGCTGATCCCAACATAAGAGAGCGGAGCCTCACGCATGGGTTTTTTCCACCCACTCCTGGCAGATATGGGTCGTTCTGCTGGACCTGCCAGAAGGAGGGGCACCGAGCTGCAGAGTGTCCCACGGGGTATGATAGACCACCTCGCTCGTTAGGACCAAACGGTGGTAAAAACAGACAGTTCGGTTAAGAGAGCAGACGGTGCAGACCAACAGGGGGAGCGGAGTTGGGGAGCGCTGCAGGGGGATGTGTCACTGCAGCCCCAGGAAAGAGGTACGAGGGCCAACAAGGTGCCCCAATCCGGCCGCTGTCAACCGACCCCTGATGAAGATGAGTGGTATTGTTTCACCTACCACCCTGATGGGCACATAACGAAAGGATGTCCCACCAGGAAGGGGGAGCCGCCCGGGGCGGACCCCAGAGAAAATGTGCAGAGAACGGACGGATCCCAAGGAGCCCTATTGTTGCCGGCCCCTATGTCCGTGGCGGTGGCAGGATACAGGGAGGCCCTCTGATGATAGAGGGCCCACTGGCGGGGGGCGCAACTGCCGGAGGGGAAGTTAAGGGAAAAGTGATCGGCAGCGAATTTGTTCGAGGTGCGACCGTCTATATTTGTCCTAATGAATAGGTGAGTACGGGTGGGCAAGGGCTCTGCCTAGGCGTATCACCATCGATGAGTGGGACGGTTCCACACCGGATCCTTTGAAGCTGGAGCACCCTAGTACCGAGAATACCCCTGGCAAGGCGGCACGAGGCCAGTGTCCGGAGGAGAGTTGGGGGCGACAGGAAGTTGCAACCCGCCAACTCTATAAGCACGAAGAGATGGATTAGAGAGAGAGCGCCCTAGGTCACGATGAAGATAGATTAGTTGGAACTAGGAATAGAACACTAGGGTAAGCTCTCGGACTAAATCTATTATAAGAGATACGAGAATAAGTCGACCGAAAGCACGAGTATCGGCCGCTTAGTTAAATGCTAGTTGTCTGGAATACGCATTAGTGGAAAGGAAAATCTAACAGGGATCGCATGTTAGGAAGAAGATAAGCACCCCTAACGTTTCAGAAGAAAAGCACAAGAAGGAAGAATTCTTCAGAATGTCTTCTCGTTAATTCGAAGGACGCCAACGGTAGTGGTGTGCACAGGCGGAGACAACCTTCTGTAGCCGTCATAATTGTTGACGGGAGAAACTATAAAATTCGGCAGAAAAGCCGGGAGGTCTCCGTCAAGAATGGTTGACTGGAGAATAAATAGACTTGGAGGTCAACATAGACGGGCGGTATTACCTATCATAGGTAGGGCCCGGGGACCTCTGTTTGGTGTGGTTGCTGAGGAAAATGTCGAAAGTATCCGACAAGATTGAGAGCCGTGGAAAACAGGCAGAAGACATTAGCCTATGTAAATGGAGCGGTCTCTCCATACTTAATATGAAAATAGAGCAACACTTAAGCACCCTTATTGGACGTTTTGCACACCTGCAGGAGGAAGTGTTAAAAAATTCGGCAGAGAAGCCGGGAGGTATATCAGTCATAAAGGCTGACTATACAATCTAAGGGGACACAGGGTGTGCCCCTTCCCAAAATGCCACGGATGGGCATGCGCATTCTAGGGTTGAATGCCGCAAACATCCTCAAGTAATTGAAGTCTGTTGTCTGACGGTCCGCAGTGCATGATTTGAACCCTACGAACCACGAACCAAAAGAGAAAGATTACGAGATTAGCCCTATAGGGGTTAGAGCTGAGGTAACTCCGAAAGAAGGTGCTTCTTAGAATAGTCGAAAAGGGACAGTTAAGATTAGAGTAGTCTATCGGAATCGCCTGGTTATGATTAGACAGCTTACAACGTCAGTTGGACCACATAATTAAGCAGGAGTCAACGAGCGACCCTCCTAACTTAGTGATGGTGGGGGTCTGACGGGTGGAATAGGGGTTATAGCAGGGCTATTAGTGGTGGTGATGTGTTATCTGAAGAAGTGGATGTATGGAATTGAGTGTTTGAAATGCCTCTTGGCGACCCATGGCGCTGAGGGGAGCAGCCCTGGTCGGGATTCACAAAGGGTCCGCATTAACCTGGCGAAGCTACAGACGAGCGACGAGGAACCCGCCCCAAATCCACCCCTACGACAAGAAGCTGAACATACAGAATATTTTTAAACACTATTAAGTGATGTCAATGTAGGACTAATTGCATGCTTAATGTTCCAAAACGAAGAAAAAAAAAAGAGACACTTTTTATTATTACCAATTTTGTTACACGAACTTTGTACTTATGAAACCACCACTACGAACTGTTATTGAACACTCTGAGTTAAGGCAGTAGGCATTTATATGAACTTTCAACTTCTGCATGACATTTATTTTATTTGTTTTGCATGTCATTCAGCAAATTCTCGCTTTCAGAGTAGGCCAGAATTGTGTTATGAGATGAGAGAATCTCTTTGAGTGTTAACGGACATGGGACGCCGTTATCCTGTGGAGAGCGTCGCCCCATGGGGGCCGAATGTAACACTAAAGAGAGGCCGCATCAGACCTGTAGGGTTGATGTGACGTTTCTTTTGGTTAAAAGTAATTTTTTTGTTCCCGGACGATGATCGGGTGTTGAAGGAATAACAATTATTATTAATTTTTTTTTGTCAATAAATTCTGAGCTAAGTCTGTTGTTGAGATGGCGGCGGCAAAAGTGCCTTTGTAGCGAGAGGTTAAATCACAAAATCTTCAAAAGCGAAAAAGAATGCATAAAATATTTTTGCCAAAATACACAGGCGTTTGATCTGAAATGGCCGAAATCATAGTTTTGCAGGAGTCGGAGGGTTGGGGATTTCACACCCGCAATTGGCAAAACTATATGAGCCAAGGTTGATCTGTAAGTTTGACAAGTTGAAAAAGTCGGGTTGTTTTTGATCTGAGCGAAACACACGCAGTGACTCGGCATTATGCTTTAGAACAAAGAATAGGAAAAAAATGAATTTTCCGAAATTTCAAAACAATAATATAACGTATCGAGAATTGTCATTTGGTGAATCAGGTCGAACGAAAATTGAAGTTATGAAATATTTTTGCTCGGATGGGAAAATGTGTTGTCCAATAAGTTCAAAGCGACAAATGCATTCTTGGTCTTTTGACGTAATCAAAATGTCTGATATAATGGAATGGCCGACAACCAGAACTTAATTCAAAGATAAACTAAAATTCCTTTGAATTATCAAAGCGAAAAATGAGATCAATAGATAATTTTAAAACAAATAAAATCGCGTGATTTACTTTAAGTCAAAGGAAAAATAATTTTCATGGATATGGAAAAATTCCATTAGTAAGCCAGGGAGGAGTTAAATAATACCACGTGTAAGTTGGGCGTTAATTAAAGGAGGAGTCAATCCAATTTTGGAAATGGACCAATGAAAAAGAGCCCTGTCGAAGTATAATCAACCAATGAGAAAAGGCCCCGTCGAATTATAATCAAGCAATTTGATTGGTCGATGACGAACATGGGTGTCGTCATCATTCCATAATTGTATTATAAAAGAAATGAAAAATCAGAGATTAAGACAGAGAGAGAGAGAATCCGGAATCAGAGTCAAAGAGAGCTAAGTCAAGTTGTTCTGTCTCGGCAGAATCACCTCTCCTATCTCTCCCCCTCGCTTGTTGCCTGATAACTCAACGCTTATAACGTGTCGATCACTTAATGAGAATTACGCAAAGTCCACGATACCGACCAGGTATTTCAACAACAGAAGCTCAGTTGTAGAACTAACTGCTTGCTTGAATTCATTGTCAACTATATGTATATGCTGTAAATACTTCTTTTATGAATTTCCGAAATATATATTATATTAACCAACCTCCGGAGTTTTGTTGCTGATGTGCGTTGATCCCTATATGTGGATATTTCTTTATTTGCCATTTGTGACACCGTATCCGTCAACGAACACCCAGAATAACTAGACGATCCACGGAGAACAGGCCTTGAGGACCGAGCATCCGAGAAGAATCCCCAACGCCTTAACGAAGAACTCACTGGGTGACGCGACGTACTAACGGTTGGCAGACCTGGTTGCCCAGTCGACATATTATAACTGTACCGACCAGGATGCAGATCATAACTGGGCCGCGATCAGAGGTTCAAGGTCGTGTAAGACCACGTGGCAAGGTCACATTGGATGTCTAATTTTTCTCTGTGAATGGCTTTGTGGATGACTGTTATTGTATCATTGAAATGCGGTAATTTTAAGAAGCAAGTGTTGGCGATTCGGTATTGTGTTCTAGGTGTTTTGGGTCGGTGTTTGGCGTTCGCAGATTATCCGTTAATGTTTGGAAGTGACCTTCTTTATGTCACTAGTGTATTTGCTAAGGATGCGGTCAGCCTCATTCATAGCATATTCTATTTCATTTGGTGGGGGAGGGTAGATTTGTTATTTATGAAGATGTCCCGTTTCGATAATGTTAAAGATGAAATTTAGAAGTAAAAGAGATCCAGATGTGTCGGGATGTTCTATAGTGAACTTCGTACGTGGGTTAGCATTTTTGAAGGTGATGGTGATTTTATATTTTCATAATTTTTCATACACTGTGTTTCCTAAAAACTGCATTGTCATAGCCTACAAAGCACAGCTCTTTTCATATATATAAATCAATATCTATATATATATAAATGTGTAAATGAATACTTAAGTAAATAAATATATAAATATACAAATAAATCCATATAAATATATAAATGAAATAAAGTTAATAAATAAATATATGTATATACAAATAAATAAAAAATAAATGCATATATATAGATATGTATAAATAAATATATAAACAAATTAATATACAAATATATATAAACACAATAACAAAATGTAAGTAATTGCATAAACAAATATATGAATAAATGAATATATAAGTTAATACATATGTAGTAATATATAAAGATATGTATGGGCATAAAAATGTATGACTAAATGGATGATTAAATATATATCTATAAATAAATATAAATAAATGTATCAATATTAATGAATATATAATTAAAAGTATAATACATTTATAAAATATAAATATAAATACATAAATGTATATATATAACCATATAAATAAATAGAAAAATAAATAAAATGGAGATATAAGTATACCTAGATAAGTATAGATACAGCAAATGCATATATATATATATATATATATATATATATATATATATATATATATATATATATATATATATATATATATATATATATATATATATATATATTAGTGTTAGGACGATTAGTCGGAATCAGAATCGGGAATCGGAAAAATCGGAACTTTCGGGGGTATCGGAATCGGTATCGGAATCGGAAAAATTATAGCTAATTTCCGATTCCAAACCGATTTTTTTATACTTTTTTGGGGCAATAAAAAAATGAAACATGCACAAATTCGGTTTTGCACATTGAAACATGCACAAATTCGTTGCTGGGCTGAGTTTTTAAATTTCGTTGACGCCAGACGTCCATTGGGGTGTCTGTCATCGGCTTCTTCTGAAATAATTAAAGTTTTATGGCTTTGGACACAATGAAATGCTTCACGGCTGTGGCAACTGTTATTCCAAGCATATTTGAAACCCATTCCAAGACGTAGAATGTACTCTCCAGACCTAATTTAATTTGCTTTTATTAGTTTTTATTGTAAGTAAATATTCTAGAGTTCATTAACCTATTCAATATTACAGATTTTAAAAAGCTTTTCGCACATATTTGATAAATGGCCTTCACACTTTAATATCAAAAGATTAAAATGCCTGGAATTTTTTTCTGTAGTTGGTTTCGCCTGATCACCACATCCTCTGAAATATATCATGTTTCCTTATGTTTTGTTTGCTTTTGGCATGAGTAAAAATATTGATGAAAATCTCACAAATTTATCAAAACCTTGGATAGAAAATAGATAAAGAGCAAACATTGAGAAGTATTTTAACTAAAAAAATAATTTTTTCTACATTTAAACTACATCAAAACATATGAGGTTTTACTTTTTAGACGTTATGTGTGAATACATTGAAACGTTACTTTAGAATTTAGAATGGGGGTTCAGTTGTGAATATAAATCTAATTGAAACTGATCTCATTTCGGTACATTCTAACTTTTTAAGCAGTTAAGTAATTTTTACTACTAATTCTAAGGCCGATCAGAAAACTCATAAAAGCACATGTAATTGCCATAGGTCATAGGTTATGAGTAGAAAACAAGCATGGTTTTTATGATTTTTAACAATACTATTTATTAATACATTAGCGTGTGTTATTTATTTTGTGTGTCAGGATTACATCTGAGTGACTGTTGTTTAATTGTTATGGATTCCCATTTCTCATAATAAATAATTTACCGAGAATTCGTCATAATTTTTGGTTTCATTTTAAATAATAACAGATGCCACTTAAGTCATCTATGGCCCTGTCGGTGGGGCATTAGAATACACCGACTGCCTCCCTGCAGAGGGTAAAAATCCCTCAATGGGGGTCCTGGATATGACCTTAAACTATATCCAGTGGTGAGGCCCCAGCTTGCGGGCTTTGGGGAGTGTGGAGCCACCCTTTAATTACCATTGCTCCCAGGTCCACTCTGACCCGGAGTGGTAGTACCTGTTAGGGTTCCAACTATGGGTTAAATAGAAACTGACTTGAAAACAACAAATATATTCTATTAAAAATTTTTTCTTCAAAATCTTTGGATTCGGCATTAAATAACCCGAAAAGGGTTGATATGCCGTAAAACAAAAACAACCAACATAAGTCATCTATTTTTATTTTTATATATATATAAATAATTTTACCAAGAATTCTTTCTAAGTTTCGGTTTCAGTTTCGATTATAGCTGATGGAACTCCAGTGATCCATTTTTTTATAATAATTTTTTTTATAATAATTTTTTTATCAAAAATTCTTCATAAGCTTTGGTTTTGGTTTCGATTATAACTGAAGGAACTCAATTATATATATATATATATATATATATATATATATATATATATATATATATATATATATAATAAAGTCCACAGCCAAACAACGTCGCAGCCTACAAGAGCCATGACAGTCAACGAGCCGGAAGTCCAAGACTCGAGTTTCGCCCTCATTTGGGCTCATCAGTTAGACACATCCGAACTCAGGATTCGGCACCCGAGCCTCTTGCATGCGAGGCAAGCACTCTACCAACTGAGCAAACGCCCCACACACAAGAATTTCTATTAACCAAAATAGATCAAGCAAACCGCATTGAAATCCCTTGTCGAGACGAAGTAGGTTCATTTCACAGTCGGATTTCGGCGCGGTTTGCTTGATCGCATGCAAGAGGTTCGGGTGTTGAATCCTGAGTTCGGATATGTCTAACTGATGAGCCCAAATGAGGGCGAAACTCGAGTCTTGGACTTCCGGTTTGTTGACTGTCATGGCTCTTATGGGCTGCGACGTTGTTTGACTGTGGAATTTATTATATACATTCTATCTTAAAGGAAAAGAAAACAATAACAATCGCTCCTGATGATAATGGGACACACCGATAGGAAGCGCTTGAGAAAAATATGGCCGAACAACAATTTTTGGGCACCATTTTATATAACATACCTGCTGAAACTAAAAAAACTGCTCGGCAAATGGAAACGATATCCAGAAAGAGCGGAAAAAAGAATAAACCTCTCGCGTTCAATCAGACGAGATTGAATAATGATTTGCTGTCAATATATATATATATATATATATATATATATATATATATATATATATATATATATATATATGAAATCGTATTCCTGTTTGTTTGTTCACAGTTTGATTAATATATACAAAAGCTTCCTTACTTTACTCGTTCATTTATTTCTATATATAGTATGATTCTTTCAAACTATACAATTAAGAGATCATCTTATTTGCATATCACATTAAGAAAAATCGAGCCGTATCTTAGTTAATGTATCTAGCGATAGAATTGTTTTAAGTGTTCTATTTAAAATTCTTATTTAATAAATTTTAAGCAATTATGATATTGATAACATATTTAATTTAATTGGAATTATTATTCCAATAAAGATTTAAAAAAAAACCTTTTTTAGAGTTATTTGCCCCTAGAAATTCGGAACATGAATAGTTGTTGACCAAATAAAATAATTTTGGTAATCTCAATAAGTTTTTAGCTTGAAAACATAATTCCGTGTAGATAGAAAAATGCTTGGCTTTTATTGTTTTTTTTTAATATAAAAAAACACTTACGAAAAAACTGAAAATATTTCATCTGCTTGTTTTTATTATTCCTTAAGTGGCTATACAGAAATCGGTAATTTTTTACAATGTGACCCAGCGTCGTTTAGCACCTAAAAAAATAAAAAATCTACTGACCCTCCCCCTCTTAATTCCACATTTTCCATTTTTTTTTCTTTTTCACGTTAATCTCATCGATGACAAACTTTCTAATTAAAAAAGGTAAATTTTTACGATGTGACCCAACGTCGTTTAACCCCTAAATAATGAAGATCTACTTGGGGGGGGTGATACGTTTAATCGGCCTTTATAAATAATATGAAAGAAGAAATTTTGAAAAAAAATAACATTTACCTTTACATTTAACATGGGTGATTACTTTTCTATACAAATTTAACGCAAAATGAGCACCCACTTTTTGACTACCAAGCGTTCAACGAGACATGTAACCTCTAGCATTTTTTCAAGTTTGGCGACCGAGGGGGGGGGGCAAAATATGACAAATACAATTTGTTTTTTGGTTCTATTTTTTGGTGGGTGGGTGGGCGGGAATTACATTTGAAAGATAAAATAACGATAAATTTAATTAATTTTTATGAGAGCATTTTGTACGATCGCACGGGTATTCGCTGCTATTTTTTAATGAAACAAAAGCTGTAATGATTTATTTTTAATTATTTATTTTTGGGGGAGGGGAATTTTCTTTCCAGTGCTCAGTATCTGGAGACTAGTTTCTTTTCTTTGTATCCCTTCTGCCGAAATATCTGGTGGAGAGGGATCACGTACTTCTTTTGGGGGGGGCGATTATATGTTTTTATCCGTTCTTTTATTTTTGGAATTGTTGTGGGGTTATCCACGTTGCTCATGATGAAAATGATTACTATAACAGGTGTGTACCAAACGACATTTCCTGTCAACCCAGGCAACGCCGGGTACCCATAAGTTTTAGTTTCGATTCAAGCTGATACATCCAAATCATATGGATATTTTTTTTTAAATCGCAACTTTATAATATACAAAAATCTTTACGACCGGGCTACGCCGGGCGTCCCTGCTAACTTAGATAAATACTTTTGGAGTTTTAAAAAGTTACAATAATCTCAGAGCGTCTTTATTTACGTTGAATAATGTAACATTAATACATTACATAAGAATGTGTCCCCTGAGGTCCGCTAGTTGTTATTATTATTATTTGCATCTCGTTTTTGTTTTTGTTCTGTTTTAATTTTTACTGCAAAGCAAATCAATTTAATAACCCACCAAATTTATATAATTAAAATAAAATTTAACATTCATAGAAGGAAGGCATATAATAATTACCTAATGGTGAAAATATTTTTAAATAGTATGTGCAAACCTGTTCTAGTCTCACACAAAACACGCGTTCACATCTCAAGCCACTTTTCTTGTCATACACATACGCGCACACAAACATACGCATGCACGTACACACACGTACATATATTCACGTTCACGTACATACACTCACATTCATGTGCATACACACACACGCTAACGTACACACATGTACGCACATATACACGCACATATGGGCATTTCCCTTTAAAGAAAATCCACACATGCGCAAAGGACACCGGAAATGACTACAAAAGCAAGAGACCTAAGCTTTTTCCTCCTTTTCAATTCAGCTCCCAACTTGAGTGGTCGATGGACCAATCGCTTCCCTTGGGGCGCGCGCCAGCGCGCATCACATCCCCTGCTACTATATGTGGGGCAAGAGCCAACAGACAGTATGTACACCTTACACGCTTTCTCTCTCCATGGCCTGGATTGACTTGACTTTCTCACTCTATCTCTACAACAATAGACTTTCCCTCTCACCAGTTAACAGCAAAAGACGCACGCCAAACTAAACACGCGATGTACCATTTCTTTTATTTGTTTCTTCATGAAATAAATTGTAGTTCGTTTATTTCAATAAAGGCGTTGTTCGTTTCTTTCTCAATTCAATTCATTTTCCCTATTTTGCACGATTGGGGATATATATATAATATATTCACCAGTCCGCTACAAACTGGTGACACCCGAACTTAAGATGAACATGCATTTCCTTCTATACCACAAGTCTACCACAAACTGGTGACACCTGAACGTGATGATGAACATGCATTTCTTTCCATAACCCTCGTCAGACTACAAACTGGCTACCGGCTACGTGATAACGAACACGCATGGTGACCCTATTTTTTTTAATGAATTGTTTCGAGCGAGACGCACGTTTTATTTCATAAAAAAAACACTTCACCAAAGAAAAACAAGTGAAGTACTGTGATACTATAAAGTGGATGTGGGTGGATTTGAGCCAGTAAGTGCTAAGAAGGGGGGGAATAGACAAAGGAAGAGGAAATAGCTTAGAATAAACAAAGAAATCGGAAATATCCTATAATTAACAATAGAGAGGAAATAGCTTAGAATAAACAAAGAAATCGGAAATATCCTACAATCAACCATAACAATAGAAACCTACTGATAAAACAGGTAAGGGCAGCTTCCGGTAGCCAGGGTGGGGTGGGCGACCTGTGATACCAACGTAGAGGGGACGGTCAGTTTATATCTAGATGCCCGTCACAGCGGATGGAAGTTGGACAGTGATAGTTGATAACTAGATGCGCTCGACGTCGGATGGCGGTTGATAACGACTACAGTGTGACATTTAGAGTTGATTGTGAAACAGAGATAGACAAATGTAACATCGATAGAACAGGGGAAGACACACACACTCACAAGTCCAACAGTCAATTTATATGTGAACATTGGCGTTTGTGTTTTTCCTTTCTTTGTTCACATTTCTATTTTGTGAAGCGTGTGTGTTCTCATCGACAGTCACCAACGGGAAAATGACGATCCGGCCACAAGAAGAACAGTCAAACGAAAAATCCATGGTACACGACGTTGGGATTCGGCGATCTGACGAGGGAGCCACACGTCGGGTTACACTACTACCGACAAGAATTTCAACAAACAATAATGACGAAACCCCTCGTCAGACTATTCCAGCTTGACAAACATTTTTAATGGTTTCCTGACATTACCCTGCAACAAACGCAAGGAGCAAAATCACGTGTGTCTATATACATTCTCTCCCGCACAGCAGAGGCAACAACAAAGTAACAATAACAGGACATCCTTATGAATCAACAATACGAGTTGAGATGCACCATGCACACGGATAAACTCACAACTGGAGGTTTTGGTGACAGCCGGCAACTGGACACTGACCGTTCAACACGAACGAATGCGCTAGAAGCGCTCGTACAGACTCACAGACCACAGACTCACTTGCGAAGACACCAGAAACTGCACACACCACGTCAATAGGGACAAAAATTTTCCTTCCAAACGAATAATTCACTTTACTGTCCAAGCAACTCGTTGCACATGTCAGCCCAAAAAATAAACAAAAAAAAACATATGTCAGCCTAAAAATATGAGTAAACGCCTTTTTCCACGCGTAAGTAAATACTTTTTATGAACACACTCCGTTTTTGAAACAACCACACCAACAGCAGAAAAAAAAACAGGACGAAAAGTCAATTGCCCAAAACACTGCCTATTTTTTTCCTGGAAAGGTAAGTATCTGTGCAAGCTTGTTCTAGTATCACACAAAACACGCGTTCACATCTCAAGCCACTTTTCTTGTCATACATATACGCGCACACAAACATACACGTGCACGTACACACACGTACATATATTCACGTTCACGTACATACACTCACATTCATGTGCATACACACACACGCTAACGTACACACATGTATGCACACATACACGCACATATGGCCAACGTCACTTTAAAGGAAATCCACACATGCGCAAAGGACACCGGAAACAACTACAAAAGCAAGAGACCTAAGCTTTTTCCTCCTTTTCGATTCAGCTCCCGACCTGAGCGGTTGACGGACCAACCGCTCCCTTCGGGGCGCGCGCCAGCGCGCATCACGTCCCCTGCTACTATGTGTGGGGCAAGAGCCAACAGACAGTACATGCACCTTACACGCTTTCTCTCTCCATGGCCTGGATTGACTTTCTCTCTTTCTCTCTACAACAATAGACCTTCCCTCTCACCAGCTAACAGCGAGACGCGCACTAAACTGGATTGACTCTCTCTCTCTCTCTCTCTCTCTCTCTCTCTCTCTCTCTCTCTCTCTCTCTCTCTCTCTCTCTCTACAGCAATAGACTTTCCCTCTCACCAGTTAACAGCGAGAGACGCGCGCCAAACTAAACACGTGCTGTACCATTTCTTTTATTTGTTTCTTCACAAAATAAATTGTAGTTCGTTTATTTCAATAAACGCGTTGTTCATTTCTTTCTCAATTCAATTCATTTTTCCTATTTTGTACGACTGGAGGATATATATAATATATCCACCAGTCCTCTACAAGTAATATTTTATTTAGAAATTCGTTTGTAACAATATGAGGAGGAGGGGAGCGAAATCAATATTTTGTTCTTACATCGTTTTCTCATTTTACCTACCAATCATCAACTATTTTCAACTTGAAAACTTTTAAGTAACATGTCGTATATTAACAATGAACTGATACAATCTGGCTTTGTTTAAAATCAAAATTGTTGTCTTACAATTTTCAATCAATTACAAGGAAAACATTTGAGAAAAAATATACGCGGAAATTACCCGGGAATTTATGTAATAATTTGAAAATTTACAAAAAAAAGTATTTTATTAAATATTTATAAATATTAAAAGAATCGGAATCTGAAATCGGTCCCAATTTCGAATCTCGCTACATTCAGCCACTCTGGTGAGCCGTAGACGATGAAACGCGTGTCAGTTGCTAATTATATTTTTAAAATAATATATATGCCGCTCTCCATGTGGAGGTACCAAATTGGTTAAAGTGAAAATTATTCCACACTCGCATTTAGGTAAAAATGCACGTTCGTAAATAATTGAATTCATTCAAAACGTATCGCAAAAACAAAAACAAATATATATATATATATATATATATATATATATATATATATATTTGATTTCATCATATATACATATATATGTATATATATATATACATATATATACATATATATGTATATATATATATACATATATATGTATATATATATATATATATATATATACATATATATGTATATATGATGAAATCAAATACTTTTGCAAGCAAAATCCGATCCCGTATTTTGCTAAATCCTACCCTCTGACGAGAAGGAAAGTATTTCTTCGAAACTCCGCGGATTAAGGACTATCCACTTATTTTGTGCTTCCTTTTAAAAATTAAATATGTTGTAAACTCTTTTTCAAAGTGTTTTTAACATGTTTTATTAACTACTTGTTCTTATTATATATGTATATATATATATATTTGTTTGCATATTTATTTACGTACTTATATATATATACATATATAAGTACGTAAATAAATATGTAAATAAAAATATAAATACAAATGATACCATATATATACATGTATAATTTAAAGTATAAATAAATGTATAAATGAATAGATAAATAGATATATAAATATGTCCAAATATATACAGTGAATGTATAAATATGAAAGTAAATAAAATTATTAAATATACAGAAGTAAATATAATAAAGTAAAAGTAGAAATATAGGTATAAAAATATAAATATGCAACTAATACTGTGATCATAAAAGTCTTTATACAGATGTGTAAAAACTTTGGATGCAGCAGAGTATAAGATGCGTCCTCTTTTCTTTGGGTTTCCAACACTGCAATTACTCAACACTTTCGTTTAGAAAGACATTCACGCTTAAGCCTTCATTTTAATAGCATTCCTCAAAGTTTTTAACTTAACAAGTAAACCTTCCATTGTTTCGAAGGCAAGTACTGCGTCAATTATGTGTATCAGAATTATAGGGAAATTTTTGACACCCCTAACACGAAACTGCGAATAAAATATAAAAAACTCGTAATTTATTTTTTAAAAGTGGGTTGCTTATTTTCTTTATGGAATATACTTCCAAAATAAACTATTAAACTTTTTTTAAAAAATAAGAGAAATATAATTTTTTTTACTTTTTAAAAAACAGTGTTTACAAAGTGCCGGCGCGGCTTCATGCAGCCATTTTCTTACGTAATAAAATCAATTGAATTTTACGAGTTAATTTTTTTTTCAATTTTTAAACTTTAAATTTTAAATTAAATTTTTCTATTAGTTCAATTCTTACGATATTTTCAGGGTCAACGTGAAATTTTATGCTCTTTCCAATAAACCGAATATAATATTTTAGACAAAGGTTTTTTTTTTAATTCACCCCCATTTTGAAATGTCTATTAAAATTTTAACAATTAATTTATGTACCAAAGTTTTATATATCACAACTTGAAGATAAAAGATCAATAAATAATATATTGTAAATTAAAACAAAAAAGAACAGTCTTTTGGAAATTTACCTGTAAAGTCCAAACTGTAAAATCTTAAAAAAAAAAAAAACACGTTGATATTTTTTTAATTGAAAGCCTATGTTCTGCTTATATTGTCCAGTAAGTAATGGACCATGACAACAATTTTTTCTATTTCATTCCATGTTGTCTTTTTTTAGATATTAAAAAAAAAGTTTCACTCGACAAAAAAAGAATGAAAATATAATAAATCAAAAATGTATGTATTTCTTTAAGAATGTCTTCATTTTGAAGGCAAAATCTTATAAGTAAAATTTGACTATTTTTAAACTATGGGAACACATATTTCTTCACGGACAAGACCAGACGACTAACGCGAACGTGTGATTTTTACTTCCTTCTGTCAACCAGTAGTTCAAAACAATAAAAAAAACTACTTCCGGTTTTCGATAAAAACATAAAATTCTTGCGCCATGGCGCCTTTTTCAAATAGGCGTTTAAAAATTCTTTTATTTAAAAAATAAATAATTTGTAAAATATAAATATGGATAAATTCTTAACAATGAAGAATGGAACTACACATTGATTAGTAATTTTTATAGGTAAGTGCTTTTTTTTAATTTATATCGATTTTTTTATAATCGACGTAAGTTACATTTCGTTTATTTTCTTCAAATCTTTTTTAAAGAAAACCGATTTAAAAAAACAAATATTGCATAATTTGCTATTAATGCTGTTATTTTTTTTTAATTTGGTCTTTGCTCCTTTAATTGAAAAAATAAATTAGGGTTTGAATTACATTTTTCAAGTAGTTATAAGCTTGGAAAGATAGGAGGTCGAATTATTCAATATTTTTTCACGCATTCGTAAGGTCGGTTTCTGATACACCTCCTGCACCATCAGCATACGGTGTCTCTTCTGATACAGAATTTTGTAACCAAATAAAAGAGAAATTAAGCAAATTCAATTCGATATTAAACAAATATCGGAATACCTGCAAGAAATGTTACCACGCACAAAATCTATTTTAAAATCATGCTTTTTCTTAAATCAGGGATTTTTTTTTTAAATCTATTCTAGTTACTAAAAGAGAAATCAACGATATGATTCTTCGAAAATTTGTCAAATTATTATTTTAGAAATACAAGGTGTAATTACTATATATTTTAAGTTCACTACATTATCAACTCATTTATATTTCGGTCTAGAAGACACTAAGACATTTTTAGCTTGACGAAATTCCTTATGAAAAATAACATATTTTAAGTGGTTTCTATTTCCATTCTGTTAGCATCATTTTTTTTGGGGGGGGGGGGGTATCTCAAAGAAAATGTTTATGTGAACGTGAAAGCTTACAGGAATCGAGAGAGAACATCAGGAACAAACTTTTTCTTTAGGATAGAAAACATTCAAATGAAGACATTAATTAATTTTATAATAATACTAGCATTTTCAGCCCGGCGTCGCCCGGGTGTTTGGAGGTGTGTGTTCAGCAAAAAAAAAAAAAATAGTTGTAGTAGGAAGGCAGGCTCAAACCCGTACCGCGAATGAGGAAAAGAACGTAAAAAAACTGAAATGAGTTATGTTTAAATTAAGGCTAGACAATCTAAAGGAGAGGAGGATTTTCGAAAATATTGGCGAAAAAAGCGCCCCCCCCCCCTGTAGAAAAGTGCCTAGTTGAAGATGAAGATATTAATGTTTTTAGCCAATTTTTCGATATTTGTCGTCTGAAAGGTCTAACTTTAAAACGATACTGATCTTCGTAAAATTCGTCGCCTCTGTCGAAAGTTTTAGGCAGACATGCAAGCATACACACATACATATATTTATATATTGGTAACTAAAAATTTTCGATCCAAACTGATAAAAAACCTTGTCCTATCTCCGAACACCCTTTATGTAAAATTTCAAATGTTTAGACCAGAAATTGTCTGAGTAATTTGATAGAGACCGCAGAGGTCAAATTTTTTTTAACTTTGACCCCTATTATGACCCCTTAATATTTATTGTTTTGGGCTCAAATAAATTATTAAGTTAGACCCATGTCCAAGGAACCCATATGTAGAATTTCATGTGTTTAGACCCAAAATTGTCGGAGGAGTTTGGTAAAGTTCTCAAAGGTCAAATCGTTGAACTTTGACCCCTTAACAGCCAAATTTCTGGCCGAAAACCGATTACAAAGACTTACTCAAAATTTCAATACCCTGTATATTAAATTTCGAGTCTGAGACTTAAAATTGACAGAGTTATTGCGTAGGGAAATATGCACAGACACACAGACAGACACAGACACAGACACGTTCACTTTTATAGATATATAGATTAATTAATTTTTCAAATGAAGACATTAATGAAAAGACATGCAGTGATAGTTGCCTTAAGTGTAAAACAAAATGATTTAGAAATCAGTAATGTTTATATGCTGCAAGAGCATTTGCTCATAAGGTTAGAGCTAGAGAGATATGTTGGCAACTTTTCCCTAAGCCATGTGTATCGTTTTCTGATGTGCACCAAATATCACATTACTTTGATGGTTTGGGAGTTGTGAGCAGTAAAGGTCATGCCATGCTAGTTTTTATTTTCCCATAAGTTGGATACTTTCATGTTCTAAAAATGGTTATGAAGACTTGGAAAGATACACTATGGAAGGTCACATGTCTTTAACAAAACTATTGTAACACAAACCTGATTATCAGAGAAGTTTTACGACAACGTGACTCCCAACACGTTACTCCATAACTAAACAAATTTAAAGGCTGTGGACTATTATGTGTGTGATTGTTGAAAGAGAGACTGATCGATATTCTCATAGTACACTAGATGTAGTAAAGACCGCCATTTGACAGTTGATGTTAAATGAATAAAACTACTTAATTTGAGCTTGTAGACGGTTTCAAACCCAAGTAGAAGTAACGATTGAAACGAAAGGTAGATTTATAGAATAATTAGATAAAGGAATGTTATAAAAAATATTTGTGTTCTTTGGATTTATATATATATATATATATATATATATATATATATATATATATATATATATATATATATATATATATATATACAGGGTGTTTCAAAAGTCTTGGGAACATTACAAATTCGTATATCTCATGAACTATTCCAGGTAGAAAAATGAAACTGGTGTCATTTTAAAGCTTGCTTAATCAAGTTTTTGGTCATACTAATGATTTTCGTCTTATCTTTCCATGTGCAGTAATGGCGTTCTCTAAACAAGACAAGGCGTTTTGCGTCCTCCAAGTTGCAAAGACTGAATCGTGGACATGTGTTCAGCGTGCATTTCGCAGGAAATTTAAAAAAGAAGTCCCTGAAAGGAAACCCATTGTCAGATGGCATGCTAAATTTGTGAAAGATGAGTGTTTGTGCCCAAGTAAGCGAACAGGTCGCCCTTCAACTTCAGAAGCTGCAGTTGAGCAAGTCCGGACAGCCTTTCAGCGGAGCCCCCGTAAATCAGTGAGAAGAGCCAGCAGGGAACTTCAGCTTGCTCCAGCAACTGTCTGGCGTGTCTTAAGGAAACGACTGCAAATGGTACCTTACATGCTCAAGTTGGTCCAAAAGTTGAAGGACACTGATAAGCCACTTCGCCGTGACTTTTGCATTGCAATGCAAGAGAAGTTGGAAGATAACGGCTTTGATGACCGGCTTGTTTTTAGCGATGAGGCGACCTTCCATCTGAATGGCAAAGTTAACAAGCATAGCACTCGCATATGGGGTACTGAGAATCCTCATGAAATTCTTGAGCACGAGCGAGATTCACCAAAAGTGAACGTGTTTTGTGCAATTTCCAAGAAAGGTGTCTATGGACCGTTCTTCTTTGAAGAGGCAACTATCACTGGTGAATCCTATCTCAACATGATGGAAGACTGGTTAATGGCTCAGTTGGAAGAAGCAGAATCTGATGACTTCATTTTTCAACAAGATGGTGCACCACCACACTGGAGACTTAGAGTAAGGCAGTTTCTTAACACAAGGCTGCCTGGTAGATGGATTGGGAGATCTGGGCGAGGTGATGACGTTCACATGCCCTGGCCTCCTAGGTCTCCAGATCTTACCCCGTGTGACTTTTTCCTTTGGGGCTTTGTCAAGCAACAAGTCTATGTGCCGCCCCTTCCAAGAGATATTGACGAACTAAAGGCTCGAATAACGGCAGTTGTGGGGACCATTGACGTCAAGATGCTGGAACGCGTTTGGCAGGAAATGGACTATCGACTAGATGTCTGCCGTGTGACGAATGGTGCTCATATTGAGCAAGTTTGAAGATTCCCCACAAAACTTGAAACTTTAACCTTTCCAACGGTACCAATTTCATTTTTTAACTCCTAATAGTTTTTGAGTTATTAAAAATCTCTATGTTCCCAAGACTTTTGAAACACCCTGTATATGTAGGGACTAATGAATACAACGAGGTTGTTAGATAATGGTCGATAACAAGAGCAAAATATGTTTTTATCATTTATTCGAAGGTAAACAGTTACATTTGGTCGCTACAAACAGCCATCTGCTTCAGTCAATCAGACTTCGTCAGGCGACCCTGAACCATTCGATGCTATAAAAAAACTGAGCTCTTCGAAAAAAAAAATGACTATAAAAGTTGCGAGCTCTCTAAAAAAGAAGGATAAAAATGAAGAAGATTATCACAGCTGGATTTACAGACAATTTAAATTTGAAATTATTAATGTGGGACGTATTTTACCAGAACAGTAGGTTGTGTTAGTTAAACTGAACATCGAGTTTCATTAAGTGTGTCTGTTTATAAGCTAATTTTTGCGTGTCAAAAAAAGGGTTTGAAAATGTATTCGTTGACACAAGTCGCGTGTCAGAAAAAGTTGAAGGGTTAGAGAGGCAGAGAGAGTTTAATAATAATTTTAAAAAAAGCAATAAAGAAAAGTGAAATAGAGTTAATAACAAATTGAATGCGGCGGAAAGCGGGAGATATTTTTTTCAACCTGCTGCCTTGTCTTACTTGAGGGATTTTATGGCCCTAATGATCTCTGCCTTGCTGGGGGGGGTTAGTATTGATGTCCGGGAAGTTAGTTAGTGATGGGATGTCTGGTGGCGTGGAATATCTGGTGCTTGTCTGTTGGGCGTCTCCTTGAAATGCTCGGCCCATTTTTCTCACTTCTCATCTTCCTCATCGTTTGCGATGGCATTCCCATTATTGTTTTTCACAGTAGAGCAACGTAATATTAAGACATTAAGAGACTATATGAAATCACCAGGGCACTACCCAGGTAGAATAGCATATATATATATATATATATATATATATATACTAGCTGTACCCTGTCACGCATTGCTGTGGCTCAAATTGGCGCAATGGTAAAAGTTCCAAAATGAGAAAAAGCATGTTTCTTATAGGTTTAATTTTCCATTTTGCATGGGTACACAGTTTTTGTTGTTCCATTTTCTTAGCTGATATAGAGATATCCGGTTTGGTGACTCTTGAATACGTAACATAAATTGTCCATGTGAAAAAACAGTCAGTGTGTAACTGTAAGGCCCACAATTGTAAAGATTGTTCCCTGTGCTTTCTTGATGGTTATTGCAAATGACAATAAAATTGGAAAGTGCAATTTCCTAAAGTGTAATGATGTATCCGGTGGAATCATAGGAATGCATGGAATGAAGATATATTCATCTGTGAAAGGTCCTGTTAAGATTCTTGTTTCTATGATATTGTTTGTTAATTTTTTTTACTGCAAGCTATGTGCCATTGCAAAGGTTGGATTGGTTTATATTTCACAACATGAAAATTAGTACACTAAATTTCAGTTGCAATACATGCGGTGGCATCCCTGGCAAATATAGCTGTTGGATAATTAACCACTTTATCTGCTTTCACAACAGTGTCGATGGATTTGTATTTGACTACCTCACTTGGAATTTTACATTGAATAATAGCGTTAAGTTCATGGGCATCTTTGTATTGACCTGCAAGAATAGCTCATTCGCTCAGTCAAATGGAATTCTTATAATTTGAATATCTGCAAAAACCTTTTAAACTAACTATTCTTTTGATGAAATCAAATTACAGAAATTACAGAAGTTAAAAGTCAAAGAATTTTGCCCTTAACTCTGATCAGCTGGCACTTTTTCGTACCCAATTTCCCACAAGTGATGCAAAAGTTTTTGTGCGGATCGAACAGTCTGCAACTGGCATGCATATTTTGAGTTAAGTTTAATGTCTTCACATGGAACAAAAAAGTAGAGTAGTTGAGGCAAGTATTTATTTCATCTGCTGGTGTTGATTGAAGAATAACAGGTAACATTTGTCTGAAATCTCCTGCAAGCAATATTACTGCATTCCCAAATGGTCTGACATTGCCACGCAAATCTTGCAAGGATCGACCAAGAGCCTCAAGTGATTTTTTGCGTACCATTGTGCATTCATCCTAAACAATAAGTTTGCATTTCTGCAATATTTTCCCCCATATTGGATGTTTTGGAGATGTCGAACATGAGATTTTTGAAAAATTGAATGTTTTAAAGTAGAATAAATAATTCTTCTACTTGGCAGCAAGGTCGTAGGTATTCCTCATGCAGCAAGGGCTAAGGCTATGTCATTTTGTTACCAAATGGCTGCCAAACTCAATTTAATTAGAAAGGTTTTACCAGTTACTTCTGGTGCTGTTCAAGGTAGCAGTAATTTCCAAATAACTTCTATTCTGACAGTCAGTAAATTAGGTGACTAAAATAGGATTTATCCATGTTTTGACAATGCCTTATTCACTGTAATTAATTTAGGAGACTAAAATAGGATGAGGGATTAGAGATGGACAGACAGAGAGAAAGATATATAGATAGAAAAGAGAAAGTGAGAGGAAAATAGAGAAAGAGAAGGAGATAGAGAGATAAAGGGATTGATAGATAAACAGAGAGAGGGGGGAGAGTTAGAAACAGAGAGGGATGAGACAGAGGAAAGGAGAGAGATAGAGGGAGTTTGAGAGAGAAAGGGGCTCAAAGAGAGATGGAGAGAGTGATATAGAGAGAAAGATAGACTGAGAGAGGGAAAGGGAGAGATGGATAAAGAGAGATATTAAGAGAGAAAGAGAGAGGGTGAGAGAAACAGAAGGTGAACTACACTTCACCGTTTGTTTCCTCGTTCAGTAGAGAAGAAATCTTTCGAGACTGAGGCAATTTTAATATTTTGTTATTATCCAGAGTACCCCTTTTTTTTGGGGGGAGGGGGGCTAGATTTTCCTCACATTAGAAACCGACCGGGTTATCTGTACTTTCACTTAACAAATTAATAAAAGAAAAACATATTGTAAAATTTGAATTTAACATGCAAATACTATTTAAAAAAATAGCACGATAACATAAGTGCATAAGTGGCACTTTAGGTACTCCTTGGGCGTTGAGTTCCATGGCGACTAGCATAGCATAATTATTTAATGGTCCCTCCTTTAGCCCCCCCCCTAGTCAAGGCTAATGCATGCGCACGTAACATTTTTTTTATTTACTGACGTTGGCTTAGTAACTAAACGATTTATTGATAATTTCGTAACCCTTAAACGCATGCCGGAAGATTTAAATTGGTTCATTATTGTTGTAATGAAAAAAAAAGTTTCATTCAAAACAAAACCAAAAACACATATTAATGATAAATGATTTCTTATTCTATTCATTCAAATTTACTAATTTTTGAATAAAAAAGTAAAAAAAAAAAGTTAATAAAAAAAATAGTATTCAAGAATTCTGGCGAAAGAACTGACCCATTAAATTATCGCCCTATTAGCCTCCTCCCACTTTTTGCCAAAATATTTGAGACCTTAATTAACCATGCTCTAGTCCAGCACCTTACAGATGCTAAACTTCTGACCGACCATCAATATGGATTTAGACAAGCCCGTTCCACGGCAGACATCCTCACTGTAATCTCTGGACGCATATACCATTCACTGGACAAAGCGGGAGAGGGAAGAGCGGTAGCTCTAGATATATCCAAGGCTTTTGACAGGGTATGGCATGAGGGTCTCCTCAGGAAGATTAGATCTTACGGTATCACTGGTAGAATACTTAACGTAATTATCTCCTTCTTAGAAAAGAGAAAAATCCACGTTGTCCTCGACGGTCGTACATCTAAACAATATGATATAAATGCGGGAGTGCCCCAAGGATCTATCCTGGGACCTCTGCTGTTCCTGATATTCATAAATGACTTCCCCGACAAGATTGCCTCTGAGATGGGGATATATGCTGATGACACCACACTCTATAGCAGGCACGACAGGAAAACAAATGAACATATATCTAAAGTAATGGCAGAAACACTAGAGGATGACCTCCAATCAGTAGTGGAATGGGGACAAAAATGGATGGTAACGTTCAATGCCACCAAGACAAAACTGGTTTCATTCAATAATTACAAGAAACCTTTTCTACCACCTATAGCAATGGCCAACGACTCTTTATCTGAGAGTACGTCTCCCAAGCTCCTTGGCCTAACGTTCACTGGAAACATGAGTTGGAACAGTTACATCGAGGGCATTGCCAGGGCCGCTGCAAGGAAGGTGGGCTCTCTCTACCGTGCTAGAAAACTTTTAACACCCGAAAGTATCCTGTACCTCTATAAGGCCACTATTCGCCCATGTATGGAGTATTGCTATCATATTTGGGCCGGTGCATCGGCTACTAGTCTCTCGCTCCTTGACAGGGTTCAAAAGAGAGTCGCAAATCTGATAGGCCCTAAACTGGCATCAAAACTTCAACCTCTGTCCCATCGTCGAAACGTTGCATCCCTCTGCCTGTTCTACAAGTATTATAATGGTGAATGCTCTGAAGAACTGCAAGCACTTGTGCCCCCACGACGTGAACACCCTCGACAGACCCGACAAGCTGCAAAATCCCACCCCCACACTGTAGAGATCCTTAGATGTAAATGATCCTTCTACTCCAGTAGTTTCTTCCCCAGAACTGCTAGACTTTGGAATTCCATTCCGGGTCACTGCTTCCCCAACTGTACTGATATGCATAAGTTCAAGTGCAACGTGAACCAACATCTCGCTGCCCTAATCCCTACATAGTACCCCAGTAGATGTTTCCCCTGATAGTAGCCCCCTACACCAAAGTGGCAATGTGCCTTGTTTGGGGTGAAAATGTAATAAAAAAATAAAAAAAAAATGTGCGCATAAAAAACTTGTTTTTTTGTTTTTTTTAGATTAGGTCCACCTTATAATCACCACTCCCCCAACCTCCTCATCTTAAGAACAGCTTCCGGAATAAACACCACTTTTGGAGGAGGAGGCTATTTGCGAAATTTAACTGATATTTGTTGTCAGCATACCCACCCGAAAATACTATTAAAAAAAAGGAGGGGTTCAGTGCTCGTGGCAGAGAAGTAGATTTATATATGAATAAAAGTTGCGGAGAAGTAAATTTATTTATCAATAAAAGTCGTCATTTAAAAAAGAAAATTGTGAAGGTGGACCTAAATGTAAATATTTACCCAAAAAATTATCCTGAAGTTTATTACAAAAACGTTTTGTTTTCGCACTATTCAACAATTTGTTCATCCGCGCATGTAAATTAAAAAATATTTGTAAAACTGAGAAGTTATCAGTAAAAGTTTTAATTTATTTATTTTTTTTTACATTAGGTCCACCTCCACAAATGTTAAGAACGGCTTTCAGAATAAACACCCTCAATCTCTCCATGTTAACAACGGATTTCGGAATAAACACCATTTGAGGGGGGGGGGGTATTTAAAAAAAAAAGTCGATAAAAATCGTCATTTAAAAAGAAATTTAAAATCAAATGTTTGCAAAAGTGAGAAATTATTAATAAATGTTTAGTAACATTTTTCGGTGCTCTTCATGGGAGTGATATTTTTAAAATCGTATTTCCACGCTTAATTAAAGTTTTATGATATGTTTTTTTTTATTCAATTGCAAGGTTAAAGTACAGAATAGGTACAAAACACCCTCCCCTCCCCATGTTAAGAATGGCTTTTTAAATAATAACGTTATTATTTCAGCATGAATCACTCTCTGCATGAGTACCCATTTTTCTTTTAATATTCATAAAAAGTAAAACTTTTTTCAAAATAAATAAATAAATAAATGTTTGTAAATGTGACAAATAATCGTTTAGTTACGGCAACGTCAGTAATGAAATATGTTACGTGCGGGGTGGGGTGGGGGACTAAGGGAGCGACTATTATTTTTTTCTGCTGGTCGCCATGGAACTCAACGCCCAAGGAGTACCAAAATGTAATTTTTTTTTTGTCAAATAAATAAATTTCAAGCAATTTTTGCAATAAATAATAGATAGCAACTTTTACGACTCGCCCCAGCATATTATAAACACCCTAACTTCCCCATGTTAAAACGGCTTTCGGAATGAATACCCCCAACCTCCCCATATTAAGAACGGCTTTCGAGGTTTATGGAAGGGCATTTTTTTTTAACATGGGGAGGTTAGGGTGTTTATAATACGTTGAGGCATGTCGTAAAAATGAAACAGTTTAGAAAAAGTTAAAACAAACTTTTTTATGTAAACAATGCCGTGAAAAGAAACTAAACAATTAAAACGTAATGTTTCATGAGTGAAAAGCCTTAACATAAATAAAGGAATTTAAAATTAAAAAATTGGTAAGTACATAAATGAATTAAAATTTTTTAAATATGGGATTATTTATTATCAAACATTATTGATTACATGTGTGCATACGTGTTTCAGTGGAATTTCAATTCAGAGAGATTACTTCATCAGACCGAAAAAAGAAGCAATATTAAAGCAAAAATTAAGGTATATAAAAAGATATCGTGAGTGAAACTTAAACTCTGGAAAAGAAGAAATAGGAGTGAGAAAGGTGGGAGAAGGGGAAATACAATCCAGGCCCGGCAGGGCATCTTAGCGGGGGTGGGGGGGGCTATACTTTAGTTTAAGGGCGTATTTTTACTTTGATATAATGTTATTATTCCACATCCTAAGGTCATTGTTTATTTATTATTATCAAGGTCATTCCTTTATTTATTATTATCAAGGTCATTGTTTATTTATTATTATCAAGGTCATTCCTTTATTAAAGACTTTCTGTCTATTTCATGTTTTACTCTAACCCATTATCTTTTTCTTTAATTTACCAATAAACTTAATTTATTCTTTAATAACATGCGTTTAATTAATCAAATCAATACCGTGTAACATAGATACATTATTTTATATGATATGATACAGTATTTTACATGATATGATACAGTATTTTACATGATATGATACAGTATTTTACATTATATGATACAGTATTTTACATGATATGATACAGTATTTTACATGATATGATACATCATTTTACATGATATGATACATTATTTTACATGATATGATACATTATTTTACATGATATGATACAGTATTTTACATGATATTATACATTATTTTACATGATATGATACATTATTTTACATGATATGATACATTATTTTACATGATATGATACATTATTTTACATGATATGATACAGTATTTTACATGATATGATACATTATTTTACATGATATGATACAGTATTTTACATGATATGATGCATTATTTTACATATGATATGATACATTATTTTACATATGATATGATACATTATTTTACATGATATGATACATTATTTTACATGATATGATACAGTATTTTACATGATATGATACATAATTTTACATGATATGATACATTATTTTACATGATATGATACAGTATTTTACATGATATGATACAGTATTTTACATGATATGATACAGTATTTTACATGATATGATACATTATTTTACATGATATGATACATTATTTTACATGATATGACACATTATTTTACATGATATGATACAGTATTTTACATGATATGACACATTATTTTACATGATATGATACATTATTTTAAATGATATGATACATTATTTTACATGATATGATACAGTATTTTACATGATATGATACATTATTTTACATGATATGATACATTATTTTACATGATATGATACATTATTTTACATGATATGATACATTATTTTACATATGATATGATACATTATTTTACATGATATGATACATTATTTTACATATGATATGATACATTATTTTACATGATATGATACATTATTTTACATATGATATGATACATTATTTTACATGATATGATACATTATTTTACATGATATGATACATTATTTTACATGATATGATACAGTATTTTACATGATATGATACAGTATTTTACATGATATGATACATTATTTTACATGATATGATACATTATTTTACATGATATGATACGGTATTTTACATGATATGATACATTATTTTACATATGATAAGATACATTATTTTACATGATATGATACATTATTTTACATATGATATGATACATTATTTTACATGATATGATACAGTATTTTACATTATATGATACAGTATTTTACATGATATGATACAGTATTTTACATGATATGATACACTATTTTACATGATATGATACAGTATTTTACATGATATGATACATTATTTTACATGATATGATATAGTATTTTACATGATATGATGCATTATTTTACATGATATGATGCATTATTTTACATGATATGATACAGTATTTTACATGATATGATACATTATTTTACATGATATGATACAGTATTTTACATGATATGATACATTATTTTACATGATATGATACATTATTTTACATATGATATGATACATTATTTTACATGATATGATACATTATTTTACCAGATATGATACAGTATTTTACATGATATGATACATTATTTTACATGATATGATACAGTATTTTACATGATATGATACATTATTTTACATGATATGATACATTATTTTACATGATATGATACATTATTTTACATGATATGATACATTATTTTACATGATATGATACAGTATTTTACATGATATGATGCAGTATTTTACATGATATGATACAGTATTTTACATGATATGATACATTATTTTACATGATATGATACATTATTTTACATGATATGATACAGTATTTTACATGATATGATACATTATTTTACATGATATGACACATTATTTTACATGATATGATACAGTATTTTACATGATATGATACATTATTTTACATGATATGATACATTATTTTACATGATATGATACAGTATTTTACATGATATGATACAGTATTTTACATGATATGATACATTATTTTACATGATATGATACATTATTTTACATGATATGATACAGTATTTTACATGATATGACACATTATTTTACATGATATGATACAGTATTTTACATGATATGATACATTATTTTACATGATATGATACATTATTTTAAATGATATGATACATTATTTTACATGATATGATACAGTATTTTACATGATATGATACATTATTTTACATGATATGATACATTATTTTACATGATATGATACATTATTTTACATGATATGATACATTATTTTACATATGATATGATACATTATTTTACATGATATGATACATTATTTTACATATGATATGATACATTATTTTACATGATATGATACATTATTTTACATATGATATGATACATTATTTTACATGATATGATACATTATTTTACATGATATGATACATTATTTTACATGATATGATACAGTATTTTACATGATATGATACATTATTTTACATGATATGATACAGTATTTTACATGATATGATACAGTATTTTACATGATATGATACATTATTTTACATGATATGATACATTATTTTACATGATATGATACAGTATTTTACATGATATGATACAGTATTTTACATGATATGATACAGTATTTTACATGATATGATACAGTATTTAACATGATATGATACATTATTTTACATGATATGATACAGTATTTTACATGATATGATACATTATTTTACATGATATGATACAGTATTTTACCTGATATGATACATTATTTTACATGATATGATACATTATTTTACATATGATATGATACATTATTTTACATGATATGATACATTATTTTACCAGATATGATACAGTATTTTACATGATATGATACAGTATTTTACATGATATGATACAGTATTTTACATGATATGATACATTATTTTACATGATATGATACATTATTTTACATGATATGATACATTATTTTACATGATATGATACATTATTTTACATGATATGATACAGTATTTTACATGATATGATACAGTATTTTACATGATATGATACAGTATTTTACATGATATGATACATTATTTTACATGATATGATACATTATTTTACATGATATGATACAGTATTTTACATGATATGATACAGTATTTTACATGATATGATACAGTATTTTACATGATATGATACAGTATTTTACATGATATGATACATTATTTTAAATGATATGATACAGTATTTTACATGATATGATACAGTATTTTACATGATATGATACAGTATTTTACATGATATGATACAGTATTTTACATGATATGATACATTATTTTACATGATATGATACAGTATTTTACATGATATGATACAGTATTTTACATGATATGATACAGTATTTTACATGATATGATGCATTATTTTACATGATATGATACAGTATTTTACATGATATGATACATTACTTTACATGATATGATACATCATTTTACATGATATGATACAGTATTTTACATGATATGATACATTATTATACATGATATGATACATTATTTTACATGATATGATACAGTATTTTACATGATATGATACATTATTGTACATGATATGATACAGTATTTTACATGATATGATTCAGTATTTTACATGATATGATACATTATTTTACATATGATATGATAAATTATTTTACATGATATGATACATTATTTTACATGATATGATACAGTATTTTACATGATATGATACAGTATTTTACATGATATGATACAGTATTTTACATGATATGATACAGTATTTTACATGATATGATACAGTATTTTACATGATATGATACAGTATTTTACATGATATGATACAGTATTTTACATGATATGATACAGTATTTTACATGATATGATACAGTATTTTACATGATATGATACATTATTTTACATGATATATACAGTATTTTACATGATATGATACATTATTTTACATGATATGATACATTATTTTACATGATATGATACATTATTTTACATGATATGATACAGTAATTTACATGATATGATACAGTATTTTACATGATATGATACATTATTTTACATGATATGATACAGTATTTTACATGATATGATACATTATTTTACATGATATGATACAGTATTTTACATGATATGATGCATTATTTTACATGATATGATACAGTATTTTACATGATATGATACATTATTATACATGATATGATACATTATTATACATGATATGATACATTATTTTACATGATATGATACAGTATTTTACATGATATGATACATTATTGTACATGATATGATACAGTATTTTACATGATATGATACATTATTTTACATGATATGATACATTATTTTACATGATATGATACAGTATTTTACATGATATGATTCAGTATTTTACATGATATGATACATTATTTTACATATTATATGATAAATTATTTTACATGATATGATACAGTATTTTACATGATATGATACATTATTTTACATGATATGATACATTATTTTACATGATATGATACATTATTTTACATTATATGATACAGTATTTTACATGATATGATACAGTATTTTACATGATATGATACAGTATTTTACATGATATGATACATTATTTTACATGATATGATTCAGTATTTTACATGATATGATACATTATTTTACATATTATATGATAAATTATTTTACATGATATGATACAGTATTTTACATGATATGATACATTATTTTACATGATATGATACATTATTTTACATGATATGATACATTATTTTACATGATATGATACATTATTTTACACGATATGATACATTATTTTACATATGATATGATACATTATTTTACATATGATATGATACATTATTTTACATATGATATGATACAGTATTTTACATGATATGATACATTATTTTACATGATATGATACAGTATTTTACATGATATGATACATTATTTTACATGATATGATACATTATTTTACATGATATGATACATTATTTTACATATGATATGATACATTATTTTACATGATATGATACATTATTTTACATGATATGATACATTATTTTACATGATATGATACATTATTTTACATGATATGATACAGTATTTTACATGATATGATACATTATTTTACACGATATGATACATTATTTTACATATGATATGATACATCATTTTACATATGATATGATACAGTATTTTACATGATATGATACATTATTTTACATGATATGATACAGTATTTTACATGATATGATACAGTATTTTACATGATATGATACAGTATTTTACATGATATGATACAGTATTTTACATGATATGATACATTATTTTACATGATATGATACAGTATTTTACATGATATGATACATTATTTTACATGATATGATACAATATTTTACATGATATGATACAGTATTTTACATGATATGATACAGTATTTTACATGATATGATACATTATTTTACATGATATGATACAGTATTTTACATGATATGATACAGTATTTTACATGATATGATACAGTATTTTACATGATATGATACAGTATTTTACATGATATTATACATTATTTTACATGATATGATACATTATTTTACATGATATGATACAGTATTTTACATGATATGATACATTATTTTACATGATATGATACATTATTTTACATGATATGATACAGTATTTTACATGATATGATACAGTATTTTACATGATATGATACTAATTTTACATGATATGATACATTATTTTACATTATATGATGCATTATTTTACATGATATGATACATTATTTTACATGATATGACACATTATTTTACATGATATGATACATGATTTTACATGATATGATACATGATTTTACATTATATGATACATTATTTTACATGATATGATACAGTATTTTACATGATATGATACATTATTTTACATGATATGATACAGTATTTTACATGATATGATACATTATTTTACATGATATGATACATGATTTTACATTATATGATACATTATTTTACATGATATGATACATTATTTTACATGATATGATACATTATTTTACATGATATAATACAGTATTTTACATGATATGATACATTATTTTACATGATATGATACATTATTTTACATGATATGATACATTATTTTACATGATATGATACATTATTTTACATGATATGATACATTATTTTACATGATATGACACATTATTTTACATGATATGATACATTATTTTACATGATATCATACATTATTTTACATGATATGATACATTATTTTACATGATATAATACAGTATTTTACATGATATGATACATTATTTTACATGATATACCGTTAACTGAAAGAATATATCATTAACTGGAAAAAGTGATTGCACTTTTCATATTTACAAATAAAATACCCAAAAACGGGTAACTAAAATAATCTTTGTGACTAACATGTTTTAAAATAGAATATTGACATATACTTGTGAGAATTTATAGTCATGAAGCAGCATTATATAATAGAATCAACCACATAATTGATTTCGATGAATATTTTTAAATAACAAAAATTCTCTGCTTTAATTTGATGTTTTATATGAACTGAGTGGCCTATCGATATGGGCTTATCTGTACTATTATGTATCTGTTTGCATGTATACAGTCAGAGAAATTTATTTTTATAAGGAAATATAGAAGAGGAAAGGTTTAATAAAATAAAAGAAAATTAAATACAATCAATTGGTTCATAAATTTATGGATCCACATAATAAATTACGAATCCCTCAAACGATTATCATTAAATCCAAATTCGGCTCATAGAAAAGAATAAGAACCATGGAAAATCTATATATAGACGTAAGCAGCTATACATTCAAATGCGTGAATATTTTTATCTGTATTTTAAGTTTTAATTACTATACGCACGTTAATATAAAGAATGCAACTTCTATGATATCAACTATATTTAAATTATGTAAAAGTAATGTATGTCTTGTAATTGATTTGCTCTATCTTTCATCGAGCATTCTTCATTAAACACAGGTGTTTCACTGGATCTGAAGAAAACCAAACTATACAACGATTATATATATATATGTCCCAAAGCCTAGCTGGAGTCCGAACACGGTACCCCCGTAATAATAATAAAGGGTTGAGTTCGAGACTCCTAACAAACCGTTCACCTGACGAAGGCCGGAGGGCAAAACGGCTGAAACGTTGTGACAATTACAACCAAGATGAGGAAGTCAGTCCGACAATCTCAATCAATGAAAACAACTCATCTCAAAAATACAGACAATTACTATTCGACGGAATAGTCCAAAACTTAGTAATCCTTAATCCGCGAAATTTCAAAGAATGCTATCTTCTCTTCAGAGTAAAGAAAGATATCAGCAAATTACTAGTATAGCCGAGCTAAGAATTTGCTGGTTGTGGCATGAGATGAAACAGCACTTTATGATAATTACTCATAAAATTCAAAAAAAAAGGTAATATGTTTATATCGATTAAAACATGTGAAATGGGAAAACAAACCGAATATAGGAACCATTGACATGATTTTCTGTACCTGCCAACTACAAGAAAAATCAAAAGAACAAAAACCCAGGAAAAATCAAGAGAACAAAAACCCATGTTCCTAATATTCTAAGACCTTGAGAAAGCATATGACAGTGTTCCAAGAACAGCAGTGTGGTCCATTCTAGATCAGTATGGAGTTGCTGAACCATTTGTGGACATGATCAAAGCCCTGCATGACAGGTTGTCAGCTAAAGCCGACAGAGCCCTTCTCGATCACTTGTGAGCTTAAACAGGGCTGTGTGCTCGCACCAACACTGTTCTCCCTCTATCTCGCGGCCATGATATTCAAAGTTCCCCCAAACAACCCTGGGATAGATATCAAGTTCAGGTTGGATGGAGGAATTTTCAGACTGGCCAGATTAAAATCAAGACAAATGACCAACACCATCAAAGTGATAGAACTTCAATATGCAGACGACAACGTCGCTGTAGTCTAATCCCCCGATGGACTCTAGCAGTCTGTGGACAATTTTCATGCCGCGTACTGGCCTAACAGTTAACAATACTGGCCCAACCACCGCCAGAGGAAGTTGTGCCAGACTTCAACCATGGATGGCACCACCATAGAATGCGCCGAGAACTTCCCATACTTGAGCAGCATTCTTTCCACTTAAACTAACTGCTCAAAAGAAATAGGAAACCGACTACAGATAGGAAGCGTATTCAAGAACAAGGATTTAACCATCCAGACAAAGATGATGGCGTACAACGCCATAGTTTTCTCCGCCCTATTATATGTGTGCGAGATCTAGACCATCTACAGTAAATACCTTAAAACTCGAACAGTTCCACCAGAAAAAACTTCGGACCATTATGCGGATTAAGTGGGACGATTTTGTGTCCAACATAACTATTCTCAAGAGAGGCGATCTCACCAGCATGGAGACCTTAATCATGAAACACCGACTGAGATGGTCTGACCATGTGGCACGCATGGAGTACACCAGACTGCCGAAAAAGTGTTCTTCAGTCAACTAAATGCTTTTGAAGCCTCATCGAATAACAGACATGAATGGAGGAACAGAGTGAAAGTATGTACAAGACAATTCGAAGAAAATTTAATAACCAAACTTTAATAACCAAACGGCAACAAACGGCAACTAACCGCAAACCCCTCCACATCATACACACAATACAATGTGACTAATTCCCCCCGACTATTAAAAGCCCAAATTGTTTTTTCAATCCACAAAAGGACTCATCATCCTGATAATGACTAAAATTCTTACGTAACTCATAAAGCTTTCTCTTCTGCTTGTTTTCTGTATTGGCCTTGGCAACTATCATATTCAGACACGAATCACGAATACATACCGCCGCCGACGCCGCCGACAACGACGACGACCATAAAAAAAAACATGCAGCCAAGCACTACACGAATTTGTAGTGTAATTCAAATCTTGTTCATAGCTGAATACTTGATGCTTCGTTAGGGCTATCAAAGGTATTTTTATCATGACACCATTACTAGTTGGCTACTACGGCTTAAAAGAGGCCCATCTACCCTCGAGAGGAGGATAGACCGCGCCAGTTCCCCAACATGGTATTTTACCTCGCGTACTGGCCAGGCTCGACGTTGCTTAACTTCGGTGATCTGGTGAGAACCGGTGTGTTAACGTGATTGTGTCAACGACCATAAGGTGGTGCATGTTAAGTATAATTAATTTAAATAATTTAAACTTTAGAAATGCAAGAAATGGACCCAATTTTTGTATTTATTTAGATGTGTTTGTGTTCGTGTGTGGGAGAGGGGGGGGGTTATACCCTGAGTATCAGAATTAACAACAACAAAAGAAAATAGAATGAACTGCAACATAAATGATAGAAAACAAATGATAAAAGGTGGACACATTAAGCTGGCAAGTCAGATATGATCTCACCAGTTCGTGTGCGTTAGGAGAAACAGACGACCTCATTCTCATAATTTAGGTATGGTAGCAGAGAATTTACCCTCATGCAGTGATGCTATTATTGTTGCATGAAAAAGGGCTGTCAATTTCTATGTAAATAAAAAGAACATTAGATTAGTGAAAATGAGATTAGGATAAGCCGAGACTCGAATCTTATAAACAAAGGTTAAGACATAGAATGTTAGAAATCGGAATGTTAAAAAAGTATATTGATAAATTCTATTAGAAATAGTTCGATATTGTTTATATTGTAAAAAGAATTGATTGTTCATTCTTTTCAACAATTCCAACTTTTACACATTGATCTAAATTTCACAATAATAAATGACCCCACTTTCTCTACTTGTGTGTATATCATATATATTTCTTTTTTTTTTTAATTTTTCACATAATTTGTGCGTGTGTATGCCTATATTTCATCAATTTTTACGCAACAGTACTTTATAACCTTCGTATTTACGTTTTCGTGTATTTTTCATTCTATTATTGTTCTTTCTTTTCCTTTGAGCAGATCGTCTTTTTTCTTTTTTTAATACATTTTTTTCTTTCAATATCAGAGTGTATGCTTTACTTTATTTATTCATTGCGTGTGTATTTCATCTTTTTTTCTTTTTTTTAATACATTTTTTTTCTTTCATATGAGAGTGTATGCTTTACTTCATTTTTTCACTGTGTGTATTTCATCTTTTTTTCTTTTTTTTAATACATTTTTTTCTTTCATATGAGAGTGTATGCTTTACTTCATTTTTTCATTGTGTGTGCATTTCATCTTTTTTCTTTTTTTAATACATTTTTTTCTTTCATATGAGAGTGTATGCTTTACTTATTTTTTTCATTGTGTGTGTATTTCATCTTTTTTTCTTTTTTTTAATACATTTTTTTCTTTCATATGAGAGTGTATGCTTTACTTCATTTTTTCATTGTGTGTATTTCATCTTTTTTTCTTTTTTTTAATACATTTTTTTCTTTCATATGAGAGTGTATGCTTTACTTCATTTTTTCATTGTGTGTGTATTTCATCTTTTTTCTTTTTTTAATACATTTTTTTTTTTCATATGAGAGTGTATGCTTTACTTATTTTTTTCATTGTGTGTGTATTTCATCTTTTTTTCTTTTTTTTAATACATTTTTTTTCTTTCATATGAGAGTGTATGCTTTACTTCATTTTTTCATTGTGTGTATTTCATCTTTTTTTCTTTTTTTTAATACATTTTTTTCTTTCATATGAGAGTGTATGCTTTACTTATTTTTTTCATTGTGTGTGTATTTCATCTTTTTTTCTTTTTTTTAATACATTTTTTTCTTTCATATGAGAGTGTATGCTTTACTTATTTTTTTCATTGTGTGTGTATTTCATCTTTTTTTCTTTTTTTTAATACATTTTTTTTCTTTCATATGAGAGTGTATGCTTTACTTCATTTTTTCACTGTGTGTATTTCATCTTTTTTTCTTTTTTTTAATACATTTTTTTCTTTCATATGAGAGTGTATGCTTTAATTTTATTTTTTCATTGTGTGTGTATTTCATCTTTTTTTGCTTTTTTTTAATACATTTTTTTCTTTCATATGAGAGTGTATGCTTTACTTATTTTTTTCATTTTGTGTGTATTTCATCTTTTTTTCTTTTTTTTAATACATTTTTTTCTTTCATATGAGAGTGTATGCTTTACTTCATTTTTTTTTATTGTGTGTTTATTTCATCTTTTTTTCTTTTTTTTAATACATTTTTTTCTTTCCTATGAGAGTGTATGCTTTACTTCATTTTTTCATTGTGTGTGTATTTCATCTTTTTTCTTTTTTTTAATACATTTTTTTCTTTCATATGAGAGTGTATGCTTTATTTTGTTTTTTTCATTGTGTGTGTATTTCATCTTTTTTTCTTTTTTTTTAATACATTTTTTTCTTTCATATGAGAGTGTATGCTTTACTTTTGTTTTTTTCATTGTGTGTGTATTTCATCTTTTTTTCTTTTTTTTAATACATTTTTTTCTTTCATATGAGAGTGTATGCTTTACTTCATTTTTTTTATTGTGTGTATTTCATCTTTTTTTCTTTTTTTTAATACATTTTTTTCTTTCATATGAGAGTGTATGCTTTACTTTTGTTTTTTTCATTGTGTGTGTATTTCATCTTTTTTTCTTTTTTTTAATACATTTTTTTCTTTCATATGAGAGTGTATGCTTTACTTATTTTTTTTTATTGTGTGTGTATTTCATCTTTTTTTCTTTTTTTTAATACATTTTTTTCTTTCATATGAGAGTGTATGCTTTACTTCATTTTTTTTTATTGTGTGTTTATTTCATCTTTTTTTCTTTTTTTTAATACATTTTTTTCTTTCATATGAGAGTGTATGCTTTACTTCATTTTTTCACTGTGTGTATTTCATCTTTTTTTCTTTTTTTTAATACATTTTTTTCTTTCATATGAGAGTGTATGCTTTACTTATTTTTTTCATTGTGTGTGTATTTCATCTTTTTTTCTTTTTTTTAATACATTTTTTTCTTTCATATGAGAGTGTATGCTTTACTTCATTTTTTCACTGTGTGTATTTCATCTTTTTTTGCTTTTTTTTAATACATTTTTTTCTTTCATATGAGAGTGTATGCTTTACTTATTTTTTTCATTGTGTGTGTATTTCATCTTTTTTTCTTTTTTTTAATACATTTTTTTCTTTCATATGAGAGTGTATGCTTTAATTTTATTTTTTCATTGTGTGTGTATTTCATCTTTTTTTGCTTTTTTTTAATACATTTTTTTCTTTCATATGAGAGTGTATGCTTTACTTATTTTTTTCATTTTGTGTGTATTTCATCTTTTTTTCTTTTTTTTAATACATTTTTTTCTTTCATATGAGAGTGTATGCTTTACTTCATTTTTTTTTATTGTGTGTTTATTTCATCTTTTTTTCTTTTTTTTAATACATTTTTTTCTTTCCTATGAGAGTGTATGCTTTACTTCATTTTTTCATTGTGTGTGTATTTCATCTTTTTTCTTTTTTTTAATACATTTTTTTCTTTCATATGAGAGTGTATGCTTTATTTTGTTTTTTTCATTGTGTGTGTATTTCATCTTTTTTTCTTTTTTTTTAATACATTTTTTTCTTTCATATGAGAGTGTATGCTTTACTTTTGTTTTTTTCATTGTGTGTGTATTTCATCTTTTTTTCTTTTTTTTAATACATTTTTTTCTTTCATATGAGAGTGTATGCTTTACTTCATTTTTTTTATTGTGTGTATTTCATCTTTTTTTCTTTTTTTTAATACATTTTTTTCTTTCATATGAGAGTGTATGCTTTACTTTTGTTTTTTTCATTGTGTGTGTATTTCATCTTTTTTTCTTTTTTTTAATACATTTTTTTCTTTCATATGAGAGTGTATGCTTTACTTATTTTTTTTTATTGTGTGTGTATTTCATCTTTTTTTCTTTTTTTTAATACATTTTTTTCTTTCATATGAGAGTGTATGCTTTACTTCATTTTTTTTTATTGTGTGTTTATTTCATCTTTTTTTCTTTTTTTAATACATTTTTTTTCTTTCATATGAGAGTGTATGCTTTACTTCATTTTTTCACTGTGTTTATTTCATCTTTTTTTCTTTTTTTTAATACATTTTTTTCTTTCATATGAGAGTGTATGCTTTACTTCATTTTTTAACTGTGTGTATTTCATCTTTTTTTCTTTTTTTTAATACATTTTTTTCTTTCATATGAGAGTGTATGCTTTACTTATTTTTTTCATTGTGTGTGTATTTCATCTTTTTTTCTTTTTTTTAATACATTTTTTTCTTTCATATGAGAGTGTATGCTTTACTTCATTTTTTCACTGTGTGTATTTCATCTTTTTTTCTTTTTTTTAATACATTTTTTTCTTTCATATGAGAGTGTATGCTTTACTTATTTTTTTCATTGTGTGTGTATTTCATCTTTTTTTCTTTTTTTTAATACATTTTTTTCTTTCATATGAGAGTGTATGCTTTACTTCATTTTTTCACTGTGTGTATTTCATCTTTTTTTCTTTTTTTTAATACATTTTTTTCTTTCATATGAGAGTGTATGCTTTACTTATTTTTTTCATTGTGTGTGTATTTCATCTTTTTTTCTTTTTTTTAATACATTTTTTTCTTTCATATGAGAGTGTATGCTTTACTTATTTTTTTCATTGTGTGTGTATTTCATCTTTTTTTCTTTTTTTTAATACATTTTTTTTCTTTCATATGAGAGTGTATGCTTTACTTCATTTTTTCACTGTGTGTATTTCATCTTTTTTTCTTTTTTTTAATACATTTTTTTCTTTCATATGAGAGTGTATGCTTTACTTCATTTTTTCACTGTGTGTATTTCATCTTTTTTTGCTTTTTTTTAATACATTTTTTTCTTTCATATGAGAGTGTATGCTTTACTTATTTTTTTCATTGTGTGTGTATTTCATCTTTTTTTCTTTTTTTTAGTACATTTTTTCTTTAATGTGAGAGTGTATGCTTTAATTTTATTTTTTCATTGTGTGTGTATTTCATCTTTTTTTGCTTTTTTTTAATACATTTTTTTCTTTCATATGAGAGTGTATGCTTTACTTATTTTTTTCATTTTGTGTGTATTTCATCTTTTTTTCTTTTTTTTAATACATTTTTTTCTTTCATATGAGAGTGTATGCTTTACTTCATTTTTTTTTATTGTGTGTTTATTTCATCTTTTTTCTTTTTTTAAATACATTTTTTTCTTTCCTATGAGAGTGTATGCTTTACTTATTTTTTTCATTGTGTGTGTATTTCATCTTTTTTTCTTTTTTCTAATACATTTTTTTCTTTCATATGAGAGTGTATGCTTTACTTTTGTTTTTTTCATTGTGTGTGTATTTCATCTTTTTTTCTTTTTTTTTAATACATTTTTTTCTTTCATATGAGAGTGTATGCTTTACTTTTGTTTTTTTCATTGTGTGTGTATTTCATCTTTTTTTCTTTTTTTTAATACATTTTTTTCTTTCATATGAGAGTGTATGCTTTACTTCATTTTTTTTATTGTGTGTATTTCATCTTTTTTTCTTTTTTTTAATACATTTTTTTCTTTCATATGAGAGTGTATGCTTTACTTTTGTTTTTTTCATTGTGTGTGTATTTCATCTTTTTTTCTTTTTTTTAATACATTTTTTTCTTTCATATGAGAGTGTATGCTTTACTTATTTTTTTCATTGTGTGTGTATTTCATCTTTTTTTCTTTTTTTTAATACATTTTTTTCTTTCATATGAGAGTGTATGCTTTACTTCATTTTTTTTTATTGTGTGTTTATTTCATCTTTTTTTCTTTTTTTTAATACATTTTTTTCTTTCATATGAGAGTGTATGCTTTACTTTTGTTTTTTTCATTGTGTGTGTATTTCATCTTTTTTTCTTTTTTTTAATACATTTTTTTTCTTTCATATGAGAGTGTATGCTTTACTTATTTTTTTCATTGTGTGTGTATTTCATCTTTTTTGCTTTTTTTTAATACATTTTTTTCTTTCATATGAGAGTGTATGCTTTACTTATTTTTTTCATTGTGTGTGTATTTCATCTTTTTTTCTTTTTTTAAATACATTTTTTTCTTTCATATGAGAGTGTATGCTTTACTTCATTTTTTCATTGTGTGTGTATTTCATCTTTTTTCTTTTTTTTAATACATTTTTTTTCTTTCATATGAGAGTGTATGCTTTACTTCATTTTTTCATTGTGTGTGTATTTCATCTTTTTTCTTTTTTTTAATACATTTTTTCTTTCAATATCAGAGTGTATGCTTTACTTCATTTTTCCATTGTGTGTGTATTTAATCTTTTTTTCTTTTTTTTAATACATTTTTTCTTTCAATATCAGAGTGTATGCTTTACTTCATTTTTTCATTGTGTGTGTATTTCATCTTTTTTTCTTTTTTTTAATACATTTTTTTTCTTTCATATGAGAGTGTATGCTTTACTTCATTTTTTCATTGTGTGTGTATTTCATCTTTTTTCTTTTTTTTAATACATTTTTTTCTTTCATATGAGAGTGTATGCTTTACTTATTTTTTTCATTGTGTGTGTATTTCATCTTTTTTTCTTTTTTTTAATACATTTTTTTTCTTTCATATTAGAGTGTATTCTTTACTTCATTTTTTCATTGTGTGTGTATTTCATCTTTTTTCTTTTTTTTAATACATTTTTTTCTTTCATATGAGAGTGTATGCTTTACTTATTTTTTTCATTGTGTGTGTATTTCATCTTTTTTTCTTTTTTTTAATACATTTTTTTCTTTCATATGAGAGTGTATGCTTTACTTATTTTTTTCATTGTGTGTGTATTTCATCTTTTTTTCTTTTTTTTAATACATTTTTTTTCTTTCATATGAGAGTGTATGCTTTACTTCATTTTTTCACTGTGTGTATTTCATCTTTTTTTCTTTTTTTTAATACATTTTTTTCTTTCATATGAGAGTGTATGCTTTACTTCATTTTTTCACTGTGTGTATTTCATCTTTTTTTCTTTTTTTTAATACATTTTTTTCCTTCATATGAGAGTGTATGCTTTACTTTTGTTTTTTTCATTGTGTGTGTATTTCATCTTTTTTTCTTTTTTTTAATACATTTTTTTCTTTCATATGAGAGTGTATGCTTTAATTTTATTTTTTTATTGTGTGTGTATTTCATCTTTTTTTGCTTTTTTTTAATACATTTTTTTCTTTCATATGAGAGTGTATGCTTTACTTATTTTTTTAATTTTGTGTGTATTTCATCTTTTTTTCTTTTTTTTAATACATTTTTTTCTTTCATATGAGAGTGTATGCTTTACTTCATTTTTTTTTATTGTGTGTATTTCATCTTTTTTTCTTTTTTTTAATACATTTTTTTCTTTCATATGAGAGTGTATGCTTTACTTTTGTTTTTTTCATTGTGTGTGTATTTCATCTTTTTTTCTTTGTTTTAATACATTTTTTTCTTTCATATGAGAGTGTATGCTTTACTTATTTTTTTCATTGTGTGTGTATTTCATCTTTTTTTCTTTTTTTTAATACATTTTTTTCTTTCATATGAGAGTGTATGCTTTACTTCATTTTTTTTTATTGTGTGTTTATTTCATCTTTTTTTCTTTTTTTTAATACATTTTTTCTTTCATATGAGAGTGTATGCTTTACTTTTGTTTTTTTCATTGTGTGTGTATTTCATCTTTTTTTCTTTTTTTTAATACATTTTTTTTCTTTAATATGAGAGTGTATGCTTTACTTATTTTTTTCATTGTGTGTGTATTTCATCTTTTTTTCTTTTTTTAAATACATTTTTTTCTTTCATATGAGAGTGTATGCTTTACTTCATTTTTTCATTGTGTGTGTATTTCATCTTTTTTCTTTTTTTTAATACATTTTTTTTCTTTCATATGAGAGTGTATGCTTTACTTCATTTTTTCATTGTGTGTGTATTTCATCTTTTTTCTTTTTTTTAATACATTTTTTTCTTTCATATGAGAGTGTATGCTTTACTTATTTTTTTCATTGTGTGTATTGCATCTTTTTTTCTTTTTTTTAATACATTTTTTTTCTTTCATATGAGAGTGTATGCTTTACTTCATTTTTTCATTGTGTGTATTTCATTTTTTCTTTTTTTTAATACATTTTTTCTTTCAATATCAGAGTGTATGCTTTACTTCATTTTTCCATTGTGTGTGTATTTCATCTTTTTTTCTTTTTTTTAATAGATTTTTTCTTTCAATATCAGAGTGTATGCTTTACTTCATTTTTTCATTGTGTGTGTATTTCATCTTTTTTTCTTTTTTTTAATACATTTTTTTTCTTTCATATGAGAGTGTATGCTTTACTTCATTTTTTCATTGTGTGTGTATTTCATCTTTTTTCTTTTTTTTAATACATTTTTTTCTTTCATATGAGAGTGTATGCTTTACTTATTTTTTTCATTGTGTGTGTATTTCATCTTTTTTTCTTTTTTTTAATACATTTTTTTTCTTTCATATGAGAGTGTAGGCTTTACTTCATTTTTTCATTGTGTGTGTATTTCATCTTTTTTCTTTTTTTTAAAACATTTTTTTCTTTCATATGAGAGTGTATGCTTTACTTATTTTTTTCATTGTGTGTGTATTTCATCTTTTTTTCTTTTTTTTAATACATTTTTTTTCTTTCATATGAGAGTGTATGCTTTACTTCATTTTTTCATTTTGTGTGTATTTCATCTTTTTTTCTTTTTTTTAATACATTTTTTCTTTCAATATCAGAGTGTATGCTTTACTTCATTTTTCCATTGTGTGTGTATTTCATCTTTTTCTCTTTTTTTTAATACATTTTCTTCTTTCATATGAGAGTGTATGCTTTACTTCATTTTTTTTTATTGTGTGTGTATTTCATCTTTTTTTCTTTTTTTTAATACATTTTTTCTTTCATATGAGAGTGTATGCTTTACTTCATTTTTTAATTGTGTGTGTATTTCATCTTTTTTTCTTTTTTTAATACATTTTTTTCTTTCATATGAGAGTGTATGCTTTGCTTCATTTTTTTAATTTTGTGTGTATTTAATCTTTTTTTCTTTTTTTAATACATTTTTTCTTTCAAAAGTGTATGCTTTACTTTTATTTTTTTCATTGTGTGTGTATTTCATCTTTTTTTCTTTTTTTTAATACATTTTTTTCTTTCATATGAGAGTGTATGCTTTACTTCATTTTTTCATTGTGTGTGTATTTCATCTTTTTTTCTTTTTTTAATACATTTTTTCCTTTCATATGAGAGTGTATGCTTTACTTTTATTTTTTCATTGTGTGTGTATTTCATCTTTTTTTCTTTTTTTTAATACATTTTTTTCTTTCATATGAGAGTGTATGCTTTACTTTTGTTTTTTTCATTGTGTGTGTATTTCATCTTTTTTTGCTTTTTTTTAATACATTTTTTTCTTAAATATGAGAGTGTATGCTTTACTTCATTTTTTCATTGTGTGTGTATTTTATCTTTTTTTCTTTTTTTTTAATAAATATTTTTCTTTCATATGAGAGTGTATGCTTTACTTTTATTTTTTTCATTGTGTGTGTATTTCATCTTTTTTTCTTTTTTTTAATACATTTTTTTCTTTCATATGAGAGTGTATGCTTTACTTTTGTTTTTTTCATTGTGTGTGTATTTCATCTTTTTTTGCTTTTTTTTAATACATTTTTTTCTTAAATATGAGAGTGTATGCTTTACTTCATTTTTTCATTGTGTGTGTATTTTATCTTTTTTTCTTTTTTTTTAATAAATATTTTTCTTTCATATGAGAGTGTATGCTTTACTTTTATTTTTTTCATTGTGTGTGTATTTCATCTTTTTTTCTTTTTTTTAATACATTTTTTTCTTTCATATGAGAGTGTATGCTTTACTTTTATTTTTTCATTGTGTGTGTATTTCATCTTTTTTTCTTTTTTTAATACATTTTTTTCTTTCATATGAGAGTGTATGCTTTACTTTTATTTTTTCATTGTGTGTGTATTTCATCTTTTTTTCTTTTTTTAATACATTTTTTTCTTTCATATGAGAGTGTATGCTTTACTTTTATTTTTTCATTGTGTGTGTATTTCATCTTTTTTTCTTTTTTTTAATACATTTTTTCTTTCATATGAGAGTGTATGCTTTACTTTTATTTTTTCATTGTGTCTGTATTTCATCTTTTTTTCTTTTTTTAATACATTTTTTTCTTTCATATGAGAGTGTATGCTCTACTTTTATTTTTTCATTGTGTGTGTATTTCATCTTTTTTTCTTTTTTTAATACATTTTTTTCTTTCATATGAGAGTGTATGCTTTACTTTTATTTTTTCATTGTGTGTGTATTTCATCTTTTTTTCTTTTTTTTAATACATTTTTTCTTTCATATGAGAGTGTATGCTTTACTTTTATTTTCTCATTGTGTCTGTATTTCATATTTTTTTCTTTTTTTAATACATTTTTTTCTTTCATATGAGAGTGTATGCTCTACTTTTATTTTTTCATTGTGTGTGTATTTCATCTTTTTTTCTTTTTTTAATACATTTTTTTCTTTCATATGAGAGTGTATGCTTTACTTTTATTTTTTCATTGTGTGTGTATTTCATCTTTTTTTCTTTTTTTTAATACATTTTTTCTTTCATATGAGAGTGTATGCTTTACTTTTATTTTTTCATTGTGTCTGTATTTAATCTTTTTTTCTTTTTTTAATACATTTTTTTCTTTCATATGAGAGTGTATGCTTGACTTAATTTTTCATTGTGTGTGTATTTCATCTTTTTTTCTTTTTTTTAATACATCTTTTCTTTCATATGAGAGTGTATGCTTTACTTTTATTTTTTTCATTGTGTGTGTATTTCATCTTTTTTTCTTTTTTTAATACATTTTTTTCTTTCATATGAGAGTGTATGCTCTACTTTTATTTTTTTCATTGTGTGTGTATTTCATCTTTTTTTCTTTTTTTAATACCTTTTTTTCTTTCATATGAGAGTGTATGCTTGACTTAATTTTTCATTGTGTGTGTATTTCATCTTTTTTTCTTTTTTTAATACATTTTTTTCTTTCATATGAGAGTGTATGCTTTACTTTTATTTTTTGATTGTGTCTGTATTTCATATTTTTTTCTTTCATATGAGAGTGTATGCTTTACTTTTATTTTTTGATTGTGTCTGTATTTCACATTTTTTTCTTTCATATGAGAGTGTATGCTTTACTTTTATTTTTTGATTGTGTCTGTATTTCATATTTTTTTCTTTCATATGAGAGTGTATGCTTTACTTTTATTTTTTGATTGTGTCTGTATTTCACATTTTTTTCTTTCATATGAGAGTGTATGCTTTACTTTTATTTTTTCATTGTGTCGGTATTTCATATTTTTTTCTTTTTTTTAATACATTTTTTTCTTTCATATGAGAGTGTATGCTTTACTTTTATTTTTTGATTGTGTCTGTATTTCATTTTTTTTTCTTTTTTTTAATACATTTTTTTCTTTCATATGAGAGTGTATGCTTTACTTTTATTTTTTCATTGTGTGTGTATTTCATCTTTTTTTCTTTTTTTAATACATTTTTTCTTTCATATGAGAGTGTATGCTTTACTTCATTTTTTAAATTGTGTGTGTATTTCATCTTTTTTTCTTTTTTTTAATACATTTTTTTTTCATATGAGAGTGTATGCTTTACTTTTATTTTTTTCATTGTGTGTGTATTTCATTTTTTTTTCTTTTTTTAATAAATTTTTTTCTTTCATATGAGAGTGTATGCTTTACTTTTATTTTTTCATTGTGTGTGTATTTCATCTTTTTTTCTTTTTTTTAATAAATTTTTTTCTTTCATATGAGAGTGTATGCTTTACTTTTATTTTTTCATTGTGTGTGTATTTCATCTTTTTTTCTGTTTTTTAATACATTTTTTCTTTCATATGAGAGTGTATGCTTTACTTTTATTTTTTCATTGTGTGTGTATTTCATCTTTTTTTCTTTTTTTTAATACATTTTTTTCTTTCATATGAGAGTGTATGCTTTACTTCATTTTTTCATTGTGTGTGTATTTCATCTTTTTTTGCTTTTTTTTAATACATTTTTTTCTTTCATATGAGAGTTTATGCTTTACTTTTATTTTTTTCATTGTGTGTGTATTTCATCTTTTTTTCTTTTTTTTAATACATTTTTTTCTTTCATATGAGAGTGTATGCTTTACTTCATTTTTTCATTGTGTGTGTATTTCATCTTTTTTTCTTTTTTTTAATACATTTTTTTCTTTCATATGAGAGTGTATGCTTTACTTTTATTTTTTCATTGTGTGTGTATTTCATCTTTTTTTCTTTTTTTTAATACATTTTTTCTTTCATATGAGAGTGTATGCTTTACTTTTATTTTTTAATTGTGTGTGTATTTCATCTTTTTTTCTTTGTTTTTAATACATTTTTTTCTTTCATATGAGAGTGTATGCTTTACTTTTATTTTTTCATTGTGTGTGTATTTCATCTTTTTTTCTGTTTTTTAATACATTTTTTCTTTCATATGAGAGTGTATGCTCTACTTTTATTTTTTTCATTGTGTGTGTATTTCATCTTTTTTTCATTTTTTTAATACAATTATTTCTTTCATATCAGAGTGTATGCTTTACTTCTTTTTTTTATAGTGTGTGTATTTCATCTTTTTTTCTTTTTTTAATACATTTTTTTCTTTCATATGTGAGTGTATGCTTTACTTTTATTTTTTCATTGCGTGTGTATTTTATCTTTTTTTCTTTTTTTAATACATTTTTTTCTTTCATATGAGAGTGTATGCTTTACTTTTATTTTTTTTATTGTGTGTGTATTTCATTTTTTTTCTTTTTTTTAATACATTTTTTTCTTTCATATGAGAGTGTATGCTTTACTTTTATTTTTTCATTGTGTGTGTATTTCATCTTTTTTTCTTTTTTTAAATACATTTTTTTCTTTCATATGAGAATTATGCTTTACTTCATTTTTTCATTGTGTGTGTATTTCATCTTTTTTTCTTTTTTTTTAATACATTTTTTTCTTTCATATGAGAGTGTATGCTTTACTTTTATTTTTTCATTGTGTTTCTATTTCATCTTTTTTTCTTTTTTTTTAATACATTTTTTTTAATATGAGAGTGTATGCTTTACTTTTATTTTTTCCATTGTGTGTGTATTTCATCTTTTTTTCTTTTTTTTAATACATTTTTTTCTTTCATATGAGAGTGTATGCTTTACTTAATTTTTTCATTGTGTGTGTATTTCATCTTTTTTATTTTTCTTATTACATTTTTTTTAATATGAGAGTGTATGCTTTACTTTTGTTTTTTTCATTGTGTGTGTATTTAATCTTTTTTCTTTTTTGTAATACATTTTTTTCTTTCATATTAGAGTGTATGCTTTACTTTTGTTTTTTTCATTGTGTGTGTATTTCATCTTTGTTTCTTTTTTGTAATACATTTTTTTTAATATGAGAGTGTATGCTTTACTTTTGTTTTTTTCATTGTGTGTGTATTTCATCTTTTTTCTTTTTTGTAATACATTTTTTTTAATATGAGAGTGTATGCTTTACTTTTGTTTTTTTCATTGTGTGTGTATTTCATCTTTTTTTCTTTTTTGTAATACATTTTTTTCTTTCATATGAGAGTGTATGCTTTACTTTTGTTTTTTTCATTGTGTGTGTATTTCATCTTTTTTCTTTTTTTTAATACATTTTTTTTCATATGAGAGTGTATGCTTTACTTTTGTTTTTTTTATTGTGTGTGTATTTCATCTTTTTTCTTTTTTTTAATACATTTTTTTTAATATGAGAGTGTATGCTTTACTTTTGTTTTTTTCATTGTGTGTGTATTTCATCTTTTTTCTTTTTTTTAATACATTTTTTTTCATATGAGAGTGTATGCTTTACTTTTGTTTTTTTCATTGTGTGTGTATTTCATCTTTTTTCTTTTTTTTAATACATTTTTTTTCATATGAGAGTGTATGCTTTACTTTTGTTTTTTTCATTGTGTGTGTATTTCATCTTTTTTCTTTTTTTTAATACATTTTTTTTAATATGAGAGTGTATGCTTTACTTTTGTTTTTTTTCATTGTGTGTGTATTTCATGTTTTTTCTTTTTTTTAATACATTTTTTTCTTTCATATGAGAGTGTATGCTTTACTTTTGTTTTTTTCATTGTGTGTGTATTTCATCTTTTTTCTTTTTTTTAATACATTTTTTTTCATATGAGAGTGTATGCTTTACTTTTGTTTTTTTCATTGTGTGTGTATTTCATCTTTTTTCTTTTTTTTAATACATTTTTTTTCATATGAGAGTGTATGCTTTACTTTTGTTTTTTTTCATTGTGTGTGTATTTCATCTTTGTTTCTTTTTTTTTATACATTTTTTTTCATATGAGAGTGTATGCTTTACTTTTGTTTTTTTCATTGTGTGTGTATTTCATCTTTTTTCTTTTTTTTAATACATTTTTTTCTTTCATATGAGAGTGTATGCTTTACTTTTGTCTTTTTCAGTGTGTGTATTTCATCTTTTTTCTTTTTTTTAATACATTTTTTTCTTTCATATGAGAGTGTATGCTTTACTTTTGTTTTTTTTCATTGTGTGTGTATTTCATCTTTTTTCTTTTTTGTAATACATTTTTTTTCATATGAGAGTGTATGCTTTACTTTTGTTTTTTTCATTGTGTGTGTATTTCATCTTTGTTTCTTTTTTTTAATACATTTTTTTTCATATGAGAGTGTATGCTTTACTTTTGTTTTTTTCATTGTGTGTGTATTTCATCTTTTTTCTTTTTTTTAATACATTTTTTTCTTTCATATGAGAGTGTATGCTTTACTTTTGTTTTTTTCATTGTGTGTGTATTTCATCTTTTTTCTTTTTTGTAATACATTTTTTTCTTTCATATGAGAGTGTATGCTTTACTTTTGCTTTTTTCATTGTGTGTGTATTTCATCTTTTTTCTTTTTTTTAATACATTTTTTTCTTTCATATGAGAGTGTATGCTTTACTTTTGCTTTTTTCATTGTGTGTGTATTTCATCTTTTTTCTTTTTTGTAATACATTTTTTTTTTCATATGAGAGTGTATGCTTTACTTTTGTTTTTTTCATTGTGTGTGTATTTCATCTTTTTTCTTTTTTTTAATACATTTTTTTTCATATGAGAGTGTATGCTTTACTTTTGTTTTTTTCATTGTGTGTGTATTTCATCTTTTTTCTTTTTTTAATACATTTTTTTTAATATGAGAGTGTATGCTTTACTTTTGTTTTTTTCATTGTGTGTGTATTTCATCTTTTTTCTTTTTTGTAATACATTTTTTTCTTTCATATGAGAGTGTATGCTTTACTTTTGCTTTTTTCATTGTGTGTGTATTTCATCTTTTTTCTTTTTTGTAATACATTTTTTTTCATATGAGAGTGTATGCTTTACTTTTGTTTTTTTCATTGTGTGTGTATTTCATCTTTTTTCTTTTTTTTAATACATTTTTTTCTTTCATATGAGAGTGTATGCTTTACTTTTGTTTTTTTTCATTGTGTGTGTATTTCATCTTTTTTCTTTTTTTTAATACATTTTTTTTATTATGAGAGTGTATGCTTTACTTTTGTTTTTTTCATTGTGTGTGTATTTCATCTTTTTTCTTTTTTTTAATACATTTTTTTCTTTCATATGAGAGTGTATGCTTTACTTTTGTTTTTTACATTGTGTGTGTATTTCATCTTTTTTCTTTTTTTTTATACATTTTCTTTCATATGAGAGTGTATGCTTTACTTTTGTTTTTTTCATTGTGTGTGTATTTCATCTTTTTTCTTTTTTTTAATACATTTCTTTCATATGAGAGTGTATGCTTTACTTTTGTTTTTTTCATTGTGTGTGTATTTCATCTTTTTTCTTTTTTTTAATACATTTTTTTTAATATGAGAGTGTATGCTTTACTTTTGTTTTTTTCATTGTGTGTGTATTTCATCTTTTTTCTTTTTTTTAATACATTTTTTTCTTTCATATGAGAGTGTATGCTTTACTTTTGTTTTTTTCATTGTGTGTGTATTTCATCTTTTTTTCTTTTTTTTAATACATTTTTTTTAATATGAGAGTGTATGCTTTACTTTTGTTTTTTTCATTGTGTGTGTATTTCATCTTTTTTCTTTTTTTTAATACATTTTTTTCTTTCATATGAGAGTGTATGCTTTACTTTTGTTTTTTTCATTGTGTGTGTATTTCATCTTTTTTCTTTTTTTTAATACATTTTTTTCTTTCATATGAGAGTGTATTCTTTACTTTTGTGTTTTTCATTGTGTGTGTATTTCATCTTTTTTCTTTTTTTTAATACATTTTCTTTCATATGAGAGTGTATGCTTTACTTTTGTTTTTTTCATTGTGTGTGTATTTCATCTTTTTTCTTTTTTTTAATACATTTTTTTTCATATGAGAGTGTATGCTTTACTTTTGTTTTTTTCATTGTGTGTGTATTTCATCTTTTTTCTTTTTTTTAATACATCTTTTTAATATGAGAGTGTATGCTTTACTTTTGTTTTTTTCATTGTGTGTGTATTTCATCTTTTTTCTTTTTTGTAATACATTTTTTTCTTTCATATGAGAGTGTATGCTTTACTTTTGTTTTTTTCATTGTGTGTGTATTTCATCTTTTTTCTTTTTTGTCATACATTTTTTTCTTTCATATGAGAGTGTATGCTTTACTTTTGTTTTTTTCATTGTGTGTGTATTTCATCTTTTTTCTTTTTTTAATACATTTTTTTCTTTCATATGAGAGTGTATGCTTTACTTTTGTTTTTTTCATTGTGTGTGTATTTCATCTTTTTTCTTTTTTTTAATACATTTTTTTTCATATGAGAGTGTATGCTTTACTTTTGTTTTTTTCATTGTGTGTGTATTCCATCTTTTTTCTTTTTTTAATACATTTTTTTTCATATGAGAGTGTATGCTTTACTTTTGTTTTTTTCATTGTGTGTGTATTTCATCTTTTTTCTTTTTTTTAATACATTTTTTTTAATATGAGAATGTATGCTTTACTTTTGTTTTTTTCATTGTGTGTGTATTTCATCTTTTTTCTTTTTTTTAATACATTTTTTCTTTCATATGAGAGTGTATGCTTTACTTTTGTTTTTTTCATTGTGTGTGTATTTCATCTTTTTTCTTTTTTGTAATACATTTTTTTTCATATGAGAGTGTATGCTTTACTTTTGTTTTTTTCATTGTGTGTGTATTTCATCTTTTTTCTTTTTTTTAATACATTTTTTTTCATATGAGAGTGTATGCTTTACTTTTGTTTTTTTCATTGTGTGTGTATTTCATCTTTTTTCTTTTTTTTAATACATCTTTTTAATATGAGAGTGTATGCTTTACTTTTGTTTTTTTCATTGTGTGTGTATTTCATCTTTTTTCTTTTTTGTAATACATTTTTTTCTTTCATATGAGAGTGTATGCTTTACTTTTGTTTTTTTCATTGTGTGTGTATTTCATCTTTTTTCTTTTTTGTCATACATTTTTTTCTTTCATATGAGAGTGTATGCTTTACTTTTGTTTTTTTCATTGTGTGTTTATTTCATCTTTTTTCTTTTTTTTAATACATTTTTTTCTTTCATATGAGAGTGTATGCTTTACTTTTGTTTTTTTCATTGTGTGTGTATTTCATGTTTTTTCTTTTTTTTAATACATTTTTTTTCATATGAGAGTGTATGCTTTACTTTTGTTTTTTTCATTGTGTGTGTATTTCATCTTTTTTCTTTTTTTTAATACATTTTTTTTAATATGAGAGTGTATGCTTTACTTTTGTTTTTTTCATTGTGTGTGTATTTCATCTTTTTTCTTTTTTTTAATACATTTTTTTCTTTCATATGAGAGTGTATGCTTTACTTTTGTTTTTTTCATTGTGTGTGTATTTCATCTTTTTTCTTTTTTGTAATACATTTTTTTTCATATGAGAGTGTATGCTTTACTTTTGTTTTTTTTCATTGTGTGTGTATTTCATCTTTTTTCTTTTTTTTAATACATTTTCTTTCATATGAGAGTGTATGCTTTACTTTTGTTTTTTTCATTGTGTGTGTATTTCATCTTTTTTCTTTTTTTTAATACATTTTTTTTCATATGAGAGTGTATGCTTTACTTTTGTTTTTTTCATTGTGTGTGTATTTCATCTTTTTTCTTTTTTTTAATACATTTTTTTCATATGAGAGTGTATGCTTTACTTTTGTTTTTTTCATTGTGTGTGTATTTCATCTTTTTTCTTTTTTTTAATACATTTTTTTTCATATGAGAGTGTATGCTTTACTTTTGTTTTTTTCATTGTGTGTGTATTTCATCTTTTTTCTTTTTTTTAATACATTTTTTTCTTTCATATGAGAGTGTATGCTTTACTTTTGTTTTTTTCATTGTGTGTGTATTTCATCTTTTTTCTTTTTTTTAATACATTTTTTTCCTTCATATGAGAGTGTATGCTTTACTTTTGTTTTTTTCATTGTGTGTGTATTTCATCTTTTTTTCTTTTTTTTAATACATTTTTTTCTTTCATATGAGAGTGTATGCTTTACTTTTGTTTTTTTCATTGTGTGTGTATTTCATCTTTTTTCTTTTTTTTAATACATTTTTTTTCATATGAGAGTGTATGCTTTACTTTTATTTTTTCATTGTGTGTGTATTTCATCTTTTTCTTTTTTTTAATACATTTTTTTTCATATGAGAGTGTATGCTTTACTTTTGTTTTTTTCATTGTGTGTGTATTTCATCTTTTTTCTTTTTTTTAATACATTTTTTTCTTTCATATGAGAGTGTATGCTTTACTTTTGTTTTTTTCATTGTGTGTGTATTTCATCTTTTTTCTTTTTTTAATACATTTTTTTTAATATGAGAGTGTATGCTTTACTTTTGTTTTTTTCATTGTGTGTGTATTTCATCTTTTTTCTTTTTTTTAATACATTTTTTTCTTTCATATGAGAGTGTATGCTTTACTTTTGTTTTTTTCATTGTGTGTGTATTTCATCTTTTTTTCTTTTTTTTAATACATTTTTTTCTTTCATATGAGAGTGTATGCTTTACTTTTGTTTTTTTCATTGTGTGTGTATTTCATCTTTTTTCTTTTTTTTAATACATGTTTTTTCATATGAGAGTGTATGCTTTACTTTTGTTTTTTTCATTGTGTGCGTATTTCATCTTTTTTCTTTTTTTTAATACATTTTTTTTCATATGAGAGTGTATGCTTTACTTTTGTTTTTTTCATTGTGTGTGTATTTCATCTTTTTTCTTTTTTTTAATACATTTTTTTTCATATGAGAGTGTATGCTTTACTTTTGTTTTTTTCATTGTGTGTGTATTTCATCTTTTTTCTTTTTTTTAATACATTTTTTTTAATATGAGAGTGTATGCTTTACTTTTGTTTTTTTCATTGTGTGTGTATTTCATCTTTTTTCTTTTTTTTAATACATTTTTTTCTTTCATATGAGAGTGTATGCTTTACTTTTGTTTTTTTCATTGTGTGTGTATTTCATCTTTTTTCTTTTTTTTAATACATTTTTTTTAATATGAGAGTGTATGCTTTACTTTTGTTTTTTTCATTGTGTGTGTATTTCATCTTTTTTCTTTTTTTTAATACATTTTTTTCTTTCATATGAGAGTGTATGCTTTACTTTTGTTTTTTTCATTGTGTGTGTATTTCATCTTTTTTCTTTTTTTTAATACATTTTTTTCTTTCATATGAGAGTGTATGCTTTACTTTTATTTTTTGATTGTGTGTGTATTTCATCTTTTTTTCTTTGTTTTTAATACATATTTTTCTTTCATATGAGAGTGTATGCTTTACTTTTGTTTTTTTTCATTGTGTGTGTATTTCATCTTTTTTCTTTTTTTTAATACATTTTTTTCATATGAGAGTGTATGCTTTACTTTTGTTTTTTCATTGTGTGTGTATTTCATCTTTTTTCTTTTTTTTAATACATTTTTTTTCATATGAGAGTGTATGCTTTACTTTTGTTTTTTTCATTGTGTGTGTATTTCATCTTTTTTCTTTTTTTTTAATACATTTTTTTTAATATGAGAGTGTATGCTTTACTTTTGTTTTTTTCATTGTGTGTGTATTTCATCTTTTTTCTTTTTTGTAATACATTTTTTTCTTTCATATGAGAGTGTATGCTTTACTTTTGCTTTTTTCATTGTGTGTGTATTTCATCTTTTTTCTTTTTTGTAATACATTTTTTTCTTTCATATGAGAGTGTATGCTTTACTTTTGCTTTTTTCATTGTGTGTGTATTTCATCTTTTTTCTTTTTTGTAATACATTTTTTTTTCATATGAGAGTGTATGCTTTACTTTTGTTTTTTTCATTGTGTGTGTATTTCATCTTTTTTCTTTTTTTTAATACATTTTTTTTCATATGAGAGTGTATGCTTTACTTTTGTTTTTTTCATTGTGTGTGTATTTCATCTTTTTTCTTTTTTTTAATACATTTTTTTTAATATGAGAGTGTATGCTTTACTTTTGTTTTTTTCATTGTGTGTGTATTTCATCTTTTTTCTTTTTTGTAATACATTTTTTTCTTTCATATGAGAGTGTATGCTTTACTTTTGCTTTTTTCATTGTGTGTGTATTTCATCTTTTTTCTTTTTTTTAATACATTTTTTTCTTTCATATGAGAGTGTATGCTTTACTTTTGTTTTTTTCATTGTGTGTGTATTTCATCTTTTTTCTTTTTTTTAATACATTTTTTTCATATGAGAATGTATGCTTTACTTTTGTTTTTTTCATTGTGTGTGTATTTCATCTTTTTTCTTTTTTTTAATACATTTTTTTTAATATGAGAGTGTATGCTTTACTTTTGTTTTTTTCATTGTGTGTGTATTTCATCTTTTTTCTTTTTTTTAATACATTTTTTTTAATATGAGAATTTATGCTTTACTTTTGTTTTTTTCATTGTGTGTGTATTTCATCTTTTTTCTTTTTTTTAATACATTTTTTTCTTTCATATGAGAGTGTATGCTTTACTTTTGTTTTTTACATTGTGTGTGTATTTCATCTTTTTTCTTTTTTTTAATACATTTTTTTTCATATGAGAGTGTATGCTTTACTTTTGTTTTTTTCATTGTGTGTGTATTTCATCTTTTTTCTTTTTTTTAATACATTTTTTTTAATATGAGAGTGTATGCTTTACTTTTGTTTTTTTCATTGTGTGTGTATTTCATCTTTTTTCTTTTTTTTAATACATTTTTTTTAATATGAGAATGTATGCTTTACTTTTGTTTTTTTCATTGTGTGTGTATTTCATCTTTTTTCTTTTTTTTAATACATTTTTTTTAATATGAGAGTGTATGCTTTACTTTTGTTTTTTTCATTGTGTGTGTATTTCATCTTTTTTCTTTTTTTTAATACATTTTTTTTAATATGAGAATGTATGCTTTACTTTTGTTTTTTTCATTGTGTGTGTATTTCATCTTTTTTCTTTTTTTTAATACATTTTTTTCTTTCATATGAGAGTGTATGCTTTACTTTTGTTTTTTTCATTGTGTGTGTATTTCATCTTTTTTCTTTTTTTTAACACATTTTTTTTAATATGAGAATGTATGCTTTACTTTTGTTTTTTTCATTGTGTGTGTATTTCATCTTTTTTCTTTTTTTTAATACATTTTTTTCTTTCATATGAGAGTGTATGCTTTACTTTTGTTTTTTACATTGTGTGTGTATTTCATCTTTTTTCTTTTTTTTAATACATTTTTTTTAATATGAGAGTGTATGCTTTACTTTTGTTTTTTTCATTGTGTGTGTATTTCATCGTTTTTCTTTTTTTTAATACATTTTTTACTTTCATATGAGAGTGTATGCTTTACTTTTGTTTTTTTCATTGTGTGTGTATTTCATCTTTTTTCTTTTTTTTAATACATTTTTTTTAATATGAGAGTGTATGCTTTACTTTTGTTTTTTTCATTGTGTGTGTATTTCATCTTTTTTCTTTTTTGTAATACATTTTTTTTAATATGAGAGTGTATGCTTTACTTTTGTTTTTTTTCATTTTGTGTGTATTTCATCTATTTTCTTTTTTTTAATACATTTTTTTTCATATGAGAGTGTATGCTTTACTTTTGTTTTTTTCATTGTGTGTGTATTTCATCTTTTTTCTTTTTTGTAATACATTTTTTTCTTTCATATGAGAGTGTATGCTTTACTTTTGTTTTTTTCATTGTGTGTGTATTTCATCTTTTTTTCTTTTTTGTAATACATTTTTTTCTTTCATATGAGAGTGTATGCTTTACTTTTGTTTTTTTCATTGTGTGTGTATTTCATCTTTTTTCTTTTTTGTAATACATTTTTTTCTTTCATATGAGAGTGTATGCTTTACTTTTGTTTTTTTCATTGTGTGTGTATTTCATCTTTTTTCTTTTTTGTAATACATTTTTTTCTTTCATATGAGAGTGTATGCTTTACTGTTGTTTTTTTCATTGTGTGTGTATTTCTTCTTTTTTCTTTTTTGTAATACATTTTTTTCTTTCATATGAGAGTGTATGCTTTACTTTTGTTTTTTTCATTGTGTGTGTATTTCATCTTTTTTCTTTTTTTTAATACATTTTTTTCTTTCATATGAGAGTGTATGCTTTACTTCATTTTTTTTTATTGTGTGTATTTAATCTTTTTTTCTTGTTATTAATACATTTTTTTCTTTCATATGAGAGTGTATGCTTTACTTCATTTTTTCATTTTGTGTGTATTTCATCTTTTTTTGCTTTTTTATAATACATTTTTTTCTTTCATATGAGAGTGTATGCTTTACTTCATTTTTTCATTTTGTGTGTATTTCATCTTGTTTCTTTTTTTTAATACATTTTTTTCTTTCATATGAGAGTGTATGCTTTACTTCATTTCTTCATTGTGTGTGTATTTCATCTTTTTTTGCTTTTTTTTAATACATTTTTTTCTTTCATATGAGAGTGTATGCTTTACTTCATTTTTTCATTTTGTGTGTATTTCATCTTTTTTCTTTTTTTTAATACATTTTATTCTTTCATATGAGAGTGTATGCTTTACTTCATTTTTTCATTTTGTGTGTATTTCATCTTTTTTTCTTTTTTTTAATACATTTTTTTCTTTCATATGAGAGTGTATGCTTTACTTCATTTTTTCATTTTGTGTGTATTTCATCTTTTTTTGCTTTTTTATAATACATTTTTTTCTTTCATATGAGAGTGTATGCTTTACTTCATTTCTTCATTGTGTGTGTATTTCATCTTTTTTTCTTTTTTTTAATACATTTTTTTCTTTCATATGAGAGTGTATGCTTTACTTCATTTTTTCATTTTGTGTGTATTTCATCTTTTTTTCTTTTTTTTAATACATTTTTTTCTTTCATATGAGAGTGTATGCTTTACTTCATTTTTTTTTATTGTGTGTATTTAATCTTTTTTTCTTTTTTTTAATACATTTTTTTCTTTCATATGAGAGTGTATGCTTTACTTCATTTTTTCATTTTGTGTGTATTTCATCTTTTTTCTTTTTTTTAATACATTTTTTTCTTTCATATGAGAGTGTATGCTTTACTTCATTTTTTCATTTTGTGTGTATTTCATCTATTTTCTTTTTTTTAATACATTTTTTTCTTTCATATGAGAGTGTATGCTTTACTTCATTTCTTCATTGTGTGTGTATTTCATCTTTTTTTCTTTTTTTTAATACATTTTTTTCTTTCATATGAGAGTGTATGCTTTACTTCATTTTTTCATTTTGTGTGTATTTCATCTTTTTTTCTTTTTTTAATACATTTTTTTCTTTCATATGAGAGTGTATGCTTTACTTCATTTCTTCATTGTGTGTGTATTTCATCTTTTTTTCTTTTTTTTAATACATTTTTTTCTTTCATATGAGAGTGTATGCTTTACTTCATTTCTTCATTGTGTGTGTATTTCATCTTTTTTTCTTTTTTTTAATACATTTTTTTCTTTCATATGAGAGTGTATGCTTTACTTCATTTCTTCATTGTGTGTGTATTTCATCTTTTTTTGCTTGTTTTTAATACATTTTTTTCTTTCATATGAGAGTGTATGCTTTACTTCATTTTTTCATTTTGTGTGTATTTCATCTTTTTTCTTTTTTTTAATACATTTTTTTTCTTTCATATGAGAGTGTATGCTTTACTTCATTTTTTCATTTTGTGTGTATTTCATCTTTTTTTCTTTTTTTTAATACATTTTTTTCTTTCATATGAGAGTGTATGCTTTACTTCATTTTTTTTTATTGTGTGTGTATTTCATCTTTTTTTCTTTTTTTTAATACATTTTTTTCTTTCATATGAGAGTGTATGCTTTACTTCATTTCTTCATTGTGTGTGTATTTCATCTTTTTTTGCTTTTTTTTAATACATTTTTTTCTTTCATATGAGAGTGTATGCTTTACTTCATTTTTTCATTTTGTGTGTATTTCATCTTTTCTTCTTTTTTTTAATACATTTTTTCCTTTCATATGAGAGTGTGTGCTTTACTTTTGTTTTTTTCATTGTGTGTGTATTTCATCGTTTTTTCTTTTTTTTTAATACATTTTTTCTTTCATATGAGAGTGTATGCTTTACTTCTTTTTTTCATTGTGTCTGTATTTCATCTTTTTTTTTTTTAATACATTTTTTTCTTTCATATGAGAGTGTATGTATTACTTCTTTTTTTCATTGTGTGTGTATTTCATCTTTTTTTCTTTTTTTTAATACATTTTTTCTTTCATATGAGAGTGTATGTATTACTTCTTTTTTTCATTGTGTGTGTATTTCATCTTTTTTTCTTTTTTTAATACATTTTTTCTTTCATATGAGAGTGTATGCTTTACTTCTTTTTTTCATTGTGTGTGTATTTCATCTTTTTTTCTTTTTTTTAATACATTTTTTTCTTTCATATGAGAGTGTGTGCTTTACTTTTGTTTTTTTCATTGTGTGTGTATTTCATCTTTTTTTCTTTTTTTTTAATACATTTTCTCTTTCATATCAGAGTCTATGCTTTACTTCTTTTTTTCTTTGTGTGTGTATTTCATCTTTTTTTCTTTTTTTTAATACATTTTTTTCTTTCATATAAGAGTGTATGCTTTACTTCATTTTTTTATTGTGTGTGTATTTAATCTTTTTTTCTTTTTTTTAATACACATATTTCGGTTCATTAGTAAATAAGTCATTTTATTTTTTTTTTTTTTGGTTCATTAGTAAATAAGTCATTTTTTTTTTTTTTCGGTGTATTAGAAAATAAGTCATTTTTTTCGGTTCATTAGTAAATAAGTCATTTCATTTTTTTGTTTTTGGTTCATTAGTAAATAAGTAATTTTATTTTATTTTTTTTTCGGTTCATTAGTAAATAAGACGTCTAATTTTTTTTCTGTTCATTAGTAAAGACGTAATGTGATTTATTTATTTTTTTCGGTTAATTAGTAAATAAATCATTTTATTTATTTTTTTCCGGTTCATTAGTAAATAAGTCTTTTTATTTTTTTTTTTTCGCTCCATTAGTCAATAAGTCATTTAATTAATTTTTTTTCTGTTCATTAGTAAATAAGTCATTTTATTTTTTTTTTTCTGTTCATTAGTAAATAAGTTATTTTATTCATTTTTTTCGGGTCATTAGTAAATAAGGTATTTTTTTTTCTGTTCATTAGAAAGTAAGTAATTTTTTTGTCGGTTCATTAGTAAATAAGTCATTTTCTTTTTATTTCAGTTCATTAGTAAAGAAGTTATTTTATTTATTTGTTTTTCGGTTCATTAGTAAATAAGTAATTTTATTTATTTTTTTTCGGTTCATTAGTAAATAAGTCATTTTTTTTTGGTTCATTAGTAAGTAAGCCATTTTTTTCGGTTTATTACTAAATAAGTAATTTTATTTATTTCTATGTTCGGTCATCAGTAAATAAGTCATTTTACTTATTTTTTCGGTTCATTAGTAAATAAGTCATTTATTGTTTGTATGTAATTTTATTTATTTTTTTCGGTTCATTAATAAATTAGGTTTTTTTTTCGGTTTATTAGTAAATAAGTCATTTAATTTTTTTTTTCGGTTCATTAGTAAATTAGTCATTTTATTTTTTTTTTCGGTTCATTACTAAAGAAGTCCTTTTATTTTTTTTTTCGGTTCATTAGTAAATAATTCATTTTATTTCTTTTTTTTTAGGTTCATTAGAAAATAAGTCATTTTTTTCGGTTCATTAGTAAATAAGTCATTTAATTTTTTTTCGGTTCATTAGTAAATAAGTAATTTTATTTTATTTTTTTTCGGTTCATTAGTAAATAAGTCATTTTATTTTTTGTTTTGTTCATTAGTATGTAAGTCATTTTTTTTGGTTCATTAGTGAATAAGTCATTTTATTTTTTTTTATTCATTAGTAAGTAAGTCATTTTTTTCGGTTCATAAGTAAATAAGTCATTTCATTTATTTTTTCTTCGGTTCATCAGTAAATAAGTCATTTTACTTATTTTTTCGGTTCATTAGTAAATAAGTCATATATTGTTTATATGTAATTTTATTTATTTTTGTTTTCGGCTACTTAGTAAATTAGATATTTTATATTTTTTCGGTTCATTAGGAAATAAGTCATTTTATTTTTTTTCGGTTAATTTGTAAATAAGTCATTTAATTTTTTTTTCGGTTCATTAGTAAATCAGACATTTTATTTTATTTTTTCGGTTCATGACTAAAGAAGTAATGTTATTTATTTTTTTCGGTTCATTAGTAAATAAGTCATTTTATTTATTTTTTTCGGTTCATTAGTAAATAAGTCATTTAATTTTTTTTTTCCGTTCCTCAGTAAATAAGTTCATTAGTAAAGAAGACATTTTTTTTCGGTTCATTAATAAATAAGTCATTTGTTTATTTTTTTTGTTTCATTATTAAATAAGTCATTTTATTTATTTTTTTCGGTTCATTAGTAAATAAGACATTTTATTCTTTTTGGTTTATTTGTAAATAAGTCATTTTATTTTTTTTTTCGTTTCATTAGTAAATAAGTCATTTTATTTATTTTTTTCTGTTCATTATTAAATAAGTCATTAGTTTTTATTTTTAAGTTCATTTTTAAACAAGTCATTTTATTTATTTTTTCGGTTCATTAGTAAATAAGTCATTTTATTTTTTTTTTTCGGTTGATTAGTAAATAAGTCATTTTTTTTCGGTTCATTAGTAATTAGTAAATAAGTCATTTTTTTTTCGGTTCATTTGTAAATAAGTCATTTTATTTATTGTTTTTTGGTTCATTAGTAAATATGTCATTTTATTTGTTTTTTTTAGGTTTATTAGTAAATAAGTAGTTTTATTTCATTTTTTTTCAATTAATTTGTAAATAAGTCATGAACTTATTTATTTTTTTCGGTTCATTAGTAGGTAAATAACTTTTTTCGGTTCATTAGTAAATAAGTCTTTTTATTTTTATTTTTCGGTTAATTAGTAAATAAGTCATTTCATTTATTTTCTTTTCGGTTCATTAGTAAATAAGTCATTTTATTTATTTTTTTTTTGGTTCATTAGTAAATCAGTCATTTTATTTATTCTTTTTCGGTTCATTAGTAAATAAGTCATTTTTTTTTTTTTCGGTTCATTAGTAAATAAGTCATTTTATTTATTTTTTCGGTTCATTAGTAAATAAGACATTTTTTTTCGGTTCATTTGTAAATAAGTCATTTTTTTTCGGTTCATTAGTAAATAAGTCATTTTTTTTTGTTCATTAGTAAAAATGACATTTTATTTATTTTCGGTTCATTTGTAAATAAGTCATTTTATTAATTTATTTCGGTTCATTAGTAAATAAGTCATTTTATTTATTGTTTTTCGGTTCATGAGTAAATATGTCATTTTATTAGTTTTGTAAGGTTTATTAGTAAACAAGTCATTTTATTTCATTTTTTCATTTAATTTGTAAATAAGTCATTTTATTAATTTTCTTTTCGGTTCAGTAGTAAATAAGTCATTTTATAAATTTTTGTTTCGGTTCATTTTTTTTGGTATATAAGTAAATAAGTCATGTTCTTTATTTTTTTTTAGTTACTTTAGTAAAACAGTCATTTTTTTTTTCGGTGCATTATTAAATGAGTCATTTTACTTATTTGTTTTCGGTTCATTAGTAAATAAGTAATTTTATTTTGGTTTTTTTGGTTCATTAATAAATAAGTCATTTGTTTTTTTTCGGTTCATTAGTAAATAAGTAATTTTCATTTTTTTTCGGTTCATTAGAAAATAAGACATTTTTTTCGGTTCATTACTAAAAAAGTCATTTGATTTACTTTTTTCGGGTCATTAATAAATAAGTCATGTGTTTATTTTTTTTTGTTTGTTTCATTAGTAAATAAGTCATTTTATTTATTTTTTTCGGTTCATTAGTAAATAAGTCATTTTATTCTTTTCGGTTTAATTGTAAATAAGTCATTTTATTTTTTTTTTCGTTTCATTAGTAAATAAGTTATTTTATTTATTTTTTCGTTTCATTAGTAACTTAGTCATTTTATTTTTTGTTTCGGTTGATTAGTAAAGAATTTTTGTTTCGGTTCTTTTTTTTTTGGTATATAAGTAAATAAGTCATTTTCTTTATTTTTTTTAGGTTCATTAGTAAAAAAAGTCATTTTATTTTTTTTTCGGTGCATTAGTAAATAAGTAATTTTAGTTATTTGGTTTTCGGTCCATTAGTAAATAAGTAATTTTATTTTGGTTTTTTTGTCGGTTAATTAATAAATAAGTCATTTGTTTATTTTTTTCGGTTCATTAGTAAATAAGTAATTTTATTCCTTTTTTTTCGGGTCATTAGTAAAGAAGACATTTTTTCGGTTCATTACTAAATAAGTCATTTTATTTACTTTTTTTCGGTTCATTAATAAATAAGTCATGTGTTTATTTTTTTTTGTTTCATTAGTAAATAAGTCATTTTATTTATTTTTTTCGGTTCATTAGTAAATAAGACATTTTATTCTTTTCGGTTTATTTGTAAATAAGTCATTTTGTTTTTTTTTTTTCGTTTCATTAGTAAATAAGTCATTTTATTTATTTTTTCTGTTCATTATTAAATAAGTCATTAGTTTTTATTTTTTAAGTTCATTTTTAAATAAGTAATTTTATTTATTTTTTCGGTTCATAAGTAAATAAGTCATTTTATTCTTTTCGGTTTATTTGTAAATAAGTCATTTTATTTTTTTTTTCGTTTCATTAGTAAATAAGTTATTTTATTTATTTTTTCGGTTCATTAGTAACTTAGTCATTTTATTTTTTATTTCGGTTGATTAGTAAAGAAGTCATTTTTTTTCGGTTCATGAGTAAATAAGTCATTTTATTTTTTTTTCGGTTCATTAGTAAGTAAGATGTGTTATTTTTTTTTCGGTTCATTAGTAAATAAGTCATTTTATTTTTTTTCGGTTCATTAGTAAATAAGTCATTTTATTTTTTTCGGTTCATTAGTAAATAAGTCATTTTATTATTTGGTTTTTCGGTTCATTAGTATGTAAATCATTTTTTTCGGTTCATTAGTAAATAAGTCATTTTATTTTTATTTTTCGCTTCATTAGTAAATAAGTCATTTCATTTATTTTTTTTCGGTTATTAGTAAATAAGTCATTTTATGTATTTTTTTTTTTCGTTTCATTAGTAAATAAGTCATTTTATTTATTTATTTTTCATCGATTCATTAGTAAATGAGTCATTTTATTTATTTTCTGTTCGGTTCATTAGTAAATAAGTCAGTTTATTTATTTTTTTTTTCGGTTTATTAGTAAATCAGTCATTTTATTTATTTTTTTTCGGTTCATTAGTAAATAAGTCATTTTATAAATTTATTTCGGTTCATTAGTAAATAAGTCATTTTATTTATTTTTTTTGGTTCATTAGTAAATAAGTCATTTTTTTTCGGTTCATTTGTAAACAAGTCATTTTATTTATTGTTTTCTGGTTCATTAGTAAATATGTCATTGTATTTGTGTTTTTAGGTTTATTAGTAAATAAGTAATTGTATTTCATTTTTTTTCAATTAATTTGTAAATAAGTCATTTTATTAATTTTTTTTTCAGTTCATTAGTAAATAAGTCATTTTATAAATTTTTGTTTCGGTTCTTTTTTTTTGGTATATAAGTAAATAAGTCATTTTCTTTATTTTTTTTTAGGTTCATTAGTAAAAAAAGTCATTTTATTTTTTTTTTCGGTGCATTAGTAAATAAGTTATTTTAGTTATTTGGTTTTCGGTTCATTAGTAAATAAGTAATTTTATTTTGGTTTTTTGTGTCGGTTCATTAATAAATAAGTCATTTGTTTATTTTTTTCGGTTCATTAGTAAATAAGTAATTTTATTCCTTTTTTTTCGGGTCATTATTAAAGAAGACATTTTTTTCGGTTTATTACTAAATAAGTCATTTTATTTACTTTTTTTCGGTTCATTAATAAATTAGTCATGTGTTTATTTTTTTTTGTTTCATTAGTAAATAAGTCATTTTATTTATTTTTTTCGGTTCATTAGTAAATAAGACATTTTATTCTTTTCGGTTTATTTGTAAATAAGTCATTTTTTTTTTTTTTTCGTTTCATTAGTAAATAAGTCATTTTATTTATTTTTTCTGTTCATTATTAAATAAGTCATTAGTTTTTATTTGTTAAGTTCATTTTTAAATAAGTAATTTTATTTATTTTTTCGGTTCATAAGTAAATAAGTCATTTTATTTTTTTTTTTTCGGTTGATTAGTAAATAAGTCATTTTTTTCGGTTCATTAGTAAATAAGTCATTTTTTTTCGGTTCATTAGTAAATAAGTCATTTCATTTATTTTTTTTCGGTTATTAGTAAATAAGTCATTTAATGTATTTTTTTTTTGGTTCATTAGTAAATAAGTCATTTTATTTATTTATTTTTCTTCGGTTCATTAGTAAATGAGTCATTTTATTTATTTTCTGTTCGGTTCATTAGTAAATAAGTCAGTTTATTTATTTTTTTCGGTTCATTAGTAAATCAGTCATTTTATTTATTTTTCGGTTCATTAGTAAATAAGTCATTTTATTAATTTTTTTTCGGTTCATTAGTAAATAAGTCATTTTATAAATTTATTTCGGTTCATTAGTAAAGAAGTCATTTTATTTATTTTTTTTGGTTCATTAGTAAATAAGTCATTTTTTTTCGGTTCATTTGTAAACAAGTCATTTTATTTATTGTTTTTTGGTTCATTAGTAAATATGTCATTTTATTTGTTTTTTTAGGTTTATTAGTAAATAATAATTGTATTTCATTTTTTTTCAATTAATTTGTAAATAAGTCATTTTATTAATTTTTTTTTCAGTTCATTAGTAAATAAGTCATTTTATAAATTTTTGTTTCGGTTCTTTTTTTTTTGGTATATAAGTAAATAAGTCATTTTCTTTATTTTTTTAGGTTCATTAGTAAAAAAAGTCATTTTATTTTTTTTTCGGTGCATTAGTAAATAAGTCATTTTAGTTATTTGGTTTTCGGTTCATTAGTAAATAAGTAATTTTATTTTGGTTTTTTTGTCGGTTAATTAATAAATAAGTCATTTGTTTATTTTTTCGGTTTATTAGTAAATAAGACATTTTATTTATTTTTTCGGTTCATTAGTAAATAAGACATTTTTTTTCGGTTCATTTGTAAACAAGTCATTTTTTTTTGTTCATTAGTAAATAAGTCATTTCTTTGTTCATTGGTAAAATGACATTTTATTTTTTTTCGGTTCATTAGTAAATAAGTCATTTTATTTATTTTTTTTGCTTCATTAGTAAATAAGTCATTTTATTTTTTGTCGGTTCATTTGTAAATAAGTCATTTTATTTATCGTTTTTCGGTTCATTAGTAAATATGTCATTTTATTAGTTTTTTAAGGTTTATTAGTAAATAAGTCATTTTATTTCATTTTTTTCAATTAATTTGTAAATAAGTCATTTTATTAATTTTTTTTTCGGTTCAGTAGTAAATAAGTCATTTTATTTATTTTTTTTTCAGTTCATTAGTAAATAAGTCATTTTATAAATTTTTGTTTCGGTTCATTTTTTTTTTGGTATATAAGTAAATAAGTCATTTACTTTATTTTTTGTGAGTTCATTAGTAAAAAAAGTCATTTTATTTTTTTTTTTCGGTGCATTAGTAAATGAGTCATTTTAGTTATTTGTTTTTCGGTTCATTACTAAATAAGTAATTTTATTTTCGTTTTTTTTGGTTCATTAATAAATAAGTCATTTGTTTATTTTTTTCGGTTCATTAGTAAATAAGTAATTTTATTCATTTTTTTTTCGGTTCATTAGTAAATAAGACATTTGTTTTCGGTTCATTACTAAATAAGTCATTTTATTTACTTTTTTTCGGGTCATTAATAAATAAGTCATGTGTTTATTCTTTTTGTTGTTTCATTAGTAAATAAGACATTTTATTCTTTTCGGTTTATTTGTAAATAAGTCATTTTTTTTTTTTTCGTTTCATTAGTAAATAAGTAATTTTATTTATTTACTTCTGTTCATTATTAAATAAGTCATTAGTTTTTATTTTTTTAAGTTCATTTTTAAATAAGTCATTATATTTATTTTTTGGTTCATTAGTAAATAAGTCATTTTATTTGTTTTTTCGGTTGATTATTAAAGAAGTCATTTTTTTCGGTTCATTAGTAAATAAGTCATTTTATGTTTTTTTCGGTTTATTATTAAATAAGTCATTTTATTATTTTTTTTCGGTTCATTAGTATGTAAATCATTTTTTTCGGTTCATTAGTAAATAAGTCTTTTTATTTTTATTTTTCGCGTCATTAGTAAATAAGTCATTTCATTTATTTGTTTTCGGTTATTAGTAAATAAGTCATTTTATGTATTTTTCTCGGTTCATTAGTAAATAAGTCATTTTATTTATTTTTTTGGTTTTTTAGTAAAAAAGACAATTTATTTTTGTTCGGTTCATTAGTAAATAAGTCATTTTTAAGTTCATTAGTAAACAAGTCATTTTTTCTTTCGGTTCATTAGTAAATAAGTAATTCGTTTTATATTTTATTTGGTTAATGAGTAAACAAGACTTTTTTTCGGTTCATTAGTAAATGCGTCATTTTCTTTATTTTTTTTCGGTTCATTAGTTAATAAGTTATTTTATTTTTGTTTCATTTCATTAGTAAATAAGTCATTTTATTTTTTTTTTGTTTCGATTCATTAGTAAAGAAGTCATTTTATTTAATTTTTTTTGGTTCATTAGTAAATAAGTCATTTAATTTTTTTTTTTCGGTCCATTAGTAAATAAGGCATTTTCTTTTCGGTTCATTAGTAAATAAGTCATTTTATTTTTATTTTTTCAGTTTATTAGTAAATAAGTAATTTTTTTTCTGTTCATTAGTAAATAAGTAATTTTATTTATTTTTTTTTCGGTTCATTAGTAAATAAGTCATTTTATTATTTTTCGGTTTATTAGTAAATAAGATGTTTTATTTGTTTTCGGTTCATTAGTAAATAAGTCATTTTATTTTTTTTTTCGGTTCATTAGTAAATAAGTCATTTTATTTATTTATTTCGGTTTATTAGTAAATAAGTCATTTTATTTATTTTATTGGTTCATTAGTAAATAAGTCATTTTATTTTTTTTCGGTTCATTTGTAAATAAGTCATTTTATTTATTGTTTTTTTGTTCATTAGTAAATATGTCATTTTATTATTTTAATTAGGTTCATTAGTAAATAAGTCATTTTATTTCATTTTTTTCAATTAATTTGTAAATAAGTCGTTTTATTTATTTTTTTTTCGGTTCATTAATAAATAAGTCATTTTATTTATTTTGTTTCAGTTCATTAATAAATAAGTCATTTTATAAATTTTTGTTTCGGTTCATTAGTAAATAAGTTATTTTTTTTAGGTTCATTAGTAAAAAAGTCATTTTATTTTTTTTTTCGGTGCATTAGTAAATAAGTCATTTTAGTTATTTGTTTTTCTGTTCATTAGTAAATAAGTAATTTTATTTTGTTTTTTTTTCGGTTCATTAATAAATAAGTCATTTGTTTATTTTTTTCGGTTCATAAGTAAATTAGTCATTTTAATTATTTTTTCTTTCGGTTAATTTGTAAATAAGTCATTTTATTTTATTTTGTTAAGTTCATTAGTAAATAAGTAATTTTTTTATTTTTTTCGGTTCATTAGTAAATAAGTCATTTTATTAATTTTTTCCGGTTCATTAGTAAATAAGTCATTATTTTTTTTATTTTTTTTTTCGTTTCATTAGTAAATAAGTAATTTTATTTATTTTTTTTTTCGGTTTATTATTAAAAAAGTCATTTTATTTATTTTTTTTCGGTTTATTAGGAAATAAGACATATTTTTCGGTTCATTAGAAAATAAGTCATTTACGTTTTTTTCGGTTCATTAGTAAATAAGTCATATTATTTTTTTTTGGTTCATTAGTAAATAAGACATTTAATTTATTTTTTTAGTTCATTAGTAAATAGGTCATTTTATTTATTTTTTTGCGGTTCATTAGTAAATAAGTCATTTTATTTATTTTTTTCGGTTCATTAGTAAATAAGTTTTTTATTTTTTTGTTTTTTAGTTCATTAATAAATAAGTAATTTTATTTGTTTTTCGGTTCATTAGTAAATAAGTCATTTTTTTTCGGTTAATTAGTAAATAAGTAATTTTATTTATTTTTTTTGTTTATTAGTAAGTAAGACATTTTATTTTTTTCGGTTCATTTGTAAATAAGTAATTTTTTTAAGTTCATTAGTAAATAAGTCATTGTTTCTTCGGTTAATTAGTAAATAAGTAATTTTATTTATTTTTTTTTTGGTTAATTACTAAATACGACATTTTTTTCGGTTCATTAGTAAATAAGACATTTTATTTTTTTGTTTCGGTTCATTAGAAAATAAGTAATTTTATTTATTTCTGTTCATTAGTAAATAAGTCATTGTATTTTTTTCGGTTCATTAGTCAAGAAGTCATTTTATTTATTTATTTTCGGTTCATTAGTAAATAAGTTATTTTATTTTTTTTGGTTCATTAATAAATAAGTCATTTTATTTTTTTATTCGGTTCATTAGTATATAAGTATTAATATTTTAATTTTTTCGGTTTATTAGTAAAAAAGTAATTTTCTTTATTTGTTTTCGGTTCATTAGTAAATAAGTCATTTTATTTATTCTTTTTCGGTTCATTAGTAAGTAAGTCATGGTATTTTTTTTTTCGGTTCATTAGTAAATAAGTCATTTTATTTATTTTTTCTCGGTTCATTAGTAAACAAGTCATTTTATTTTTTTTGTTTTTTGGTTCATTTGTAAATAAGTAATTTTATTTTTTTTTCGGTTCATTAGTAAATAAGTAATTTTTTATCGGTTCATTAGAAAATAAGTCATTTTATGTTTTGTGTTTATTTTTTTTTTTTTCAGTGCATTAGTAAATAAGTCATTTTATTTTATTTTTTTTCGGTTCATAAGTAAATAAGTCATTTTATATATTTTTGTCGGTTAATTACTAAATAAGTCATTTTATTTATTTTTTTTTCGGTTCATTAGTAAATAAGTAATGTCATTTTTTTAGGTTTATTAGTAAATAAGTCATTTTATTTTAATTTTTTTCGATTCATTAGTAAATATGTCATTTTATTTATTTTTTTTTGTTCATTAGTAAATAAGTCATTTTATTTATTAATTTTTCGGTTCATTAGTAAATAAGTCATTTTATTAATTGTTGTGTCGGTTCATTAGTAAAGAAGACATTTTATTTTTTTCTTTCATTAGTAAATAAGTCATTTTATTTTTTTTTCGGTTCATTAGTAAATAAGTAATTTTATGTATTTTTTTCGGTTCATTAGTAAAAAAGTAATTTTGTTTATTTATTTACGGTTCATTAGTAAATAAGTAATTTTATTTTTTTGTGTTTGGTTCATTAGTAAATAAATAATTTTATTTTTTTTTTTCGGTTCATTAGTAAATAAGTCATTTTATTTTTTTTGCAGTTCATTAGTAAATAAGTCATTTTATTTATTTTTTTTCGGTTCATTAATAAATAAGTCATTTTATTAATTGTTGTTTCGGTTCATTTGTAACTAAGACATTTTATTTTTTCGTTTCATAAGTAAATCAGTCATTTTATATTTTTTGTTTCGGTTCATTAGTAAATAAGTAATTTTATTTTTTTTTTTTTTCGGTTCATTAGTAAATAAGTCTTTTAATTTTTTTTTTCAGTTCATTAGTAAAGAAGTCATTTTATTCATTTATTTTCGGTTCATTAGTAAATAAGTCATTTTATTTTTTTGTTTCGGTTCATTAGTAAATAAGTCTTTTATTTTATTTTCGGTTCATTAGTAAAGAAGTCATGTTATTTATTTATTTTCGGTTCATTAGTTAATTAGTCATTTTTTTTTCGGTTCATTAGTAAATAAGTCATTTTATTTATTTTTGTTTCGGGTTATTAGTAAGGAAGTCATTTTATTTTTTTTCGGTTCATTAGTAAATAAGTCATTTTTTTCGGTTCATTAGTATATAAGTCATTATTTTTTTTTGTTCATTAGTAAATAAGTCATTTTTTTCGGTCCATTAGTAAATAAGACGCTTTTTTTCGGTTCATTAGTACACAAGTCATTTTATTTTTTTTTCGGTTCATTAGTAAATAAGTCATTTTTTTTTTTTTTTTTTTCGGTTCATTAGTCAATAAGACATTTTATTATTGTTTTCGGTTCATTAGTGAATAAGTTATTTTATTTTATTTTTTTCGGTTAATTAGTAAATAAGTCATTTTATTTTTTTGTTGTTCATTAGTAAATAAGTCATTTTATTTATTTTTTTTGGTTCATTAGTAAATAAGTCCTTTTATATATATTTTTTTCGGTTCATTAGTAAATACTCATTTTATTTTATTTGTTTCGGTTCATTAATAAATAAGTCATTTTATTTTTTGTTCGGTACATTTGTATATAAGTCATTTTTTTCGGTTCATTAGTAAAACAGTCATTTTATTTTTTTTTTTAAGGTTTATTAGTAAATAAGCCATTTTATTTTATTCTTCACTTCATTAGTAAATAAGTCATGTTATTTTTTTTACGGTTCATTAGTAAATAAGTAATTTTATTTATTTTTTTTTCGGTTCATTAGTAAATAAGTCATTTTATTTATTTTTTTTCGGTTCATTAATAAATAAGTCATTTTATTAATTGTTGTTTCGGTTCATTTGTAAATAAGACATTTTATTTTTTCGTTTCATAAGTAAATCAGTCATTTTATATTTTTTGTTTCGGTTCATTAGTAAATAAGTAATTTTATTTTTTTTTTTTCGGTTCATTAGTAAATAAGTCTTTTAATTTTTTTTTCAGTTCATTAGTAAAGAAGTCATTTTATTCATTTATTTTCGGTTCATTAGTAAATAAGTCATTTTATTTTTTTGTTTCGGTTCATTAGTAAATAAGTCTTTTATTTTATTTTCGGTTCATTAGTAAAGAAGTCATGTTATTTATTTATTTTCGGTTCATTAGTTAATTAATCATTTTTTTTTTCGGTTCATTAGTAAATAAGTCATTTTATTTATTTTTGTTTCGGGTTATTAGTAAGGAAGTCATTTTATTTTTTTTCGGTTCATTAGTAAATAAGTCATTTTTTTCGGTTCATTAGTATATAAGTCATTATTTTTTTTTTGTTCATTAGTAAATAAGTAATTTTTTTCGGTCCATTAGTAAATAAGACGCTTTTTTTCGGTTCATTAGTACACAAGTCATTTTATTTTTTTTTCGGTTCATTAGTAAATAAGTCATTTTTTTTATTTTTTTCGGTTCATTAGTCAATAAGACATTTTATTATTGTTTTCGGTTCATTAGTGAATAAGTTATTTTATTTTTTTGTTGTTCATTAGTAAATAAGTCATTTTATTTATTTTTTTTGGTTCATTAGTAAATAAGTCATTTTATATATATTTTTTTCGGTTCATTAGTAAATACTCATTTTATTTTATTTGTTTCGGTTCATTAATAAATAAGTCATTTTATTGTTTGTTCGGTACATTAGTATATAAGTCATTTTTTTTCGGTTCATAAGTAAAACAGTCATTTTATTTTTTTTTTTAAGGTTTATTAGTAAATAAGCCATTTTATTTTATTCTTCACTTCATTAGTAAATAAGTCATGTTATTTTTTTTACGGTTCATTAGTAAATAAGTAATTTTATTTATTTTTTTTTCGGTTCATTAGTAAATAGGTCATTTTATTTATTTTTTTTCTGTTCATTCTTAAATAAGTAATTTTATTTTTTTTCTTCTGTCCATTAGTAAATAAGTCATTTTATTTTTTTTCTGGTTCATTAGAATTTTATTTTTTTTCGGTTAATTAATAAATAAGTCATTTAATTTATTGTTTTTTCGGTTCATTAGTAAGTCATTTTATTAATTTATTTTTTTTTGTTCATTAGTAAATAAGTCATTTTATTTTGTTTTTGTCGGTTCATTAACAAATAAGTCATTTTCTTTTTTTTCGGTTCATTAGTAAATAAGTTATATTATTTTTATTTTTTTCGGTTTATTAGTAAAGAAGTAATTTTCTTTATTTTTTTCGATTCATTAGTAAATAAGTCGTTTTATTTATTTTTTTCGGTTCATTAGTAAATAAGTCATTTTTTTTTCGGTTCATTAGTAAATAAGTCATTTAGTTTTTTTTTCGGTTCATTAGTGAATAAGTCATTTTATTTAATTTTTTCGATTCATTAGTGAACAAGACATTTTATTTTTTTTCGGTTCATTAGTAAATAAATCATTTTTTTCAGTTAATTAGTAAATAAGTCTTTTTATTTATTTTTTTGGTTCATTAGTAAATAAGACATTTTATTGTGTTCGGTCGATTAGTAACTAAGTCATTTTATTTATTTTTTTTGGCCGCATGTGTAAATAAGTCATTTTTTTTTCGGTTCATTAGTAAATAAGTCATTTTATTTTTTTTTGGTTCATTTGTAAATAAGTCATTTTATTGATTTTTTTACGGTTTATTAGTAAATAAGTCGTTTTATTTTAGTTTTTTTTCGGTTCATTAGTAAATATGTAATTTTATTTTTTTTAGGTTCATAATAAATAAGACATTTTATTTTTGGGGGGGGTTCATTAGCAAATAAGTCATTTTATTTTTTTTTTCGTTCATTTGTAAATAAGTCATTTTATTAATTTGTTTTTCGGTTTATTAATAAGTAAGTAATTTTATTTTTTTTCTGGTTCATTAGTAATTAAGTCATTGTATTTATTTTTTTCGGTTCATTAGTAAATAAGTCATTTTATTTTTTTTCGGTTCACTAGTAAATAAGTCATTTAATTTTTTTTTCGCTTCATTAGTAAATAAGTAATTTTATTTATTTTTTTCGGTTCATTAGTATATAAGTCATGTTATTTTTTTATTTTTTTTTGTTCATTAGTAAATAAGTAATTTTTTTTCGGTTCATTAGTAAATAAATTATTTCATTTTTTTTCGGTTCATTAGAAAATAAGTCATTTTATTTTTTTGTGTGTTCATTAGTAAATAAGTGATTTTATTTATTTTTTTCAGTGCATTAGTAAATAAGTCATTTTATTTAATTTTTTTCCGATCATTAGTAAATAAGTCATTTTATGTATTTTTTTTAGTTCATAACTAAATTAGTCATTTAATTTATTGTTTTTTCGGTTCATTAGTAAATAAGTAATTTTTTTTTTTAAGGTTTATTAGTAAATAAGTCATTTTATTTTTTTTTTCGGTTCATTAGTAAATAAGTCATTTTATTTATTTTTTTTTCGGTTCATTAGTAAATAAGTAATTTTATGTATTTTTTTTTCGGTTCATTAGTAAATAAGTCATTTTATTTATTTATTTATTTACGGTTCCTTAGTAAATAAGTAATTTTATGTTTTGTTTTTGGTTCATTAGTAAATAAGTCAGTTTATTTTTTTTTTCGGTTGATTAGTAAGTAAGTCATGGTGTTTATTTTTTTTCGGTTCATTTTAAATAAGTCATTTTGTTAATTTTTGTTTCGGTTCATTAGTACATAAAACATTTTATTTTTTTCGTTTCATTAGTAAATAAGTCATTTTATTTATTTATTTTTGGTTCATTAGTAAATAAGACATTTTATTTTTTTTCGGTTCATTAGTAAATAAATCATTTTTTTTTTCGGTTCATTAGTAAATAAGTCATTTTATTCATTTTTTTTCGGGTAATTAGTAAATAAGTCATTTTATTTTTTTCGGTTCATTAGTAAATAAGTCATTTTTGTTTCGGTTCATTAGTATACAAGTTATTTTTTTCGGTTCATTAGTAAATAAGACGTTTTATTTTTTTTCTGTTCATTAGTAAACAAGTCATTTTATTTTTTTTCGGTTCATTAGTAAATAAGTAATTTTATTCTTTTTTTTGTGTTCATTAGTAAATAAGTCATTTTTTTTTTTTTTTTGTTCATTATTGAAGAAGTCATTTTATTTATTTTTTTTCGGTTCATTAGTAAATAAGTCATTTTATTTATTTTTTCGGTTCATTAGTAAATAAGTCATTTTACTTTTTTTCGGTTCATTAGTAAATAAGTCATTTTATTTTTTTTCGGTTCATTAGTAAATAGGTCATTTTATTTATTTTTTTTTTTCATTAGTAAATAGATCATTTTTTTTCAGTTGATTAGTATATAAGTCATTTTATTTATTTTTTCGGTGCATTAGTAAATAAGACATTTTATTTTTTGTTTCGGTTCATTAGTATATAAGTCATTTTATTTATTGTTTTACGGTTCCTTAGTAAATAAGTCATTTTATTTTTTTTTTGGTTCATGTGTAAATAAGTCATGGTATTTATTTTTACGGTTCATTAGTAAATAAGTTATTTTATTTATTTTTTTTCGGTTCATTAGTAAATCAGTCATTTAATTTTTTTAGGTTTATTAGTAAATAAGAAAATTTTTTTTTTTGTTGTTTATTAGTAAATAAGTCATTTTATTAATTTTGTTTTCGGTTCATTAGTAAATAAGTTATTTTATTTATTTTTTTTCGGTTAGTTAATAAGTAAGTCATTTTATTTGTTTTTCGGTTCATTAGTAAATAAGTCATTGTATTTATTGTTTTTCGGTTCATTAGTAAATGAGTCATTTTATTTATTTTTTTCGGTTCATTAGTAAATAAGTCATTTAATTTTTTTTCGGTTCATTAGTAAATAAGTCATTTTATTTATTTTTTTCGGTTCATTAGTAAATAAGTCATTTTATTTTTTGTTTTTTGGTTTATAAGTAAATAAGTTATTTTATTTATTTTGTTTTCGGTTCATTAGTAAAGAATCATTTCATTTTTTTTTCGGTTCATTAGTAAATAAGTCATTTTATTTTTTTTGTTTGGTTCTTTGATAAATAAGTCATTTTATTTTTTTTTCGGTTCATTAGTAAATAAGTAATTTTTGTGTGTTTATTAGTAAATAAATCATTTTTTTTCGGTTCATTATTAAATAAGTCATTTTATTTTTTTATTTCGGTTCATTAGTAAATAAGTCAATTTATTTTTTGTTTCGGTTCGTTAGTAAATAAGTGATTTTATTAATTTTTGTTTCTGTTCATTAGTAAATAAGACATTTTATTTTTTTCGGTTCATTAGTAAATAAGTCATTTTATTTTTTTTTCCGGTTCATTAATGAAGTAGTCATGTTATTTATTTTTTTCGGTTCATTAGTAAATAAGTCATTTTCTTTATTTTTTTTCGGTTCACTAGTAAATAAGTTGTTTTATTATTTTTTTGGTTCATTAGTAAATAAGTCATTTTATTTATTTTTTTTCGGTTCATTAGTTAATAAGTCATTTTATTTTTTTTTCGGTTTATTAGTAAATAAGTTATTTTTTTTTGTTCATTAGTAAATATTTCATTTTTTTTCAGTTTATTAGTATATAAGTCATTTTATTTATTTTTTCGGTTCATTAGTAAATAAGACATTTTATTTTTTTGGTTCATTAGTAAATAAGTGATTATATTTTTTTTTTTGGTTCATTAGTAAATAAGTCATTTTACTTTTTTGTTTGGTTTATTTGTAAATAAGTAATTTTATTGTTTTTTTTACGGTTCATTAGTAAATAAGTCATTTTATTTTTTTTTCGGTTCATTAGTAAATAAGTCATTTAATTTTTTTAGGTTCATTAGTAAATAAGACATTGTATTTTATTTTTTTTGGTTTATTAGTATATAAGTCGTGTTATTTATTTTTTTTCGGTTCATTAGTAAATAAGTCATTTTATTTTTTTTATCGGTTTATTAATAAGTAAGTCATTTTATTTTTTTTCGGTTCATTAGTAAATAACTCATTGTATTTATTTTTTTCGGTTCATTAGTAAATAAGTCATTTTATTTTTTTTCGGTTCATTAGTAAATAAGTCATTTAATTTTGGTTTTCGCTTCATTAGGAAATAAGTCATTTTATTTATTTGTTTTCGGTTCATTAGTAAATAAGTCATTTTATTTTTTTTTCGGTTCATTAGTAAATTAGTCATTTTATTTATTTTTTTTTTTTTGGTTCATTAGTAATAAAGTCATTTTATTTTTTTTTTCGGTTCATTAGTAAATAAGTCATATTATTGTTTTTTTTCAGTACGTTAGTATATAAGCCATGTTCTTTTTCGGTGCATTAGTAAATAAGTCATTTTTTTTATTTACTTCATTAGTAAATAAGTCATGTGTTTTTGTTTACGGTTCATTAGTAAATAAGTCATTGTATTTTTTTTCGGTTTATTAATAAATAATTCATTTTATTGGGTTTTTTTCGTTTCATTAGTAAATAATCATTTTATTTTTTTTTCGCTGCATTAGTAAATAAGTCATTTTTTTCTGGTTCATTAGTAAATAAATCCTTTTTTTTTTCGGTTCATTAGTAAATAAGTCATTTTATTTATTGTTTATTCGGTTCATTAGTAAATAAGTCATTTTTTTCTGGTTCATTAGTAAATAAGTCCTTTTATTTTGTTTCGGTTCATTAGTAAATAAGTCATTTTATTTATTGTTTATTCGGTTCATTAGTAAATAAGTCATTTTATTTTTTTTTCTCTTCATTATTAAAGAAGTCATTTTATTTATTTTTTTCGGTTCATTAGTAAATATGTCATGTTATTTTATTTTTTCGGTTCATTAGTAAATAAGTCATTTTTTTTTTGTCCATTAGTAAATAAGTCATTTTATTTTTTTTTCGGTTCATTAGTAAATAAGTCATTTTATTTTTTTTTTTTTCGGTTCATTAGTAAATAAGTCATTTTTTTTATTTTTTTCTTCGGTTCATTAGTAAATAAGTCATTTTATTTTTTTTTTTTTTTGGTTTATTAGTAAATAAGTCATTATCTTTATTTTTTTCGGTTGATTAGTAAATAAGTCATTTTATGTATTTTTTTTCGGTTCATTAGTAAATAAGTCATTTTTTTTCGGTTCATTAGTAAATAAGTCATTTTTTTATTTTTTTTTTTTTCGGTTCATGAGTAAATAATCATTTTATTTTTTTTCGGTTCATTAGTAAATCAGACATTTTATTTTTTTTGTCTGTTCATTAGTAAATAAGAGATTTTATTTTTTTTTTACTTCAACTGTAAACCGAAAACGAAACTCTCGCTCTTCACCTGCAAACAACACACGTACACCGCTTTCAAACCATCAAATGTTGAGTCAAATCCATAACAGAGCTAACATCTATTTTACGCCAGTTACCCTGAACGTCTGTTGGGCTGGGAAAGTATTTCTCAACTCACGCACGCACATGCGCATATACATGTTGTCTGCTGATTGGATATAAATTCATTTTTAATATTCCTAACATTTCTCACTCAACATTTCATGATGGAAACAAATGAGCATTAAATAGCATTTAATAACTTTCACTGAAATGTCATTTGTGTAATAAGGAAGTGGGGAAGTGTTAATTACGATTTTTCAGTGGATTTCTTTTTAAACTATCGACTCACACTTCTTTAATATCTCAGCTAATGACCCCCTGCCGTCCTGCAAGGACTCTTAAAATATGAACAAACATTTAATGTAAACATGTTTGATCATTTCTACCGCACATTGTTTGTGTATTTTTTATTGTGTTGTGTTTTTCGTCTGACACTTCACTCATTCACTAGCAGTGTCAGAAATCGATTTTAAGAATGCGTGAAAAAAATTGAATAATTCGACCCCCTATTTTTACAAGCTTATAACTACTTGAAAAATGTAATTCAAAACCTTTTTTTTTCAATTATAGGAGCAAAGACCAATTCTTTTTTAAATAACAGGTTTAATAGCAAATCATGCAATATTTGTTTTTTAAATCGGCTTTCTTTAAAAAAGATTTGAAGAAAATCAACGCAATTTTACTTCCTTCGTGTATAAAAAATCAATATAAATTCTAAATATCACTTACCTACAAAACCATTCAATGTGTTGTTCCATTCTTCATTGTTAAGAATTTATCTATATTGATATTTTAAATTCCATTTATTTTTTTAAATAAAAGAATTTTTTAAACGACTATTTGAAAAACGCGCGATCATGGAAGCATTTTTCGAAAAACCAGAAATAATCTTTCTTCTTGTTTTGAACTACGGATGAACAAAAAGACATAAAAACCACACGTTCGCGTTAGGCGTGTAGCCTTGTACCTGGAGAAATATGTGTTCTCATAGTTTAAAAATAGTTAAATTTTACTTATAAGATTATTCCTTTAAACAAAAAACACTCCAGGAATTTTTTTTCTTTTCTCAAAGAAATACATAAATTTTTGATTCATTATATTTTCATTCTTTTTTGTCGAGTGAAATTTTATTTTAAAAATCTAAAAAAAAGAAAATATTGTATGAAATAGAAAAAAATGTAGTTATCATCCATTACTTACTGGACAATATAAGCAGAACATAGGCTTTCAATTAAAAAAAAATCACCGTGTTTTTGTTTTTTTTTTGTTTTTTTTTTAATGGTTTTACACTTTGGACTTTACAGGTAAATTTCCAAAAAACACTTCTTTTTGTTTTAATTTACAATATATTATTTATTGATCTTTTATCTTCAATTTGTGATATATAAAACTCTGGTACATAAATTAATTATTAAAATTTTAATAGACATTTCAAAATGGGGGTGAATTTTAAAAAAAAAACGTTTGTCTAAAATATTATATTCGGTTTATTGGAAAGAGCATAAAATTTCACGTTGACCCTGAAAATATCGTAAAAATTGAACCAATAGAAAATTTTGATAGATTTTTAAAGTTTAAAAATTGGAAAAAATTAACTCGTAAAATTCAATTGATTTCATTACGTAAAAAAAATGGCTGCATTAAGGCGCACCGGCACTGTTTTAAAAAATAATAATATTTCTATTATTTTTTAAACAACTTTAATATATTATTTTGGAAGTATATTCCATAAAAAAAATAAACAACCCACTTTTAAAAGAGAAATTACGAGTTTTTTTTTTATATTTTATTCGCAGTTTCGTGTTAGGGTGTCAAAAATTCCCCCAAAATTCTGACACACCTACTCATTCACTCACACTCAATAATTATCTGAAACTGTTTTCCTAAAAATGCTTGTTAAACCAGCTATACCAAGATTATAATCCAGAAACTAAAACCCTAAAAAAGGACCTTCCAAATCTTTATTTAACTACAAGACAAACATTTGCTTTAGACACCGATTTTTTTGTTGTTATTTTTATTAATTTATTTATTTTTTTGTCTTTTCATAAGATATTTAAAAAGCTGCAAATTAATAATTTTTCAAAATCCGTTTTACTTGTACGAATTTGTCCTCCAACCTTGTTGTAAATTACTTTTGAAAAATAAACATCTAAGTAACTCACCTTAGGTTGACCTCGTGACAAAGACTGCGTGTCAGCAAGCCTTTGGAGGACGTGGGGAGGCATATTCGTGCCGATTATGTCATCCGGCAAATATGCAATATGTCCGTTCGTCGAAAGAGTGAAAACGCTTACCTCGCGAAAAATAGTGGCATGTCATGACGTTATTCTGTTTGATGGCGTGTTTATTACGTCATATCAAGAGAAAAAGAGAATTGACAAATTAGAATTGAGGATTTCAACCAAATTAATATTTCAAATTCATTTTTTATCGTAGTCGTCGTCGTTGTCATCGTCGTTGTTGAACAGAGAGTTGGACTTTTCTATAGACCTCATAAAGATTATAACGCAGGTTTTCTGGTTTAAGTCGAGGCTACTTCCCGAAGAAAGAAGGAAAATCTGCTGTGCAGCGCTTTTTATACTACACGATCTACCGTCATGATCTACCACGATCTACCATCACGAAAAGGGGAGGTAATTTGGACCAGAACACTGTAGTGAGAGGTCTATGTAATTTTTTGGAGATTAATAGTTAATACTACTAAGTAAACTGCATACAAATGTCAATTGAATTTTGTAAAAGTAATTATTGTCAAGTGTAAAGTTAATCTCGTAAACTCTCTCTCTCTCTCTCTCTCTCTCTCTCTCTCTCTCTCTCTCTTTCTCTTTCCCGTATTTCCTTATCTGGGAGATCTAATTCTCACTCGCTGTATACCATATTTTTTCACTTGTTGGGTAGGACAGCATTAGCGGGGCTCTAATTTTCCTCTTATAAAAGCTGATTGGCGTTCTAGTTTTCCGGCATCTGGTGTTGTACGATCGCTTAAAAATGGCCAAAAAATCAAGTTGTTGTTTTTTTAAAACGAAATTACATTTATTAAAATCTATTATTTCTGAGTAACTTTTTTTTTCCAGAAAGATAAAACCCTGAATTTTATCATATAGAAAACAGAATAATGTAAAACTTTTTCTACTATTTTTAATTAAATTTTAAATGTTAAATTTTCCCAAAAAGTTTACAATTGACATTTTTTGTCTTGCACAAAAAACGTACATAAATATTTTTTTAAAAAAAGGGTTTTGAAATCATTTATTTATTTATTTGTTGTCTAACTAAGATTTAGGATGATTTTCTATGAGAATATGCGAAAATATTATAAGATTTCAAATAATTCCACTTATTCATATAGGCAACCAGTTACTTTGCGTCGATCTAGAGTCTAGATCGACAATGTTTACGTTTGTATTTGATAAAAAGCAAACTATGGGAGACCAAACAAGCCAAAAAAAAACTTATTTTTCAGTGACGAAAATTTCAATGTATTATTAACGCTGAGGCTGGCCAGTACCAGATGGGTGACCATTTGTATGAGTTTGGTTTTTAATGTGTATGTGTGTGGGAGCCAGGCTCCCCAAAATGGGGGGGAGGCAATTTAAAGCAGAATAAAAAAAAACTTATTTCAGCGCGTTTGGTCCACCGTAGTCGAAAGGCGGCAAACGTTTTCAAACGGGATAAAAAAAATGATGCTATTTTTAACACAAAGGGCACAATATTTATCGATTTTTTTTATCGATTCTTCAAATCGTTTAATAATGGTCATGCATTATTCGGCTCGCTAAAAAAAATTGTTAATTTATTTATCAAAGATTTTAAAATGGCTTTTTTCGTATAAATATTAAAAAAAAATTTTGTTGTTTTGCTTAACTTAAATTAATTATTTTACTTAACATATTCACCGAATTTCACACTTCAAAACTCAAAAGCGGGATAATTAAACACAATCGAAGTTCTGATATTCAGACGTCAAAATAAGGTATGCAAACAATTTTTTTTAAATCTATAATTCTGTCTCTTACAACAACACAATATGTTGTGTTTAGTTTCAGATGATTATTTTAAGCATATTTGTACCCCCTCAAAACAAGGGGGTTTTGGAAGCAAATATATATATATATATATATATATATATATATATATATATATATATATATATATATATATATATATATAAATATCGTTTATGAAAAATAAGTACACTGTTATAAAGTTCATACTTCTCTTAATAATCGCTGAAAATTTCGTATTGATCGGATAATTACCTGATTTTTGGTAGATTTTTAAAAAGACGGTCTGTCAAAAAGTACTTACCTGCCCCCCCCCCCCCCAGTTTTGGCGGTGCCTACTTAAAAGCAACCTTGGTAGAAAAACTTTTCTTTTCTTATCTTTTTTTTTTTTTTTTTTGAGAACATAATTTACTTTTTTTACGGTCAGTACAATTCTTTTCGCTAACTCATTCATTTGTAGCAGTTATATATTTGTAAGTTTGACACAAATTTTCGACACCCATAAACAAGTAAAACCAATAAAATGAAATTAATTCATCGTAACTTTTACTTTATATTGAAGAAGGATCAGGTTTTAAATCGCAGATAAACATTCTTTATTTTACACTCCATAAAACCGGCGAAATTTGATTTGAACATCGCGGAATGACAAAACCTTAAAAATGACAAAAAATCAAAATGGCTGTAAATTTTTGTAGATACTAGGAAAATAACTACATTAAACATTACAAATATAGGAAAAACGTAGTACAAAAATGCATTGTACATGTTAAAATTTTGGTTCAATCATTAGTCGAGTTAAATATAATAAAAGTCTTACCTTTGGCTTGAAATTTGATGAAATAGATATTTAATTTTTGTATATAAAAATGTCATATCTGAAGCATAAAACTTAGAACAGTTATATTTCGCTAACTATGGAAGCAGACAACTGTAAGCATTTCCCCGTTTGTTAAAAAATTGATAAAAAATATTATTGAAAAACGTTAAGTAATGTTTTACATGAAGTAAACTAAATTCCATTTTTTAAATAAATGTATTTATTTTATCATAAGATATTTTGTAATCTTATAAATTTTATTTTTTTACATAGAAAAATATTTTTCATTTGACGAAACGGAAAGTAAATTAATAAAATATTTTTCAAAATCGTAATTTGTAGCCTGAAAAAAGTAATATTTTTATTAAATTCCTCTTCATTCTAGGAAATATCAATTATTAATTCCTATAACTAAGCATTATTTTAATTTTTAATCCTTGAAAGTATCGCGCTAAAATAATGTTATTTAGGAACCCATTCTTAAAATAGGAGGATGTTTCACTATTTTGTAACTATACTCTAGTTTCACCTATTATACGGTCATCTGGGAAGTCTCGATTAATGTTTTAAAAGCGAAAATTAAACAAAATACTCGTAGAAACCCAATAAATGTCACGATTACTCAACACTACTTATATTTCAAATTAAATAAACACTTTAAAATAAATTCAAAAACTTATTCAGGGTCTGCTTTTGGTAACATTTGTTAGGTATTTGTTTTGTCTTTTACCACATTTTCTGTTTTGTTGATTAATAAAGAATTAGCAGTTAATTTAACTGCTAAATTTTTTATCGGAAACCTATTTTCAATTCCAAATTTTTCTATGAAAATAATTCCATAGAAAAAAAACAAAAATAACTTTTTTAATATTAACAGATTGTATGACTAGCCGTGCACAAACATTTAATTAAGTCTGAACGCAATTGTTTCAGTTACTTGATTTAGAAATTATATTTTTATTCTAACAATTGAGAAACAAGTAATATGGGTTTCATTAATAAATTTACAAATTATTTAATTAATAAATTCTAACTTTAAAAACTAATTATGCATAGAGAAAAGGTATGTCGTGTGAAAAAGAAAAAACGAAGTAAATATTTCTTTATGTTTTCTATTCTATATTTTTTTCTTTTCCACTACTAAAACATCTTCCACATGAAAACATTTTTATAACCACTGAGTCATTTTCAAGTTTGTTGACCCCACATGAAAAGCTGCAGTTAATTTCACACCTTTTTGCTAAGTACACATACTAGCATCTTCACTGAATTCAAACAACTTAGGTGTGAAAATTCAAACAACGAGGTGTGAAAATTGAACATTTTAGAATCAAAGGATACGTACAGATAACTTTTAAAGAAAACGCGCTGATATTGGTCTACCATACAAAAATTATTCACTTTCGATTTTCAATATACTTTTTATTATTCATCAAATTCATCAACCCAAAAAAACTGGCATCGGTTAATTTTTTTTTTTTCATAATTAACAATAAGATTGTCTGTTTATTCATAATAAGTTCTAAGACCTAATTTTCCACATATTTTTCACGAATCTTGAAAAATTCAATCATTAAAAAAGAAGAAATAATATCGGAAATAATTTGAAATTTCACACGTAAAAACTGTCAAATATAAATAATAATTTTTTTTTAATTTCGTAAAACTTAAATCATTTTAATATATTTTCAAACTTTTTTTCCGCAAAACCGATAAAAATCGTATAAATTGGCAATGTTTGTGACACAAAATTAAATATATCTTATTTTATCATTCTAGTATATTTTCGTGTTTAAAAAGAAATAAGATGTAAATCTACTCCTCTCCCCCAAAATTCTGATAAGATTGCGTTGAGGAAAAATATGAGAATTTTCTTGTGTATATTATTTTATTTCGGTATATATATCATCATGAGCCGCATCTTCCGCTTCCAGTGAGGATTGCGAACCAACGTGCCTTATTTTTTGCCATGCCTTCCGATCGAGGGTAAGTTGGTTGATGGACGCCCAATCAAAACATTTCCCTCCACCTTCTCCTTGGTTTTCTTCTGTCTCTTTTGCCTTCTAACATGTCCTCAAAGCATAACTTTTACAGAAGAATGGTTGACAGTTTAATATGACTAAAAATTTTAAGGGTTTTACTTTTGATTTTATCAAATAGAGGGGGTAGGGAAGTAGTTTGACCGAGGGTGCATATTTTGTTTCTTCGATCAGCCGACGGCTCGAAACGGAACGCATTATATGATTTCGAAACACTTCAATGCGATTAACTAATTGTTTAGTCCATATCAAGGCCATATAAAACTACTGGGAGGACATAAATTGAATACATTTTTACTTTATCAGTTATCAGCAACCTTTTTTGATTTTAGAATGTTGTGTTTTTGGAAAACCGCCCAACCCAGCCAGATTCTGTATTTCAATGTCGTCTCGTGATCACTGAAGTTTATGCCCTAAATAAATAAATTGGGTGGCCTTCTTGATGGCTTTACTGTGAATAGTCATGTTTAGGTTAAACTGTGATTTAAATGTAAACATACATTTTGTTTCTTTAGGTTTATTTCTAATCCTTGTGAAAAATTCCACATACAACCGCCATTTTCTTTTAAGCTGGTCATACAGTTCTAGCAGCCGGTCTGTGATTAGCTTAAATTTGAATGTGGCAATGATTTGACTTGGCGCCTTTTTTTGTATTATTGCGTTTATTTTTCAGTCTAAGAAAGGACACGGAATGGTATAGACTCAAACCAGCGGTTCCCTCACTAGGGAGCCAAGACAATTCCTTCATGGACACCAAACAGTTGGTGAACGAAGGACATATCTCTACAAGCAGAGACAACTTATTTTGCTGAACCTATTCAAATCAAGGAAGACATTCTACTACTGTTCGGCATGTTATTATCCGATCATTGGATCTTATCTCATTTCTTCTTGAGTCCCAAGGGGCTCACCTTATGCCTCATTATAGACGCCATCATTCCCGCCGTGTTCTACATGATCTTCATGGATCCTTCCAAAGGAACAACGAACTAACATTCCAACAATAGGAATTCATACTAAAAGCTCCATGTGTATGGGGGCAAATCGGGCTACCGTTTTGCAAAGGACTATACCAGAACCGAAAAACATTCATTGCTGTTATTTGTGAATAAATTTTGAGTTTAAAGGTATGGCTTTTGTTTGTGGAATTCATTTGCTTCTGCAGGGAGGAATTTGAGTGTGTAGGAAAGAAATTTCTTACACAGCGTGTTGTTTTTTTTTTTTGTTTTTTGCTTTTTTTTAATCATGATATTTTCCGAGCTATGAGGAGCACCTGACTTGAGTCAAATGAATTAGTTAAGATGATGTAATTAGTTCTTTAGTTGTTTTATTTTTATTTAACGCAAAACATCTACTATTAAATTGGTTGCAGTCTATGTCGTTAGTTTATGTTTGTTATTATAAGTAATTAATAACCAAGTTGTGGTTTTATTCGATATAGAACTTTATTACATATTTACATAGGAAGAGAGATTGAAGGTACGTGTATATAGGTCTGCGCCATGTTGTCGAATACGATATGTATTAGGCGGTTTACATCAATATTCATACGCCATGATTTCCTTGTTACGCGTATGAAAGTAGTTCTATGATAACACTACATCCCCCTTACCAGAAGGAAGAAAAGTAGTACACATTGTTCAGATGTTTATTGTTTAAATCTGTTTGGCCTATGGATTTCACGACCATGTCTTGTTATATTTGGTGCGTGTTTCTTAGTGTTTATTTGGTTTGAGATGCTTGTGTTAGGGAGTCCAGATTGAGATTGGGTTTGGTCACTGAAGTGAACATGTTTATGGGTTGCTTTTCCATCTGCTCTGATATGGACTCTGTTACGTCTTTTTGACGATCCATCTGGCAATTTGAGGATGTACGATCTAGGTTCTGTACATTTGCTGAGAATTGTTGCTGGTTTCCATTTTCCAGTTTGGTTATCCCACATACGTACGTGTTGTCCAGGGACAAGTGCTGGTAAGTCATGGGCTGTTTTATCGTGATAGGTTTTTTGTATATCCTGTCTGTGCTTTAGTTCTTCGTGGATATGGTCACGGTTGGGAAATCTGTGATTCGTGATTTTTGCAATCAGGTTCGATTTCGTGATGCGACTGTTTAGAAGTTCAACTGGGCTTGGAAGTTTGTGGCTGATAGGCGTTGTTCTTAAACACAGCATTGCAAGGTTAATATCTCTTCCTGCTTGCTTTGCTTTGACTATTGTTCTTTTAATGGTTTGAATCTGTCGTTCAATGAAACCATTTGATTTAGGAAACCTTGGAGATGATGTGACATGATTGACTTAGATATTCGAGTTGACTTGGTGAGATTCAGGAGCGAACGCCTGAATGAAATAAAAAAGGAAACAAAGTCTGATCCAATACTCAACCAATTACATGAAACCATAACAACAGGATGGCCAGACTCAATTAAGGAAGTACCACTGACAATTCGGTCATACTGGTCATACAGAGATGAGTTATCTGTCAGTGATGGCATAATCATGAAAGGCTCAAGGATTATTATCCCTGAAAATCAGCAGAAAACTATCCTGGACCAACTACATTACAGCCATCAAGGTATCGAAAAGACACGTCTGCAAGCTAGAGATACTGTCTACTGGGAGCGAATTAACACTGATATTGAGAACATGATCAAAAAGTGTTCAATATGCCAGGAAAACCTCCCAGCACAATCAAAAGAAATTTATTTTGCTGAATCTATTCAAATCAAGGAGGACATTCTAAAACTATTTGGCATATTATTGTCCAAATATTGGATCTTATCTCATTTCTTCTTGAGTTCCAAGGGGCTTACCTTATGCCTCATTATAGACGCCATCATTCCCGCCGTGTTCTACATGATCTTTATGGATCCTTCCAAAGGAACAACGAACTAACATTCCAACAATAGGAATTAATACTAAAGGCTCCATGTGTATGGGGGCAAATCGGGCTACCGTTTTGCAAAGGACTATACCAGAACCGAAGAACATTCATTGCTGTTACTTGTGAATAAATTTTGAGTTTAAAGGTATGGCTTTTGTTTGTGGAATTCATTTGCTTCTGCAGGGAGGAATTTGAGTGTGTACGAAAAAAAATTCTTATATCCTATTTTCTTTGCATTCTTTGCTTATACAGTTTAACCCAGGTATAAGAGACTTCTTTTTTCCTGTGCCATATAGCTCTCTTATATCTGGGTTACACTTATATATATTAACAAAAACTTGGAGTTTATGTTTGCATTCATTAACAAGCACGATGTCACCACCGTAAGAGAGGTTGGAGAGGATTTGTCCACCTATAGAAAAACTGCTTTAGTAAGTCTCCTCTGTCTTAAGCATAATCTGACGAGCATATAAAAAAACAAGCCGATAAGTCATTCGGGGGGGGTCGAAAAAGATTGTTCACGACACTTGGATTATTTATTGCTTTGATGTTATGATGTAATGTGTAGAGTGAGTACGCATGCGCCGTATAGACTTGAAAATAACGTTGAAAATTGGCGCGTTCATTCGTTCTGTCTGTAGTCCGTTTATTATGCATCCCTACTGGTTGTATGTTATGTTGAATAAAATATTTTTGCTCATTTAAAAATGTCTTCATTGTTATTACAATGTATTAAGCATAATAAAAAATAAAAATAAAAACAGTAACAATGGGTACGATTTTGAGACTAAGTAAATTTGAAGAATCGTCGGAAACAACCGCTGGCGAATCGAACGAGTGGTATCGTACCCTCGTCAATTGTTTCGACTCTCTGACAACCGCTCATCCTGAAAATCCTCCAAATAAGCTTAGTATACTTATTAATTATATATCACTTAAAGTCTATTCCCTGATATCAAACTGTATAACATTCGAGAAAGCTATTATTATTCTTCAATCGACTTACGTCAAACCAGTTAATTCTGTTTTTGCTCGTCACCTACTCGCTACTAGAAAACAGCAATCAGGTGAATCAATTGATTAGTTCCTCTTTACTTTAAAAATCTTTACAAGAATTGTAAGTTCGGAGACTTCACTTCTTTTCAGCATGCTGAACTAGCTATAAAGGATGCCTTTATCACAGGTCTCACTTCCTTAACGATACGACAGAGACAACTAGAAAGCTGTGAAATTAATTTGGATAATGCAGTAACAACCGCAAGAAATCTCGAAATGACTCAACACAATGCAGCGGCTTATGACACTTCGTCAGTTGTAACAAAAGTATCAATGTATCCAGAAGAATCTAAAAATAATCTTCCGTCTGAATTAAGTAAAGAATGTGCTGTTTTTTTTTTGTTCTAGAACTAATCACTATGCCAAATGCCAATTCTGTGGGCGTGAAAATCATACTTGAAATATTGCCCTGCTAGGAATGCTGACTGTCTTATGAGGGGCGTGCAATAAGTAATGCCCCCTGACCCACTTCCCATAGGAGTAGAGCAACGAAACTTGGCACAGTTATTAGTCTTTTAGGAACCACCCATTTCTCCCATTGTTTGATGCAGCTCTGGAGACCGTTTTTGTAGAACACCCCAGGTTGGTCCTCCAACCACGACATGACTTCAGAAATCAAGGCTGTATCATCTGGGAAACGCTTTCCTTTCAAAAACAACTTCATGGCTGGAAAGAGGTGAAAGTAAGAGAGTGCAAGGTCAGAAGAGTAGGGAGGATGAGGGAGGATTTCATAACCGTGCTTCTGATCTGGCGACATGCGAGTTGTGGACCGGAGCGTTGTCCTACAGGAGGAGGGTACCTTTGCTGATTTTTATAGCTACCCCTAATTTCCTCAAAATTGAAGCATAATAGGCTCCTGTAATTGTGGTACCCTTTGCCAGGAAATCTGTCATCCACTACTCCGTCCTGGTTCCAGAAGACTGTGAGCATGACCTTGCCAGCGGGGGGCTGCACCCTTGCCTTCTTTGGAGGTGGTGAGTCCAAGTGCTCCCACTGCATTGACTGAGCTTTTGTCTCTGGATCATAGTGATGGACCCAGGTTTCATCCTGTGTAATCAGTTTTTTGAAAAACTTTGACTCATCTTCTTGGCACTTCTCCAAATTCATCCTTGAGCACTCGACGCGTTCTCGCTTCTAGAATGGTGTGATCAACCTTGGAATCCATCTGACAGACACCTTATGCATATGCAAATGGTCATGAATGATAGTTTCTACAGACCTTGTACTAATCTTGACATTTTGGGCTAAAATGGCAGCCTCAACGACGGACAGATGCCGCATCAATGGCAAAGGTGGGGGACAACCAGGTCTGGGAGCTCTTTCCACAGACTTCCGTCCATGTTTGAATTAACGATGCCAGCGTTTTACAAGGTCATATGATGGGGCATTATCACCATAAGTTTCTTTCATTTCATCAAAAGTCTCCTGTGGTGTGCGTCCTTTCAAATACAAAAACCGGATCACTGCTCGACATTCAACAGGCTCTATTTCACACCTGACTCAGTTCAAACGTCTGTAAAACAGAAACCACAATTAGTTCAGAGCTGTAATTTGCCACATAACCTGTAGAGATATAAATCATTGCACATGCAAAATTTCAGCTAGATCAGACAACTGGTAGTGGGTCAAGGGCATTACTTATTGCACGCCCCTCGTACATGTGGAAGGAGAGGTCATTTCTCTAATGTCTGTCGATCTAAAAGAAAACAGACACCTCCGAATATAAGAACTAGCTCTACGTATATTGCTCTCACAGCCTCATCTTGATGCGCACCTCGCTCACAATATTCTATTGTAAAGGCAACAATAAACATCATTTGTCTGAAAGCTATGATAGACAGCGGAAGCACTCATAACTTCATAAAAATGAACGTCGTGAGATCACTCGGCCTTCGTATATTATCTTCCACTGACACAGTAAGCATGGCTTCCTCAAACCTCCCAAGCAAAATCCAAGGTGTACTGTGTTGCATCTATGGCAATTAATGGACAAATATATCCTACTATGTGTTTGTCTATTCTACCAAACCTGTGTACCCCTATTATACTTGGACAAGAATTCATGCAGCTACATAACCGTGTAGAAATCCCTTTTAATGCAAATCTGTAATGTCGCGCAGATGAAAATAGAGCCACTTGCTCTTTTTACCAATTTATCAAATAAATGTAAACCAATTGCAACAAAAGGCAGGAATTAATTTGCATCTGATCGTGAATTTATTCGGAATGAAGTACAGAAACTCTTAAAAGAAGGAATTATAACTATATCTAAGACCCCATGAAGAGCCCAAGTCTTGATAACCCACAATGAAAGACATAAGCGTCGCATGATCATTGACTGTTCTGTCACTATTAATCGATATTCATTTCTTGATGTTTTTCCACTCCCAAAAATCTCAATTATAAGCCAACATAAATATATCACAATATAAACTTTTTAATAAATTAGATTTGAATTCTGCGTGTTACCTATTCGTAAAGATGAAAGAATCTATACAGCATTCGAAGCTGACGGAGGCCTATACGAATTTTCTCGGTTGCCTTTTGGATTAACAAACTCAGTAGCTGTGTTCCAATGCATTATGCACAATATAATCCAAGAACACGAACTGAAAGGTACCTTTGCCTAAATAGATGACATTGTCATCGGAGGAAAAACTTATAAAGAATTGGACGAAAATATGAAAGCATTTTAAAAAGTTTTCAATCGTCTTAATCTGCAACTGAACCCTGAAAAATGTGAATATGTTATAACCAAACTCAAATTTTTAGGGCACCTATTGGAAAATGGAACAATCAGCCCTGATCCAGATAGACTCACACCAATAAAAGAATCACCGATTCTGAGCTGTAGCAAGTCACTCAACCGAGCCTTATGTCTCTTCTCATACTATTCACCATGCGTAGAGAATTTCTCCGATAGCCTTTGTTAAACATTGCATCATTTCCTATTACTGAAAAACTCAAAAATCAATTTCAGGCAATAAAAGATGAAATTTGTCAGGCTTCAATTTCAGCCATTGAGGATGAAGTTCCATTCACAATAGAAACGGATGCATCTGCGACAGCATTAGCAGCCTGCTTTTTTTAAATGGACGTCCAGTGGCATATTTTTTCAGGACCCTGACGCAGTTGGAACGTTGACACTCAGCAGTAGAACGTGAATCAGCAGCCATTGTCGAATCAGTGCATTAATGGCGTGATCTTTTACTTGGTCGACATTTTACCATCATTACTGACCAACAGGCCGCTTTATATATGTTCAACACTCAGACACCAAACTGCATTAAAAATGATCAACTACTTCGTTCACGTCTTCGATGAAGACTTGAACTTTCCAGCTATTCTTATGATATAGTATATAGACCAGGTTCCCTTAATATCTCTGCAGATACTCTTTCTCGTTCATACTCTACTTCGTGCTCATTATCACTAATAGATCTGAATGCAGCGCTCTGTCATCCAGGAATATCGAGGCTAAATCATTTTGTGGGACAGAAGAATCTACCATTCTCTGTGGAAGATGTTGAACGGACCTGCGCTGAACTAAAACCAAGATTCTTCAAACCCCCCTCAGATCGTTTAATCGATTCCTGATCACCCTTTGAACGCCTTTGGTTGCCTAGATTCTATCCACAGTGATCGAGGGAGTCAGTTCATTTCAGGTGAACTAAAAGAGTTTATCTGGCAACATGGAGTGGTGATTACCCATTCAACTCCAATCAGCAACGGACAATGTGAGAGAGTAAAATGGTACAATTTGGAAAACGACCAAACTCGCCCTTAAAACCAGGCAACTGAATGATCGTCATTGGCAAAAAGTACTTGACATTGCTTTGCACTCTATTCGATCTCTCCTCTAACACAACTCCACATGAGAGAATGTTCAGTTTTTCGAGAAGGTTGGGCACCGGATACACCCTCCCTGAGTGGTTGCAAGGAGGCTCAGCTCTCCTTAGAAAGTTTGTCCGTCAACACAAGTCTGACCCCCAGAGTAGAACCAGTAAAAATAATTTCTGCCACTCCCAATTTTGTCAGAATTCTTTTCCCTGGCGGCCGTCAGTCAACAGTCTCGACAGAAGACATAGCTCCCACCCCTGCCACTGCCCCATCCTTACAAACCTGAGATTTCCTGTCTTCACTGATCATTGTAAACCACCAGATTCTAACCTATCGAATCGCTTTGAACCAGAGGTGACTGATCAACAGGAACCCTCTAAGAATGATACCTCACCAAATGGTGAATCTTTCTCTTCAGAAACAAAGCAAAGACAACACAAAGTGTCCAGAAAAAGAAGAGTAGGAGCAGTTAGACGCGAATAAGGACGTTTTGAGATTTCTTCCAGAATTATCAAAACGGGGACAGAAGATCATCCGCAACCCGAAATTTAAATAAAATGTGATGGAGAGTGTTATGATGTAATGTGTAGCGCGAGTACGCATGCGCCGTATAGACTTGAAAATAATGTTGGAAATTGGCGCGCTCGTTCGTTCAGTCATTCTGTTTGTAGTCCATTTATTATACATCCCTACTGGTTGTATTTTATGTTGAATAAATTTTTTTTGCTCATTCAAAAAGGTTTTCATTTTTATTACATTCGGTACGCATTTTATTTTTTATTATTTTCGGGGTTTTTTTGTTGTTGTTTTTTTTTTTTTTTTCCTAACAGGCTCATCTCTCCTCGTGACTTCGCGGGGGGCGAACCGAGGCTACCTTAACATAATTCATTTTATGTCCAACCTACTCGCTTCATATGTTCGTATTGATGAACGTGTTCAATAAAGATTATGATTTTTATTTTTCAGATGACATTTCACTATTCATATCATTTTGGATTATTCGAACTACTGTTCTCATCTTGAGTGTTATTCACACAACGTTCCGTTCGATATAACCTCCGTATATTGTCGGACTTGTAGCGGACCAGGGTATAATACCCTAGCTCGCCACAAGAAAATAATGAAACGAATGGAATTGAAGGAAACAAAGACTCAATTGATGGATAAGATAAACGTCGTTTATTTGCTGTTGAAAGAAAGAACGTTTTAGTTATAACATGTGTTCATGTCCAACGAGTGTAACCAATGTTCGTTGCGGGACTGGTGTTGTAGCAAGAAAAGGAAACGTGTGTTCATCTCAAGTTCGGGTCACTATCGTTTGTTCGCGCGTGGGAAGAGAAATGAGTGGTGTAGTGGAAATGAGAATTATAGTCTAGCGTGTAGACAAAGAAGAGGATATGAGAGTTGACATCAGTTAGTAGTCAGCTACGCGAAGGTGTTCTTAGGGACCAGTAGTAGATAGAGAGAGAAAGAGTGAGAATGTGTACATACAGTCTGTTAGCTCGTGCCCCATACATAGTAGTAAGTGGGTGTGACGCGCACGAGCGTGCGCCTCTCGAAAGGGAGGCGGCTGGCTAGTCCAACCTCTCTGGTCGAGAGCTAGTTCTAAAAGGGTTAGAAACAGTTTGTCTCTTTGGTTTATACTCGTTTCCGGTGGTCATTTGCGCATGTGTATATTTCCTTAGAAAGCGGAAGTGACGTCGTCCATGTGTGCGTTCGTGTGCGCGTGTGTGAGTACATATGTGTGCGTTAGCACGTGTGTATATACACGTGAATGTGAGTGTATGTATGCGAACGTGAATATGTGTACATGTGTGGACGTGAGCGCGTATGTTTGTGTGCGCGTATGTATATGACATAGCTTGAAATGTGAATGTGTGTTTTTGTGTGAGACTTGAAAAAGGCTCGTACAGACTCGAAAACTTTCTGTCGATCAGAATTTGTTTAATCCACAAGTGTAGCATAGTATGGCAGAAGTGTTATTGTGTGCAATCGTGTGTTTTTTTTTTTTTTTTTTTTTTTTTTTTTAGTGTTGCCCGCACTAAAGATTGAACCTTCAACCCTTAGAAGAGTGTAATAAATTGTAATAAAAAAATATGTTTGTCTTTTTACATGGCACTGTAGTGATTTTTTTTCTTTGCTCTTATTACCCCAAATAAGGCATAGTGTTACTCAGGCGCAAGGTGCTACTATTTGGGACAATTCTTCATCTCAACGCCGATCAGATGAATATGGACACTACTACAAAATGGTTATCTCTGACAAGTATCTCCCAACACCAATTTTTAAAAATATTTTTAAAAGTTACAAAATAATTGTCAAAAAATATTTATCGTCTTAAAAGATTATAAGAAATTACAAAGAAAAGTTTTATTTTCCAAGTCTGTAAATAAATAATTTGTTTGCTTTTTCCGTAAAATAAGTTTATCTATATTTAAAATTATGCAGATATTTGCATTAATACAAAGACATGGTGGCAAACGTTTCTTTTTAAAAAATTACTTGGTGCCATCCGCAAGAATCGACACCAAAACACTTAACGTTTTAGCCGCGTTCTCTACCGATATTGTTATCGAGAGAAAGATAAATACCATTAATGCCTAAATATTAACACGAAGAAATTAATTGTATGTGAGCATGCGTAGAAAGAAGTAACAACATGTCGGCCAGTTTAAATGAATATTTTTCATTTCAACTTGCCGATTTATGTTTGTATCCGTTATTCATCAATCCAACCAAAGACTTTACTCGTTATAAACCATCCTTGGTGTATGATTACTATTTTCTGTTAATTTCAGTGTTATGTGACCTGTAGTATTTTTTTACAGACCATCTACTAGTTGGCCCGTAATAGGAGGCTTTTATCATGTCTGAAAGTGACACAATTTTCAACGAGCGAGATCAGATATGCGCCGCTTTACAACTCATTCTCTCTACTGATCCAAGTTATGACAAGACCATTGCTAAAAAATGCTAAAAAATGCTGGATTCTTACGAATAAAAGGGGCGTGCCCACGGCAATGGAAACAAAGTCTCCGGCCACGGTTATGGTCTTTGGTGTGGTTTCAAGTGATGATGGCCACATCATGCCACCTCATATCTTCGAAGTCGGCTTGAAAGTCAACAGCAACGTGTGCCTGGATATGCTGAAGAGTGGCCGCTGGCAGACCCTGAGTGTGGCAGCAGAACTCGGTGCCGGCCAAAGAGACCTAGGCTTGGCTTCACAAGGAGTGCTATGATTTTACACCTTTCTCTCACTTGCCCCCCCCCTCCTACCTCGACCAGTTGGACTACTTCGTTTCGTTACACATTGAGAACATCACCATATGACCTCCCACACTACCAAAGCCAGCCTGATCGCCGCCATTCGCCGAGTAAATACTCCTGCCGGCACTTGTGGGAAAGGCATACTCCCAGTTCCATATCGAGGCAGTGATTGAGGCTGAAGGCGGCTACATTAAATAGATAACAGCTCTACTACATAATCAAGTTACCAGAATTGATTTTTACAATAAAAGATTTTAAATAAAGCTGCAGTGTTGTTTTGTTTAGGGTGAAAAATTTTATTGTTTAACCCTCTGTCGAAAATGTTAACGTTAATAAAGCATAAAATAATGTTTGTCTCTGCTTTTGGTTATTTAATGATTATTGTGCCTTGAAATAAATATTCCTGCCCGAAAATTATGAGTTATCTCCCCTTACACTTTTTTATGTGTTTATATTGGCTATTTAAATATGGCGATTTCTTTTTTTTTTTTTATTCGTTTCACATATAAAATTATCTTACTACAACTCGATGTTATTTAATGTTTTTAATGTTTACTGTTCTTTATTAATAATACTCGAAAAAATTGCTTTGGTGATGGCGGGGGGGAAAAATTCAGTTCACTATAAATATAAAATTCAGAAGTTAAAAATATATAAATTCCAGCAAATATAATTGTAGTTAATTTTTAATTGAAAATACGTATTAACTTGTTGAAAGTATATTTTTAGATCTAATTAAATTTGCCCGTAATTGAATTTATCTGACTAAAAATATAAAATCATATCTTATTGTCTTAAGTTACGACATCAAATATGGACGACCTAGAACTTTCACAAAACTAGAGGAACTAGAGAAATTAATAAACACAACCAGAATCTTCAACCGATGAAAAAGGATGAGACTCGTGAAAATACTTGGACATGGCCACGAAAAGGACACCTAAACAGAGAAACTGAATCTGTAATAACAGCTGCATAAGATAACGCGATTAGAACCAACTATATCAAAGCAAAGAACGACAAGACACAAGAAAACAGCAAATATAGACTTTGTGGACAAAGGGATAAAACGATAAACCACATACGCTAACTAAAAGCAACATCCGACACGATTTTAAATCTGACAGATCTACAAGATTCAGAAGGCACCAATAAAAGTGTTGAAATTCTTCAACACACACAACATACACAGTTGGATAATAAAAAACTTTTATTGTTTTACATTTTTTTTTTACATGGGGGTCACCACTTATCAAGGCCTGGAGGCCACTCAGGGATAAGGGTTATTGCGTGTACAGTAATCAATGAGATAGTATTATAGTAATCATTAGTATTGGAGATTTGATAAAGTGTCTTATTTAAGGGGGCGGTTTGTCAGGAATTTGTTTACGTTGGATTTAAAGACATCCAAGTTGTAGTCAGGTGGGAAACAGGCAAACAGAAGAGAGTTCCACAATCGTGCACTTCTGAGAAAGAAGCTCTGCTCATGGAATCTACGTTTGGATTTAGGCACAGATAAAGAGTGGGGAAAATTATTGACAGTAGTTTTAGCCAGACGGGTGTTTCTCATGAAATATTGGCGAGGGGGGGACGAGAGATTGAAGCTCAAACGAGCACTTGCCATGGAAATAACGATAAAACAAAGACAGGCTCGCAACGTCTCTTCTGTGGGAGAGAGGCTGCAGGGAAGAGAAAAGGGCATCCCCCACCAAACTACGAAGTCTATTTTGCACTCTACCAAGGCAGAATAGTCTGTTTTTAGCAGCTCCTGCCCAGATGTGACAGCAGTACTCCATCTTTGGACGTATTTGGCTTTTATACAGGTAGAGAATTGCATCAGTAGTGAGAGATCTTCTGGAGCGGTAGAAGTATCCCACCATTTTCCCAGCGTCCTTGGCAACAGACCTGATGTATGTGTTCCATTTCAGATCAGGAGTAAAGGTCAAACCCAGAAGCTTGTCAAAACATGGAGCCTCCCCAAGACGAGAGCCATCAATTGATGCCAGATGGAGATCAGAGTGTTGATGATGTAAAGATAGAAGCTTAGTTTTGAATGCATTAAAAGTGACCAGCCACCTCTTCCCCCACTGTACCATGCGCTCAAGATCAGAGGAGAGAGAATTAGAGAGAACTTTGTCATTTACAGCCTTTGATGTGTTGCCATAGATGGTCGTGTCATCAGCATAGATGCCAACAAATGATTTAAGTATGTGTTTTGGGAGATCATTAATGTAGATCATAATAGTTATTTGCTCTTTTTCACCTAGTTTCTTTTTCCTATTGTAGTGAAGTAGAAAAAAAAAAAAGAAATTTTAAAAAAATATATAAGACACAGCTGTTCCTTCCAAAAGGTTGAGCTCTTCAACGTCCAAAAATACTTCACCGTCACAAAAAGAATTTGCCGTCACTTCTTCCAACCATCGTTTCACTCTCTGCGCTCTTCCCCTGCTTAAAAAAAAAAAGTACCGTTTATATGCTGCCCATTTCCCCACTTATGCAAATTGACTATCAACCAGAGCCATCTAGTTTTCCATTTCTCCAAACAGCCAATTTGCAAAGAGGGACAACTCAAACCACACAGAGCCATCTAGTTTTCCATTTCTCCAAACAGCCAATTTGCAAAGGGGGACAACTCAAACCACACGCCCCCTTGATCTACACGATCATCACATGTCAACCCATCACGTAGTTGTTCGACCAACATGGCGACCGTCTCTCTCGCTGCGATCTCCGCGGAGCCTCTTCATGAACGTCGCTACTTGGCTCGACGTCGCTGTCTTCCTCTGATGATACCACTACCGGACGCACATAAAGGATGTGTCGAGGGATGCCATCGATAGATACATTGTTCGGGGACTGGACACTTGTCACAATGCCCCTCCCCCAGCGTGTGGTACTGCGAGCATCAGGTGGTTTGATCCACACTTCCTCTCCCACTCGCACAGTCACTCGCTTCTCGCCTTCCTCTGCGGGTACCTGTGCAGTTCGGGGATGCCGCCACTCGTACTTGAAGACTGCCCTCTGCGGCACTGACTCCACTTTTTGCCCTGACTTTGGAGCCATATTATACCAGAAGACAGCTTCTGGCGGCGAAATCTGGCCCCTTTCAGCTATAGACTTAATAGTCCTGTGATGCCGCTCCACAATTCCGTTTCCGCCTGGTCTATATGCAGCCCTGAAATAGCGCCGCACTCCCCACTTATCCAACACATTCTCCATGGCAGCTGAGTGAAAGGCAGTTCCATTGTCCATTAGCACTTCCATAACTGGACCCCTCTCCAAAAACACCTCTTCCAAGACCTTTGCAATTTCACCTGTATTTTCCGCCTTGATTTCCCTCCAAATGGTTACTCTTCCTGATCCACAGTCGACCATTGACAGATACAGCCTCTGTCGATAGTGCGTTACGTCTATCGCCAACCTGCTCCAGTTCTCTGCCACCTGAACCTCACCAGCTTCATGTCTACTCGGCGCAGGGTCGATTGATTGACACCAGCTGCATCTCTCAACCACTGTCCTAACGACCTCCTTTGTGATTCTGGGGTCCACCTTCCTGGCCAAGAACAAGGTTCTATCCACTCCAAAATGGTGCATGTCATGCAAATCCTTCAGAGTGTCTTCATTCAAGCAACATATTGCAACAGCCGCCTCATTCGGCGCCTTTAGCCAGGTCTTCCGCATCCTCGTCATCACATCTGCTCTGGTCTTTGCTGAAGGAACGATAGTGACCCTAAGTTGAAGATCAAATTCCCTAATCAGCTCCCTTAACATCATCAATCGACGCTTTACTAGCATCTCAGCAGCACCTTTCGTCTTCACCCTCCTTTCTCCTGTAGCTTCGGACTGGATCCAAGAGAACACAGTGGCTGAGTCGGTCCTCACCTCAACATTCTGTAGCCCCCATTTCAAGGCTAAGTTGATGCCCTTCATAACCGCATCCAGTTCCGCCACATTTATGTGAGCCACGTCGTCCTTCTTCTGCAACCAAGTAGCATCTTCTCCAGTAACACCACCTATCTCCAAGGTGACCCCCACTGCTATACAGCTTGCATCACACCACACAACACCTTCTGCACTGTTGGGTACATGCCAAACACCTCTCACTAGATCCTCCCTCTTCACCTCTTCAATAATCTCTTTCATAATGTCCACAGTCTCTTTATCAACTCCATCCTCCCACTTCGCTCCACTAGCTAGCCTTTTGATATAACTACATGCCGTCCGTAGCCATCCTGCAATAGGGTAATGGCCCACCAGTCTTCCGCATATTGAGAAGAGTTCTCGCCTGCTCAATTTTTCCGACACCTCCGGGATTTCATTTTCCCTCTGGAACACTAACCGTCCTATCTAGTCCTTTCTTAGTTGGAACCCTAACACAGCTCCTCCCTCCAACGATTCCGGGCGTTTTGCAATTAGCCCAAAGCTGTTGAGGTGTTTTACTACGTCCTCCACAGTTGTTACCGTCTCATCCACCAAAATATCATCAATGTAGGAACTGGTGGCTCTTCTGACTGCGTCCTCCTTGCTTAGCACCGTTTTGAGGATCGCTGCTATGATTTTTGGTGCAGAATTCAGGCCAAAACCCAACCTAGTCAGGCAGTACGTTCGGCCCTTGTATCTGACCAGCTGGTATTTCCAGAATTCCTGTGAAATGTAGATCTGTAGGTATGCAGATTTTAAATCCACAATCGTCGCAGCCTTCTGAATCTCTCTCCACTCTCGCATGGTCTCTCCGCACACGTCCATCACATCGCCTCCCGTGTGTCACGCAACATGTACGTTCAGCTACCTGAAGTCCAGTACTAGCCGAACCTTTTGTTTTGTGAGCTGAACAACCGCCATTAACGGCAGCAGCACACCTTCCACCTTCTCCGTCCATGGTCTTAAAATCCCCTTTGAGATCCATCGGTCCACCTCCTTCTCAAATTCAACTCTTGTGCCTCCTTGCAACGTATGCTCGTAGCATTCCACTCTGTTGTTCAGTATGGGAGGTTCTCCCTTCCATGCCCACTTGACTGTCCATTTCTCACCATCAAAGTGTGCAGAGAAATCTTGGTCCTCTATCGTACAACTTTTGTCTAACCCGGCCGTTCCTGTGACACCTTTTTCGAATTACACACCTGCAGCCCCTTGATGTCCTCCAAATCTCACCGAGTTCCTATATACCGTAACGCCCCCTAGTTGAGCAATTGCATCCATCCCTAGCACCACATCGACACCCGTGACAATTTTGTTAATAACAATCGCCTGGATTGTTAGTGACATCCCACGTACCATCAACCGAACGATACTTGTGCCATTGCACTTCATCTCTCTGCCGTCAACTGCCGTAATGCTGCTGGTTCCATTGCATGTGTCAACCATGTCTTTGGTGACAATTGTTGAAGTACAGCCCGTGTCGACAAGGGCGTTTGCACTTCGTCCATTTAGGGTCACCTCTACTTGTGGTGACATACCCTGAAGCGCCTTCATCGAATAAGTGGGGTAGCCACCGGCGCAGTGGCTTCCCCTCTGTTCGCTTCCCTGGGAACAGAATCTGCTGATGTGGCCGACTTCCCCACAGAGATAACACGTGACTTCTGGCTTTGGCTCCCTGCACTCCCTCGCCATATGGGGGCCTTGGCATCGGTAGCATCTGCCAGAGAACCTGGGTCTCTGCCACAGTCCTCTCTGCTTTTCGTCCTTCATAATTTCCTGCTGCAGTTTGCTTCGTTGAGCGACAGCTACGATTCCCTGCTCACTCTCTTTTTCCCTGGCCAGCACCCTAGCCTGTGTAATCGACTCCGCCACCTCCATAGTATTTACATCGGGCAGTTGCTGCAGAGCTATAGAAATATGGTCCGGGAAGCCATTGATAAAGGCCATCTTAACCATCTGTCGACGGCCTCCTCCATTGAATCCTGCTAGTCCCGTCAACCTCCTGATATTGTTGGCGTAAACATTGACAGGCTCTCTGGTCCACACCACACGGCTTAGTTTGCCATATGCCACAAACGGTCCTTCAGTAAATGCTTCCTTCAACTTTTCCTCAATGGCGTCAACAGACAGTCGATCCTCCTCCCGCATCTCCAGATATAGGGCCAGAGCATCACCATCAAGATACAGCGGTATCAAGCTGGCTACATCCACGATGTCCCGCAACTTAGCGACAAGTTTAACCTTGGTCAGCCAGGTTATAACATCTCCCTCTCCAGAGAACGTCTTAAGCATTTCACTGCTGATCCTCTTTGCTTCCATAGTTCCCGCCGAAATAGCTTGTAGTGAAGTAGAAAAAAAAGAAATTTTAAAAAAATATATAAGACACAGCTGTTCCTTCCAAAAGGTTGAGCTCTTCAACGTCCAAAAATAATTCACCGCCACAAAAAGAATTCACCGTCACTTCTTCCAACCATCGTTTCACTCTCTGCACTCTTCACGCCTGCTTAAAAAAAAAGTACCGTTTATATGCTGCCCATTTCTCCACTTATGCAAATTGACTATCAACCAGAGCCATCTAGTTTTCCATTTCTCCAAACAGCCAATTTGCAAACCACACCTATCTGATGAAAATTATTAACAATCACCAAAAACCCTTCTTCAAAGCCAAATATGGAACGATGCTTTGATTATTTTATGGAAAAGACTCAAGACATGGTGTAAAGAGCTAACAAAAACGAAAAGTGATTATCGAAAATGAAGATGGCTATAAATCTTAAGTCTTGAAAAGAAAACAAGGTTACAGGTAAGAGGAAAGCAGTCAGCATGAGTTCCGAAAGCTGCCGTTCTTGGAAAGAAGCAACTAGTGTTATTATATGTGGTTCTTATCTATTTATGTATTTAACTGTGTAGTTAACGGACTATTGTCCTCGTCCTTTAATGTCTATTTACGGCCCATGACTCATCTAGTATTCGTGGGTGCATGTGTGCATTACATATAATTCATGTAACATGACGACATGTTTCTGCTGCTCGTTTCTCGGAGATTCGCCAACGTCTTGGGGAGCTGGCTTCTGTTTAAAGGGAACGCTGCAAGACACAAGAAGATGTATGTTTTTATATATATTCTTTATTCACTCCCAGGCATTTTGTCACAGCCGAACTGGAGTGAATCTTGTCTTATGGCTTCTCTACATCCATTTCGAAACCTTCGTCCCTTTATGGCGAGACCTGCTTAACCAATTTTGTTTCTTCGGCATCTCAAAACCAGCTCTCTAAAATTAACTCAGCTTATTAAAACCGGAACCCCTGACACATCATCTCTGGTGTCCCATTCGGATACTTCGGATGCAAATGGACATTTAGAGTTTGATTCATGTCACAGCATGACCACTTGACCCCCTCTGCACCTGCACGCTTGCTCAACTTATTATTTCCGACGAGTCAATCTTTGTTATTTATACCGCTAGATAATGAATAACCGTTGCCAGCAAATGAAGAGACGCGACCAAGTTATTTGCAAGCTTCGATCAAAAAAGGCGCAATTATTTCAAGAATTTTACCACCAATACTATAATACTATGATTAAGTTTATGTAGAAGACTAGCATGTTACACTCTCGAATGCCTCCGAAATGTCAAGCGCAATGGCCCAACTGTCTCCTGAAATATTCATAAATCGATAGATCCGCTCCGTTAAAGCAGTTAAAAGCTCTGCAGTTGAACGAAAACCACAAAAGCCATACCGAACATTATTAAACAGGCTCAGATTTTTAAGAAAATTAAAAAGCTTGCCGTTTCAAAACTTTGTTAATAATAGAGAGGAGATTAATAGGACGATATCTAGTTAAGAAATACAAAGAAAGATTATCAGTACTTTCCTACTGATATTGTGCATTGTTTTAAAATAGAGGACCCTTTTCAACAAGGGAAACGTTATTTTGATCAACAGAAATTGAATGATTTTCATAGGATAGAAGAAAGTTTATGACAACAACAGAAATTGAATCAGTGTAACGTTACACATGTTCACACACGAGACCCGCACGTTGTAGCCAATTATGTCGCAAGGAACATAGAACAAGTAATAACTCAACTCCTTTTTTATAACAACATTTATTTTCTTATTCTCCCGCCACACGTGACTTCTAGTTACGGCTGTGTTCTGCTTTTAATTCTCTTATGTAGTTTATAGTTTCATCCCTTTGTTCACAAAGTCTGCATTTGTTGTTTTCTTGTAGCTTAACTCTTATCCTCGAGTGGCAGCTTGGCCTTGGTAAGTGGTGATGCCTATGTAAAAAAAAAATCTTGTCGATCTTTGCTTTGATATAGTTGCTTCTAACCTGCTCTGGAACGTCATCCACATAGCTAATGTGCTCTTTCTTTTTTTATAGTCTTTTCCTTTGCCAGTGATGTAATTTCGCGTGCATTTGCATACGGGCGTCTGTGCTCGTTTGCAACGGGTCAAGATCAGAAAGAACCTCAGCAACTACTTTTGGCGTCAATAGAATTATCAGTTTTCGTAAGAAAAACAGAAAAAAGCAGCACTAGAATCATCTTGCTATTCACATCCGACCAATTCCCAGAACACATCATAAAAATATAAAACTGACTATTCATTACAAAGATTTCGAAAGTGACACATTCCCACTCCAGAAACCCAACCGCAAGCAGTTACACTTGTTACAATTCATTTTGGCTCTAACTTCTTCATTCCGCGCAAGCGTCTCATCTTTACTTGAAAATGAATGACGTCATAAAGGATGAATGGTATTTGTCAAAACTAATTTGACGTCATTAAGAATGACTTTCAATTATTAAAAGATGTACCTATTTACAATGCCTCCTCAAGGGACAGAGTTAGACACCAGGGTCGTTTTTTAACGTGGAGAAAAAAAAAGTATTCTATGTTTGAAAGCAGCAGTTGTTGTTTTTGTATAAAGCCTGCGAACATCTTACCTTGAAATTGTCTGGTCTGCATGAAGTCCTCCTTATTGGATATGGGTGTTCGTCATATCTGCAAAATTGCAGTTTTTTTTAGATATCTAGAGAAGCATTGTTCACTGATTACATATATGAACTCGGCGATGGTTTGATTCATAGCACATAAACGATATCATGGCTGTGCATGGGCAGATGCAACGTCTAACACGTCTTTATTTGCTGTACACAAAAGGAAAGATGACCAGGGGACGACGGATCCTGGTTTTTAGTTAGAGATCAGATGGATGTTTTTCTAATGAACAGTGGTGTATTCAAGGCCGATCAAGTCAATGTAGTACTGTATAAACGGAAGGAGTGTAAGGGTACATTACAGGACTAGATTGGTACAAAGAGTATTGTTGTCGGAGGCAATAGCTTGAAATAGTTCAAATACCGCCACTATACGCAGTCTACCGAAACATATTCCATCGAATAAGACAAGTGAATCTCTCTATATCGTAGCGAGTACGAGTGAATGCATCCACTGGTCACCCCTGAAAATCTAACAGAGACATAACAACCTGATTGTGTTCAGATTAGAAAAAAAATTTGGATAAAGCTGTGAACGTGCGTCTTTGACCATTCACTGATCGTCTGCTGTTTTTTTTCTTTGACTTGATTCCCTGCTTGATTTCGAAAAAAGATTTTTAAAAGGTATGAAAAACTATGAAAAATATTTGTATGTGTATAGGAACTAAAAGTAAAAATATAAAAAATAAAAAATGTGAAAAATTGAAAATAATCCTATATCAAAGAATTGTTTTAATTTTCATTTTCTCATAAATAAGGTAAAATCAATTGAAATAACTGCAACTAATAACATTATTTTCAAAGGAAAAATATTTTGTTCAAACCCATCATCTTATTTCAGTAAATGAACTGAAAGACAACGAAATCTCCATAATTCCAGCAGCATCTGGACTCATGAAAAAGAATTTCCAAAACTGCCTGACAAATATAACCAGTAAATCAAGTGCAAGAGAGATACAAGTAATTGCACAAAGTGACGATTAGAATCTCGAAAAAATCTCTCGGTTGGAATGCTTACGTTGTGGTCGATAGAAAAGAGTCACGCAGAAAGACATGGTTTAGTTAGAAAAATACATTGTGCAAGAAATTGAAATACAAAACGAACAACAATTTTTTTAATCAAAACAAATAAAAACATTTTTTAATCAAAACAAATAAAAACATTTTTTTAAATTAAAACAAATAAAAACACTTTTTTATCAAAGCAAATAAAAACATTTTTTAATCAAAACTATTAAAAACACATTTTTTAATCAAAACAAATAAAACATTTTTTTAAAATTAAAACAAAAACACTTTTTTAATCAAAGCAAATAAAAACATTTTTTAATCAAAACTATTAAAAACACATTTTTTAATCAAAACAAATAAAAACACTTTTTTATCAAAGCAAATAAAAACATTTTTTAATCAAAACCATTAAAAACACATTTTTTAATCAAAACAAATAAAAACACTTTTTTAATAAAAACAAATAAAAACACTTTTTTAAATCAAAACAAATAAAAAAATTTTTTAATTAAAACGAACGATATTTTTTAATCAAAACCAACAATAAATAATTTTTAAACGAAAACGAACGATAAATTAATTTAAAATAACTGATTATATGTTAACAAAAATAAAAAATAAATTAAATTCTAACAAATAATGTTACTTAACTAATGCAAAAATATAATGTTACTTACTAGTGCAAAATATTTCAAACATTAAATAGTAAAAATTACTTTACAGTCCACATAGACTCGATAAAATGGTTTAAAAAACAAATATACAACAAAAAAATATATATATACAAATATATATATATACGATCAATTACTAATCAACCCACCACATAATAATCCAACAATAGACCTAACGAAAAATAATCACAATAATCAAGAGGTAATATATATTGGTTCCACATCTGGCCCAATAAAACATAGAATTTCAACGCACAAACATTCTTTTAAAAATAACTCTCTATCAAACCAAACTACTCTATCCAACTATATTTGGCAACTAAAAAATAGCAATATTTCTTTCAACTTAAAATGGCAAATAATTGAGACTTGCAAATCATATAAACCAGGAGATAAATTTTGTGCACTATGTACAAAAGAAACCCTAAAAATTTTAAAATATGAAGATATAAAAAAATACAACCAAACTAGTAAATTCAAGACACGAGCTTCTGACATGTAATCATAAACGTTGGTTTAAATTTAATAAATATAAACCACCTTAAATCATTAAAAATTACTCATTAGTAAAAATAGATTACAATTTTTTTTTAAATAAATTAAGTTAGACCAATTACCTCCCTTAGACCCATAAATCAAATAAATAAAGTCAATAATACATGACAATTATCTCCCCTTAAAAACTTGCAAAATAAATATTCTCTCTATATATATTAACTGTAGCGTCTTTAAATCAAAATACGCTAACGGAAACAATTTACTGCACGAGCGTCACCCTTTTAAAATTCATCATTCAATAAAATAAAAAGCTATAGCAAACATCTTAATGACTACTTTAAACACAGTTCCTGATTTCAAAAAAAGAAAAACTAAAAGGTAACTATCTCTATATATTTTTAAATCAAATTTAGTATCTAAATTCAAAAAATATATTTTTTTTCTACTCATTTCTATCTATAACTTATATTAATTTTCTTATAAATTTTAAATCCAAACCTTTTATTTCAATTTTTTCAGATTCATCTGCCTTACTTTTAATGCTAGGTTTATTTATGGTGTCTTTTAAATTCAATAAAAATCCTCCTAAATTTGCTGATGAGGAGACCGTGCTTACCAAAAAAACTATATATAATTGTTCTACATAACTTCATGTATACCACAAATAAAAAGCACGGATTTCCGAAACGATCGTACAGATAATTGACTTTGTTGTTGTTCCTTCTTATGAAACTGATTTTTAATTTAATTAAAAATTTGATTTTTAAATTTTAAAAATTTTTTTAAATTTTTAAATTGAAAATCACTTTACTTAATATCAAATATATATATATATATAAATATATATATATATATATATATATATATATATATATATATATATAAACAAAAAGCAAGATAAGTTACTTTTCTACCAAGTTAGATTAGTGATTTTATTAAATGTAAAATGTTTATTCGGCTCGAAAACAAGTAGTGTCGAACGTTTACACATGCACGCGAAACAATGGCTGCGTTGTATCTTTTATATCTTTGTATATATCGATAATGATTTTAAAATAAAAAAAATTATACAAAATACCGTTAGAAACCCACCCAATAAATGTCACAGGAATATTTATCTTCTATGTTTCTAACAGTAATTGGTATATTTTTAAGTTACTGTCGAGATTTCAAAGACATGCGATATTTTTCTTTAGCTTATATAACGCTCGACATTAGTTATTTTCGAACCGAATAAACATTGTTACATGCAATAAAAACATTAAAACATATCCAGGTAAAAGAGTAACATTTATTTGTTTATGCATTCGTTTCCCTACCACTTTCTTTAATTCCTATGAATTGTAAAACAAGCCCCAAAATCTGTTGCAGAATTTAATCAGTTGATATTTTTTCCTGATTTTTTAAAAAATATTTTCATTCTCTTTGCGAGGTTAAAAATACATATGTTTCAACTTTTTCCTAACGTTTTTTTTTTTTTTTTACACTAACAAATATACAATTAATAAAAACAATATGGCGATTGCCGGGAGCTGGTGTCTTGTTGAAGTAGGAAGTGGGAAATACAGAAATAAAGATTGCTGAACTCACACAAGAATTGGAGAAAATTATGTATATTAAATTGAAAATATTACAAAGAAAAGGTTCTTGCAAAACTAATTGTGTTTGCGGCTTTAGAAGTCCAATAAAAAGTTCTTTATCGTCCAAAAGTCTTGGACGGCTCCCTGAAAAAGTTCAATCAAAATTCGGCGGCAAATTTAGGAGAGATTTTCCATAGTTGTCTATAGGCCGACGATTGATTCAAAAAGAGGGCGAATCTGTTTTTCCAGAATTCTGCTTATATTAAATGCTTGTTGATTGGCCAAGGAGCTTCATCCTAGCCAATCAAAATAGGGCTTTCAGAAAGGAGAAGTGGTCGATATAATTAGTTTGAACAAAGGGAGGTAACTACTTTTTTTATAACTAATAATAATAAACTTTAATAATAATAAAAACTCATTTAACGATTTCTTTGATAAGTAATTAATATATACGATAGTACTTTCTTTATATCTAGAATTGGCTGGTATACAATCATTGAATAACATTTCTATTGACTGAAACTCTTGGCACATGTGAAACGAATAATAACTGAAAGTTCTGAGAGATGTTACCCTCCTTTCTCTTTTCCTAACCGAAATCAAACAAGCTAGTAGTAGCCTAACAATGGAAAAGACGAGACAAAAGTGAAACGTATTCTTAATACAGAATTTTTAAATACTAAATTAACACTGCTTCTATAGGATTGGAACCAAACGTAACAGACTTTTGCTGAATAAGAATTACGTAAACAGCCGAAAAAAAAAACGAATTAAACTGAAAAGTTGGCAGTCAAAATTTAAACAATTTTTTTTTTCTTTGTGAAAAAATATTTAGGTACGTCTGCAATTTAAGTCCCGATTTTTGCAGCCTGTCTCGCTGGGCAACGCCCGGTGAATGACGAAAACCGGATTATACCGAGTGAGCAAAAAGAGACGTGAGCGAGCAGACGTCAAAAAATTGGAAGAAGAAAAAAGAAAGGAAAGATTTTCAAAGAAAAAGAAAAGAAACGACAGTGTATCATTGCATTTTAAGCAACAAGCTTTTAATCTTGTGACATTTCAAGCTAACGGTCCTTGTGTTTTGTCAGGAAAACCGGCTGCTGGCATCCGAGAGGAGGTTCACTAAATGTCATTTTGTGTGTATATATATATATATATATATATATATATATATATATTCAGTAATGTGATTGATAATTTAAAATTCAAATTAGAATTAAATTAAAAATCCGTTTCACAAGAAGGAACTACAACAAAATCAATAATTTGTACGATCGTTTCGGAAAACAATGTTTTTATTGTGGTAGACATTAAGCCACGGACAATACTTTTTACATATAGTATTTTTAACAAACAAAGTTTCCTCATCAGCAAAGTATTGGGAAGGGTTTTTAATATATGTCAAAGACATCATAAATAAACCTAGCATTAAAAGTAAGGCAGATGTATCTGGAAAAAATTAAAATAAAGGTATGCATTTACTTGATAAGAAAATTAATATGGGTTAAAGATAGAAATAAAATAGAATTCAGGAACCTACCCGTGTGCCCGATAATGACGGCCAGTATGCGAGCCTACTAGACCTTTTTCTCACAACTTGCCCTGAACTATGTTCAGTTTCTGTTCTGTCGCCTCTTGGATCTTCCGACCACTCTGTTGTATCGATTAAGATAAAAATGAAATGTAATAAGTCCCCAGACGTACCTCTTCATCGTACAGTATATCGATACACTAAGGCTGACTGAGATAGCTTCCGTACATTTATATCTGATCTACCTCTGCATTCCATGTTTAAAAAGGATGTGTCCTCTATAGTATTAGACCTGACTGAATGGTTAATTGTAGGTATTGACCATTTCATACCCTCTAAAAAGTTTCAGCAAAAACCTAACAGCCAGCCATGGTTCTCTCCGGAATGTGCTGCTGCCATTGCGCACAGAAATCACTTTTTCCACTGCTTCAAACGTAATAGATGTATGGAAACTAAAGCCGTTTTCAGGACTGCCAGCAACCATTGTAAGAAAGTAATAAGGAACGCAAGAGAGTTGTATACTCAATCTGTTAAGTCAAAAGTAGCTGAGCAGCGGCTTGGTTCCCACCAGTTTTGGCAAATAGCAAACAGAATCCTGAACAGAAGCGTGTGCTCCATCCCAACTATTATCAATGGACCTGAGGTAATCTCGTCAGCATCAGACAAAGCCAAACTCTTTGTCAAGAACTTTGCAGCTAATTCTACCCTTTGCGACCAAGACCGCCAACCCCCAATATTTCCTCCTGTATCAGAAAACACGCTATGTGATATACGTATATCTGTACGTGATGTTGCGAAGCTAATCAAAAACCTTGATTCGAGTAAAGCAACTAGCCCTGATGGTATTCCAATTATAGTACTCAAAAAACTTCAACCTGAACTAGTGCCCATACTTACAAAACTGTTTAAACGTTGTCTTAAGGAGAATAGTTTCCCATCTCCCTGGAAAATCTCATCAGTATGCCCTGTATTTAAGAATTCAGGTGATCGCTCATCCCCCTCTCAGTACAGGCCAATAAGTCTCCTGTGCGTCATGAGTAAGTTGCTAGAATCTATGTTAAATACAGAAGTAATCAACCATCTCAACAAAAATAACCTTCTTAGTGACACTCAATATGGTTTCCGTTCTGCTAGATCTACAGCAGATGTCCTTACAGTTATATCGCATAGGATTAGCAAATCTCTCGACGGTGGCAATCTTTCTAGGGCAATTGCTCTTGACATATCTAAAGCCTTTGATAGGGTATGGCATAAAGGTTTACTTCATAAGATCGCTAGCTATGGTATAGCTGGAAAAGTCTTCTCAATTATTAAATCATTTCTTTCTGATAGGTTCATAAGAGTAGTAGTTGAGGGGCAAAAATCAGAAGCTCACAGTATTAATGCCGGTGTCCCTCAGGGATCCATCCTGGGCCCAACTCTTTTCCTGATCTACATTAATGATCTTCCAAATCATATCCTTACATCATTTGTAGACATTTATGCTGACGACACTACCATTTATGGTACCACATCTAAGACAGTAAACGAGCAAGTACTCTCCAATTCTCTCTCCTCTGATCTTGAGCATGTAGTACAATGGGGAAAGGAGTGGCTGGTTACTTTTAATGCATCTAAAACCAAGCTTCTCTCTTTACATCATCAACATTTTAATCCACATTTGTCATCAATTGAAATGAATGGCTCTCGTCTTCAGGAGGCCTCAAGTTTTGACAAGCTTCTGGGCGTGGCCATTACTCCTGATCTTAAATGGAACACGTATATCAAATCTGTTGCCAAGGCCGCTGGAAAAATGGTGGGATCTTTCTATCGATCCAGTAGATATCTCACTGCTGATGCTATTCTCTATCTATATAAGAGCCAGGTACGTCCAAGGATGGAATACTGTTGCCACATCTGGGCAGGAGCTGCTAGAAAGGACTTGTCCTGCCTTGATAGAGTTCAAAATAGACTTCGTAGCCTCGTAGGAGATGTCCTTTTCTCCTCCTTACAACCTCTATCTCACAGAAGAGATGTTGCGAGTTTGTCTCTGATGTATCGTTATTTTCATGGAAAGTGTTCGACTGAGCTTCAATCTATGGTCCCCCCTCGCCAAACTTTCACAAGAAACACTCGTCTAGCTGTAAACACTATCAATAATTTCCCCCACTCTTTATCTGTGCCTAAACCTAAACATAGATTCCATGAACAAAGCTTCTTTCTTAGAACTGCACGCCTGTGGAATTGTCTTCCGTTTTCCTGCTTTCCGGCTGACTACAATATGGTTGTGTTCAAGTCTAAGGTAAATAAGTTCTTGATGAGCCGTTCCATATAAGTTATTAAATTTACCAAATTTTCATTACTACTGATTACTATATTGACCAACTTCTACTGTACACTCTTTAACCCTTATCCTTGAGTGGCCTCTGGGCCTTGATAATGTGGTGATGCCTTTGTAAAAAAAAAAAAAAAAAAAAAAAAAAAAAAAAGAATAAAATTATAAATCTGAATTTGGTTTAAATATAATATTATAATAATATATTTCTAATAAAATTCATAGACACACACACACATATATATACATATATATACATATATATACATCTGGACGTACCTGGCTCTCATATAGATAGAGAATAGCATCAGCAGTGAGATATCTACTGGATCGATAGAAAGATCCCACCATTTTTCCAGCGGCCTTGGCAACAGATTTGATATACGTGTTCCATTTAAGATCAGGAGTAATGGCCACGCCCAGAAGCTTGTCAAAACTTGAGGCCTCCTGAAGACGAGAGCCATTCATTTCAATTGATGACAAATGTGGATTAGAATGTTGATGATGTAAAGAGAGAAGCTTGGTTTTAGATGCATTAAAAGTAACCAGCCACTCCTTTCCCCATTGTACTACGTGCTCAAGATCAGAGGAGAGAGAATTGGAGAGAACTTGGTCGTTTACTGTCTTAGATGTGGTACCATAAATGGTAGTGTCGTCAGCATAAATGTCTACAAATGATGTAAGGATATGATTTGGAAGATCATTAATGTAGATCAGGAAAAGAGTTGGGCCCAGGATGGATCCCTGAGGGACACCGGCATTAATACTGTGAGCTTCTGATTTTTGCCCCTCAACTACTACTCTTATGAACCTATCAGAAAGAAATGATTTAATAATTGAGAAGACTTTTCCAGCTATACCATAGCTAGCGATCTTATGAAGTAAACCTTTATGCCATACCCTATCAAAGGCTTTAGATATGTCAAGAGCAATTGCCCTAGAAAGATTGCCACCGTCGAGAGATTTGCTAATCCTATGCGATATAACTGTAAGGACATCTGCTGTAGATCTAGCAGAACGGAAACCATATTGAGTGTCACTAAGAAGGTTATTTTTGTTGAGATGGTTGATTACTTCTGTATTTAACATAGATTCTAGCAACTTACTCATGACGCACAGGAGACTTATTGGCCTGTACTGAGAGGGGGATGAGCGATCACCTGAATTCTTAAATACAGGGCATACTGATGAGATTTTCCAGGGAGATGGGAAACTATTCTCCTTAAGACAACGTTTAAACAGTTTTGTAAGTATGGGCACTAGTTCAGGTTGAAGTTTTTTGAGTACTATAATTGGAATACCATCAGGGCTAGTTGCTTTACTCGAATCAAGGTTTTTGATTAGCTTCGCAACATCACGTACAGATATACGTATATCACATAGCGTGTTTTCTGATACAGGAGGAAATATTGGGGGTTGGCGGTCTTGGTCGCAAAGGGTAGAATTAGCTGCAAAGTTCTTGACAAAGAGTTTGGCTTTGTCTGATGCTGACGAGATTACCTCAGGTCCATTGATAATAGTTGGGATGGAGCACACGCTTCTGTTCAGGATTCTGTTTGCTATTTGCCAAAACTGGTGGGAACCAAGCCGCTGCTCAGCTACTTTTGACTTAACAGATTGAGTATACAACTCTCTTGCGTTCCTTATTACTTTCTTACAATGGTTGCTGGCAGTCCTGAAAACGGCTTTAGTTTCCATACATCTATTACGTTTGAAGCAGTGGAAAAAGTGATTTCTGTGCGCAATGGCAGCAGCACATTCCGGAGAGAACCATGGCTGGCTGTTAGGTTTTTGCTGAAACTTTTTAGAGGGTATGAAATGGTCAATACCTACAATTAACCATTCAGTCAGGTCTAATACTATAGAGGACACATCCTTTTTAAACATGGAATGCAGAGGTAGATCAGATATAAATGTACGGAAGCTATCTCAGTCAGCCTTAGTGTATCGATATACTGTACGATGAAGAGGTACGTCTGGGGACTTATTACATTTCATTTTTATCTTAATCGATACAACAGAGTGGTCGGAAGATCCAAGAGGCGACAGAACAGAAACTGAACATAGTTCAGGGCAAGTTGTGAGAAAAAGGTCTAGTAGGCTCGCATACTGGCCGTCATTATCGGGCACACGGGTAGGTTCCTGAACAATCTGAGTGAGGTCATAGGCAATGGAGAAATCATGACAGAACCTCCCCTCATCATCGGTCTTGTTTGAGTGGGTCAACCATTCGACGTTGTGAACATTGAAGTCTCCACATACGTGAATGTTAGCTGAAGGATAAGTAGAAAGGACTTGGTCAATTTTCTCAGATATGCTTTGAAAGATAGTAACTCCGCTGTTGTGGGGGCGATAAAGAGTAAATATAAATGCAGTAGTGTGAGCTAAAGCAACCCGGAAGCACATATAGGGTAAGTTAGGATCTTCCCTGGAGATGTCCCTCCCACATGGAAAGCTATCTTTAATATAGGCACATATTCCATGCCCATGGCGATCTTGGGGGTCAGATTTAGAAGTTAAGTTTAAGGCTTGAAGTTTTGTTCCAAGTTCTGCAGAAGGGCAGGTCCTGTAGAATCAGCAGAAAAGAAAGTCCTGTAAAGTCAGCAGACGAGCAAGTCCCAAAAAATCACACACACACTAAGGTACTCTTAAAGCTGCAGCAGTTCCCCGATACGATCACACTGACGTCGATCCTAGAAAAGACACACCCATGTTCCAAACACACTCCCTTTATCCTTCCGGCGTTCGTCCTCGACCAATCAGCAGCCAAAGAACGGTCACGTGGGGCCCAGTGATGATCGCACAATCTACAAGATGAGGACGGCGCCATTTTGGAATTTCTGTCATGTTTCGGCCATGCACGTACGCACACCGTAGGAGCGTTCCAAGGTAAGGCATGACACGCAGACACGTGGGCGCTTCCTCCCTTCATTTTCTTCGACTCTACATTTCCACAAATTTATTTGTATGGGAGAACACTTTACTTGTTTCCTTGGGCCTATGAAAGGTCTCGTTTAATATTGATATAAATGTTACCAGGCACAACGAGCCGCGACGCTAAAACAGCAATGTCGCAACTTTGAAAAGCAAGTAAGAGAACTAACGTTATTTATTTTTTTTTCTTCCTGTTTGTTGCTTTGTTGACTGGCGTTTGCAACGGTTCAGTTTTTTTTTTTTTTTTTTTTTTTTGTCTGTAGTGATAATTCGAGCTCTAGCCGCTTTTAAGTTTGCGACGATCGCTAACAAGATAGTGAAAACCTAAACATGCTAAACGTATTTACCTTTAGATATTGAAAACCTAAACATATTTACTTTTAGATATTGAAAAGCTAAACGTATTTACCTTTAGATATTGAAAACCTAAACATATTTACCTTTAGATATTGAAAAGCTAAACATATTTACCTTTAGATATTGAAAAGCTAAACATATTTACCTTTAGATATTGAAAAGCTAAACATATTTACCTTTAGATATTGAAAAGCTAAACATATTTACCTTTAGATATTGAAAAGCTAAACATATTTACCTTTAGATATTGAAAAGCTAAACATATTTACCTTTAGATATTGAAAAGCTTAACATATTTATGTTTAGATATTGAAAAGCTAAACATATTTACCTTTAGATATTGAAAAGCTAAACGTATTTACCTTTAGATATTGAAAAGCTAAACATATTTACGTTTAGATATTGAAAAGCTAAACATATTTACCTTTAGATATTGAAAAGCTAAACATATTTACGTTTAGATATTGAAAAGCTAAACATATTTACCTTTAGATATTGAAAAGCTAAACATATTTACCTTTAGATATTGAAAAGCTTAACATATTTACCTTTAGATATTGAAAAGGTAAACATATTTACCTTTAGATATTGAAAAGCTAAACATATTTACCTTTAGATATTGAAAATCTAAACATATTTACGTTTAGATATTGAAAAGCTAAACATATTTACCTTTAGATATTGAAAAGCTTAACATATTTATGTTTAGATATTGAAAAGCTAAACATATTTACCTTTAGATATTGAAAAGCTAAACATATTTACGTTTAGATATTGAAAAGCTAAACATATTTACGTTTAGATATTGAAAAGCTAAACATATTTACCTTTAGATATTGAAAAGCTAAACGTATTTACTTTTAGATATTGAAAAGCTTAACATATTTACCTTTAGATATTGAAAAGCTAAACATATTTACCTTTAGATATTGAAAAGCTAAACATATTTACCTTTAGATATTGAAAAGCTAAACGTATTTACCTTTAGATATTGAAAAGCTAAACATATTTACGTTTAGATATTGAAAAGCTAAACATATTTACGTTTAGATATTGAAAAGCTAAACATATTTACCTTTAGATATTGAAAAGCTTAACATATTTATGTTTAGATATTGAAAAGCTAAACATATTTACCTTTAGATATTGAAAAGCTAAACATATTTACCTTTAGATATTGAAAAGCTAAACATATTTACCTTTAGATATTGAAAAGCTTAACATATTTAAGTTTAGATATTAAAAAGCTAAACATATTTACGTTTAGATATTGAAAAGCTAAACATATTTAAGTTTAGATATTGAAAAGCTAAACGTATTTACCTTTAGAAAAGCTAAACATATTTACCTTTAGATATTGAAAAGCTAAACATATTTACTTTTAGATATTGAAAAGCTAAACATATTTACCTTTCTCTCATGCAAAGGCTAAACGTATATTTCTACTGTCTTTATTAAAACCAACACAATGTCAAGTATCTGCAGAATGTCTTCTTGGTTCCTCCTCTTCTCTTTTCTCTCTCCCAACAATCGAACACAGCATATAATAACAAAACTCTAAAGCACGTCTGACAGCATTGACTTCTGCCAACAGTCTGCCCCTCCTCTTAACAACACAGGCTTTTTATATCGCAAAATCGTTCACCTCTATTTGCATATTCTTCTAACTCACGTGATCACTACTCTATAAATAAGAGTCTTGACCATTTCTTTTCTTTCTTTTTATTTATTTTTGGTGACCGACCCGCACGTGGTCTATCCAGGTAAGTCACGCATTTCTCCACACTTCCCCCTGATCTCATGATCACAAACAGGACATGCGGGCAATCGTCGTTGGCGGGTACTCCTTCGAAGAAGCACTTCCTCATTGCTGTTTTCTTCATTACCACCATCATTACTACCAGTCTGTTCCATTATCCCGTCTCGTGGTTCCATAGGCGGTGTCTCACAATCAGGGCAGGGGGGCAGTATCCGTCTTTGTCGGGTACTTCTCCGAAGAATCGGAGGCGTCATCTCCTCGGTATGCTCCATCATCCCTTCTCGCTGGGTTTCGCAATCACGGGGGGTGGGCAGTATTCGTCTCTGTCGAGTATTTCGATGAGGCATTACTTCCTTGTGTCCATCGCTCTCCTCACTATTGTCATCAGTATGTCCCATCATTCCCTCATCTGGTTCTGTTGGTGGTGTTTCTATGCTCACCTGAAGGGGCAGTAAGTGATCAGGATCATCTCTGAACGGTGTGTGATCCTCCTCATCGTCCTCAGAATCAGAAGAGGTATAACAAGGGCGGATATCTTTTACGTGACGTGGTATGCCACCAATCAACATGGTCTGAGGACTTATGATTTCATCTATTTTTCCCCGGAAAAATTTCGTAGTGCACCCAGCATTTGGGGGTTTTATCCAAACAAGGTCTCCCACCTGATATGGTGTATTGACAACACTCACCACTGATGGTATGGCATCAACTCCTTTCACACGCTGTTCATATTGGTAAATCCCATTGGCTGGTGCAGTTGCTGGTGTTGCATTGTCCTTGGGTGTTATATTATACCAGTACACAGCTTCTGGAATAGAGCACTGCGTCCTGGCTGCAATTCTTTTGATGGTGCGGTGACACCGTTCTGCTATACCATTACCCTCGGGATAATATGCACACCGATAATGCATTTTAATCCCCCATTCGTGCACGAATTTCTGAAATTCTTGACATCGAAATGTGGCGGCATTATCAGTCAGAATTTCAATCGGGGCACCACGTTCAAAAAAGACGGCTCTCAACTGTTGTATAATGCTGGCTGCATCCTGTCGTGTCAACAGGCGCCATATTGTGAAACGCGTCGGGCCACAATCCGTCATGGTCAAAAAATGTTTGCCCCCATAATGTGTTATGCCCATCCCTACTCGCTGCCAGTTGCCCTCCACCTCGAGCTTCCCTTTTTGCCATTGGGATGGTGCCGGATCAATTCTCTGACACTCTTCACACGAACGTATGGCTGCTTTCACTGATGCTTTTGTAGTTGCAGGGCATACTCTTCGGACAAAATATGCAGTCCTCTGAATTCCAGGATGTCCAATCTGCTGGTGTATCATACGGATCTGGTCAGGTGTTAATTGATCCGTTACAGTCGCGCATGTTTGTTGTTGAAGATCGGATCCCTGCCGCATTGCATCGATCCACCTCTTTGGTACTCGAGTCAAGCTATCAGCCAAATTCTGCATCGACGAGACTAACGTAATGTCTACCTGCAAGCTGTATTCGTCAACTAGACGCTTAATTATTGCTAGTCTCCTTCGTACTAGCATTTCACTTGCAGCTCTAGTCTTAACTCGAGCCTTTCCAGTCAAGGTGTCGGTTAACCAATGGTAAACACACAATGAGTCAGTGTGGAGATGCACAACATTAGTCTGCCATTGCAATGCGAGATTAAGACCTTTTAACGTGGCATCAAGTTCTGCCAAATTTATATGTTGGGCATCATTTTTCGGACGAAGCCAGCATGCATCTTCCACAACAACACCTAGTTGCTCCAACACGACACCTGTAGCCAACGAACTTGCGTCAACCCATGCATTTAGTTCGTTTCCAGACACTTGCCACTCACCCCGGGCAGGGTCATTCCTATGCACTCTGGACAACATTTCAGCCATCATTTGTTGGAGAGAATCATCATCCGCAACATCGTCCCATCCTTTTGTTACTGTAGTCACTCGTCTTTTCACCACTCCTGTTGCCGATCGGAGCCATCCACAGACAGGTAGATGTCCTACCAATTTACCACAGATAGAAAACACAGTACGTCTTGTTAATACATTGGGTAACTTTGGAAGTGGGCTCCCTTGTTTCCATCGCAACGTATTGCCCTCCTCCCAGACCTCGAGGCCTAGCACGGGCACTCTATCCTTTAGGCGCTTAGGGTCTTTGCTTATTAACCCAAACGCTTTCAGTTTTATTCGAACTGCATCCGCAGACATTATGTCCTCATTAACATAGATGTCATCTATGTAGGCTGAAGCAGCTTTTGCTGTGGTCTCATCCTGCATCAAAACAGTTTTAATAATGGTTGTCATAATCAAGGGTGCTACGTTTAGGCCAAAACCCAAACGTGTCAAACAATATAGTTTTCCCTTGAGTAGTACTGTCTGAAACGGCCATAATGACTCATGGACACGTATCTGCAGGTAGGCCCTCTTTAGATCCAGAAGTGCTACATTGCTCCCTTTTTGACGCCACTCTCTCAGTTTAGCAGCGCACACATCTGCGTTTCCGGTAAACGCATCAACATGCCGATTCAACTCTCGGTAATCCATTACGGGACGAATATTTTCTTTGGTAGGTTGTTCAACAGCCATGAGCGGAATTAATCCCTTGGGTGGTCCCAGACGTTCCTGTGGGTATGGTATTAACCAACCGTTGTCAATCCACATCTGAAGTTCTTCTTCATATGCGGCCCTATTCTTGGTAGAAACTGCATACTCTGGAATCGTGTTGCACAGCCGATCTGGTTCCTGGCCCATGGCCCATTTCCACTTTGCAGTCCACACCCTTTCGTTGTCATCAAATGTAGCACAGAAGTCCTTTTCTTCAATCGACATGGCTGCACAGACGTCTTTCCCTTCTCCAAGCCTGATACCTCTAGCTGCTGTGATTGTAACGCCTCCTAGTGCTTGTATTGCATCAATTCCAAGCAACATGTCGTAGCCAAGGGGTTTCTCCTGCATCACCAGAACGTCAACTTTAGCTGTGTCACCCTTCTCAGTGCAGATTGTGACTGTCCCTTCACCACAACATACCCGTGATAAGCCATTGATGGTCATAACGCCGACTGGGTTCCTCCGCCACACCGGACAGCAATGGGCACTAACTATAGACCGGGAACACCCCGTGTCTATAAGTGCTGAACACTGCACATCATCAAGTTTAACGCTAATGACAGGCAATCCTGTGTTTATTGGTTGGCAGGGGGCAAGGGTAGCGATAGTACCTTGCCCCCAACTTCGTTTCCCGAACAGTTGCGAGATATGTGCCCAAACTTATTGCAGCGATAGCATTGCACTGGTCTCTTTGATTGTGGATATACACCTCTCCTATCACTCCGGCACTCTTTAGCAAAATGATTGGCCTCCCCACATTTATAGCACACTGGGGTGGCATGCTTATTACTATCTGGAAGAGAGTCCACATTACCTCCATGTCGAAAACGAGCTGCTGCTGCAATTGGTTCCTGTTCCTTACAGATGTTTCGAGCTCGGGCCAATAACTCATCAGTTGACAATTCATCGATTCTTGATGATGCCCGCAACAGTTTACTGACCTCCTCGGGTAGGCCTACCAAAAAAGCACAGCTTAATATTTTATCGTTGACCCCACCAAACGGTACAGATAATTTTCGCAGGTCGGCTAGGTACACGTCGACTGTTTCCTTGGGTTGAAGTGTCCGGCTCGTGAACTGTTGCCACGCAACAAATGGATCTGTACCAAACGCTGTATACAGGCTCTGCTTGATTTCATCCCAGTCTGGTTCATCCCCGAGTTGTTGGTAGACTGCATAGGCCCCTCCGGTTAGCCTCAAAGGGATAACTGTGGCTGGTTCTTTAATTTTGCACAGTTTACAGATTTTCTCTGCCTTTTCAATCCATTCAACGACAGCCGGTCCAGTGGTAGATCCGTCGAACTCGGGTATTAAGCGAATGTCGAATCTGTCCATTGTTAGTAACCGCACACCAAGCGCCGAAATAGCTTAAAACCAACACAAAGTCAAGTATCTGCAGAATGTCTTCTTGGTTCCTCCTCTTCTCTTTTCTCTCTCCCAACAATCGAACACAGCATATAATAACAAAACTCTAAAGCACGTCTGACAGCACTGACTTCTGCCAACAGTCTGCCCCTCCTCTTAACAACACAGGCTTTTTATATCGCAAAATCGTTCACCTCTATTTGCATATTCTTCTAACTCACGTGATCACTACTCTATAAATAAGAGTCTTGACCATTTCTTTTCTTTCTTTTTATTTATTTTTGGTGACCGACCCGCACGTGGTCTATCCAGGTAAGTCACACATTTCTCCACATTTATATCTAAATTCCCCGACGTTGCGATAAGTGTGTCAGGATTTTTGGGGAAGTCTCCATTGCAAACATTTGATTAAATAGACTCTCTATGTCTACAAGCTTATAACAATATGAAAATGTAATTTCAAACCCTAATTTTTATTTCAATAAAATGAGCAAAGGCTACATTTAAAAATCATAGAAGATGTCATCGAAAAATATACAATATTTTTTTTCATCGGTTTTCTTTAAAAAAAAATTCACGAAAATCAACAAATTTAACTTAATCGAAATCTAATAAATATAAACTGCCAAAAAATCACTTACCTGTACAAAATTACTAAGCAATGTGTGCTTCCATTCTTCATTTATAAGAATTTTTCCATATTTATATCTTATATCCCATATATTTTTTGAATAAAAGGATTTTTAAAGCAAGGGTCCTATAAAAGCCAAAGCAGATTTTCCTCGATTTATCAAGTTGTGAAATACGGAGGCATCAAAGGGACATAAATATTTATTTCAAAAACGTTTGCGACCGTCGACCGTTTGTTTGTGACAGAACGGTAATCATTTTTGGTTGTCTTCCCTTTGTCTTTATGCCACATGTCTTCCTTATCTCTCTTTTGTATTTTTGGCATATTTCATTTCAACTACAAAGTGGTCAGTATGTGCCACCATATTTGAAAAATAATAACGTTTCACTCATCGATTTTGGCCGATTAAAAAAATTCGCTCTACCAAATTTCCATTTTTTTATTCTCTTAAAGAAATACATGAATTTTTGATTTAATATATTTTATTTCTTATTTATCGAGTGATTTTTTTAAATATCTAAAAAAAAGAAAACATTGAATGAAATAGAAAAAATTGTTGCAATCATCCATGAACAATATAAGCATGAGTTTTCACTTAAAAAAAATAAACGTGGTTTCAAAAAAAATGGTTTTAGACTTTGGACTTTACAGGTAAATTTCCAAATAACACTTCTTTTTTTCTTTTCTTTTTTTAAATTAGAATATTTTATGGTTTAAATTAGAAATGGGGGTGTGAATTTAAAAAGAAACGTTAGTCTAAAATATTATATTTGGTTTATTGGAAAGAGCATAAAATTTCACATTGGCCCTGAAAATATCGTAAAAATAGAATCAATAGGAAAAGTTTGATAGATTTTTAAATTTTAAAAATTGAAAAATACTGAACTCGTAAAATTCAATTAATTTCATTACTGCTTTTTGAATAAATAAAAAAAATACTATTTCTATTACTTTTTATACAACTTTAATAGTTTATTTTGGAAGTATAATCCATAAAGAAAATAAACAACCCACTTTTAAAAGAGAAATTACGAGTTTTTTTTTTATATTTTATTCGCAGTTTTGTGTTAGGGGTGTCAAAAGTTCCTACAAAAATTCTGATACACCTGGCGCTATACATCGCATTTTTTGTAATTGTTATATATTTCTAAATAGACTATAATTAATATAAGTATATTGTAACATTAAAAAATAATGAGAAAATAAGAAATAAATAACCAACAAAAGTGGCGGGACGATAAATGGTATAAAGGATTCATCCGACCTCTATAAAAATACAACAGTTAACAAACATCTTTTTTTCCTTGAGTAAAGACGGTGTCAGGGGCAAGTAAGATATTTTAATAACATAAATAATTAAATTTTGGGGGGAAAATAGATCCGAACGTTTTTTGTTCTGGATTTTTGAGGGAGGTTCAGCAACACTACTGAGGAGCTAGTTTTTCATAATAAACATCTAATATTACCAAGAACATTAGCGAGAATTCTCAGTGATTACAAGGAAATGGATTCTCTAACGAAGGATTGAAGATTAAGTTGTTTTTTTTCTTTTAATATAGTTTTAAAGGTTGAAAACTTACCACACACACACACACACACACACATATATATGTATATATATATATATATATATATATATATATATATATATATATATATATATATATATATATATATATATATATATATATATAAAGGCAGACAGACAGAGCGTGCAGAGCGTGATGCACGAAGAAAAATATTTGTTAAATTCGTGAAAACATAAGCTACTTCGGGTGTGTCTTACTATACACATAGATTCGAAAAAAGTTATCAAAAAAAAAACATGTTATCAAAGGCAAAATAAGTTACTTTTCTACTTAACTGGATAATTTTTTAGTGTTTTTATTTCATGTAAAATGTTTATTCAATTCGAAAAAAGAGTAATGTTGAACGCTGCCGGTGAATAAGAAAAGATGGCCGCAATGTATTTGAAGACTCAACAGTAACTTCAAAATAAGAAATAATACAAAATGGTGTTAGAAACCCACCTAGTAAATGTTACAGTGACATTTATTGGGTGGGTTTCTAACACTATTTTGTTTTATTTCTTATTTTGAAGTTACTATCACGTCTTCAAAAACATTGCGGCCATCTTTTCTTGTCCGCCGACAGTCTTTAACATTACTCATTTTTCGAACCGAATAAGCATTTTACATTTAATAAAAACACTAAAAACTCATCCAGTAACTTATCTTGCCTTTGGTAACATTTATTTGTTATGGATTTGTTTTTTTTTTTGTTTTTTTTTTGGGGGGGGGCACTTTTTCAAATCTGTGTACAGTAAAACAAACTCGCTACTTCTGCTACACGACAAAGTAATTACAGTGGGTAAAAAGATGTCTTTTATTGGAAACAAAAACAAATTACTATTACTATTTTAGGTTAACTTTATTTGAATTTAAAACCGATGATACCGATATGTATGTTATTTATGCGTTTATGTAGCTTGCAATGCGAAAAGCATTCTCTCTAAATGCTAGTTGGGAATAATTTTCTCTTACCAATGTGATTTGCCCTGACTCCAGATAGGGAGCGACATGTATATTAGGTAGTTTTATATATATGTGTGTGTGTGTGTGTGTGTGTGTGTGTGTGTGTGTGTGTGTGTGTGTGTGTGTGTGTGTGTAAGGAATATATACATAGAGAGAGGGGGTGATGGGTAGTGGGAGTAAGGGTGTGAGCGGGGAGGAGAAAGTCGATTGCATCTACATTAATGTCATGTGAGTTTTCTCAATTCATATAAAAAAGGAACTTTCCATCTTTTAGTCGTTTTTCTTCTGAAATTATCCATCTGTCATCATCACTCTTTTCTTTCTTATCAAGCCCTCATGCCACTGAATGCCCGTGACCCAGAGTGACCTCTTAGACAAAGGATGTGGGTTGGGTAGATGGTGGGACATCCTAACCCGACGGTCATCTGCCACTTTCAAAAGTTGACGTCAACAGTTCACATCAAAAAAAGAATAAAAATAATTTAAAAAAAACGTCTTCAGATGTTTTGTTGCTTTTGCTGGTTTATTTGTTTCTTTCGTTGGGGGGGGGGGGGCGGTAACGACGTTACCCCTCTTCGAATTGTATTTTCTTGACCGACAGGTCAACCAGAAATACCCCCTTAACCCCTGCGTCCTATTATTGTATTAACAAATACAACAATTAAGACTTCAATCAAATGCAAATGTTTTGGAAAATAAATATTTTAAAAAATATATTAAAAAAAATAAATAAATAATAATAATAATAATAATAATAATAATAATAATAATAGCAGAGCACATATTTGTTTTCGAAAAAGAAAAAATATTTTTCGAGATAAATTAAAATAAACAACAAAAGGAAGAGAAAAAACACAAAACATTACATGTTTTAAAAAAATGTGATGCCACATCTGAGCTGGTGCATCTACCACTAGTCTCTTCCTCTTGGATAAGCTCCAAAAGAGGGGCTGCAATCTAATAGGTTCTACTTTGTCAACTAGGCTCCAACCCCTGTCCCATCGCCGCAATTTTACATCTCTGTGCCTGTTTTACAAGTATTTTAATGGAATGTGCTCTGATGAACTTGTAGGAATGAACCTAAGTGACCTCAGGCCATATACTACTACCATGAAGAAAAGGCATTGTTTCTTTAATCCTCTCTTTCTCTAAAAGAACTCAACTAACCAAGATACCCAAAAATCTATTCCCTTTTCTCTTCTGCAGTTGCTGCTCGCTCACCCACCCACTCTCTCTCTCTCTCTCTCTCTCTCTCTCTCTCTCTCTCTCTCTCTCTCTCTTTGACCGATGATTGACATAAAAAGGATTGGACAGTCAGTCTCCAGGCTTTTACGACGTCACACGTGTCCTGCGAAGAGCAGACACACAATTCTAAAAGTATGTAAAAACTAAGAAAATAAAATATTCCTCTCAAGCTAATATTTGTATCCACTGTGTCAGTTATAACAACCAATAAACAAATATTACAGTATAATTCAACATCATAATTATTAATAAGCAAACGAGATTGATATCCCGTTTGAAGAAAATGATTCAGAGTTAAAATACTAAAGTCTTTGTCGGCAGAAACGATATAAGTGAGGGGTCTGTCATTTATTGCCTTTTGCGCATCAAAAAGTGCAATCAGAAATTCAAAATAATCCAACTTTCTTCTGCCCGACAGTTTCCTCAAACATTTGACAGTTTTAATAAGTCTCTCCCAGGCTCCCCCCTGCCAGGCAGAGTAAAGGGGAATTGTTCGATGGACGATGTGTATGGATTTTTTTATTTTTATTTATTTTTTTTTTTTTATTACATTTTCACCCCAAACAAGGCAAATTGCCACTTTGGTGTAGGGGGCTACTATCAGGGACAACAACTACTGGGGTACTATGTAGGGATTTGGGCAGCAAGATGTCGGTTCACGTTACACTTGAACTTCTGCACGTCAGTACTGTTGGGGAAGCAGGGACCTGGAATGGAATTCCAGAGTCTTGCGGTTCTGGGGAAGAAACTATTGGAGTAAAAAGATCTTTTACATCTAGGGACCTCTACAGTGTGGGGGTGGGATCTAGTAGCCTGTCGGGTTTGTCGAGGGTGCTCGCGTCGTGGGGGCACAAGTGATTGCAGTTCGTCAGAGCATTCACCACTAAAATACTTGTAGAAAAGGCAGAGGGATGCAACATTTCGTCGATGGGACAGAGGCTGAAGCTTAGATGCCAGTTCAGGGCCTATCAGGTTTGCGACTCTCTTTTGAACCTTGTCAAGGAGCGAGAGACTAGTAGCAGATGCACCAGCCCAGATGTGGCAGCAATACTCCATACATGGGCGAATGGTGGCCTTATAGAGGTACAGGATACTTTCGGGTGTTAGTAGTTTTCTAGCACGGTAGAGAGAGCCTACCTTTCTTGCAGCGGCCCTGGCAATGCCTTCAATGTAATTGTTCCAACTCATGTTTCCTGTGAACGTTAGGCCAAGGAGTTTGAAAGATGGACTCTCAGATAAAGAGTCGTTGGCCATTGCTATGGGTGGTAGAGAGGGTTTCTTGTAATTATTGAATTATTGATTTATTGAATTATTGATTTAAATTGTTCCTTCAACTCGTCTGATTCGAGCACGGACTCAACAAATGATTTCGCGTTATCGGAATATACATGCATAGGGATCCCAAATAAATTGGTAAACCTAACAAAGGCCAGCATAAAAGAGCGGGTGCTCATATCCGGCAATAATTCGAAGTGAATTGCATGCAAACCCATGCATGTAAAGAGTAATATGTACATTTTAACTTCTACCCTTCCAACTTTAATAGGAAATTAACCGGTGAAATCCACACCGACTTGTTTGAATGGGCGGACAAAGTTCACCCCATATTACCAGGTAATATCGACCCTGCACGTGCCTTACAAGGCAGAGCATTTATTTTTTACAGACGGTGCAAGTACGCACGAAGGCTTTTACGGCTTGTCTCCCCTGGGGGATCTAAACCCCCGACAGCCTTAATATACTGAGGGTTGAATTAACCCCCATGTGTCAACAATTAATATGAGCTTCCTTAGTCGCCAGGTTTATTAAATGATATTTTCCCAACAATAGGGGAAACTTGACCTCGAAGGTCAGAATACTAGCATTCTGTATCCTACCTCTAGTTCTAATTAACCCATCTTTATCAAGGAATAACCCTAAGGCAGTTACCCTAGGGGGAGGCACTTTCCCGGATGGTTGTTTCAAGTAACCTATTTCCTGAGGGAAAGCCTCCATTTGCATATTAGCAAATAGCAATAATTTGGCCCTATTAAAATTGTCAGCACTACGGTGATGTAACAAATCATAAAATTTCAACACTTTTTCTAAGACGCTGATTGCTTTAGATAAGCTGGAATACCTTGTAATATCTAACTGGAAGGTATTTTCAGAAAAATGTGTCTCCTGAGAGTAAAAACATGATACAATTTTTTTAATTAGTTTCGGTTAGACAGTGTAAGGGTGAGATTGGCCAATCAATGCCATCTCTATTGAGCCATTCTGGGCCATACGTCCAGAAATTGAATAACTGGGAAAATTTAGAAGTATTGATACCTCTAGTTAAAAGATCTGCCAGATTTTCCGACAAAGAAACATATTTTAATTTCGGTAGAACTCCAAATTTAATATTAATATCTTCTGAAAATATTTTGATCCTGCGATCCTGTTTTCAATGAATATATTTTTCTTGGATCCTTTACCGTTGAAGACCCATGATAGGGCAACTTGAGAATCAGACATCAGGAAAGAATTATCAATATTAAGGGTCCCCAGAGCACCCAAAACTTGAGGGGCTACCTTAAGGGCTAAAAACATAGCCAATAGTTCCAACGTGGGAAGTGACGCCCCTTTGATTGGGGCCACTCTGAGCTTTGCGAACAACAGAGGACAATTTGCTCCCTGTTTCGCATACAGGGTGAATCCGTATGCGTTTTTCGACGTATCACAGAAACAAATAAATTCAACAGACTGATTTTCTGACAATACACGCCTGAGAAATTCAAACTTCCCCCAATCGTTTAAATCCTTGGTATGGGTTTGCCACAACTTTTTGAGCTCTTTGGGCAAGTAGGGACTCTCCGTCACATGGTGACGAGATTATCCACATAAAAATTGTTGGAAATAGCATGCGATGCTGCATCTTTTGCATATTTTTCCGCATGGAATTTCAAAATAAAGTTCCGAATGAAAAGGCTAGCACTGAACCCAAATATAATTGTTTTGTACCTATAAGTACATAATTTGTCACCTTTTTAAGGAAAAAAACAAAGTCTGTTTTTATCCTCTTCTGACTTAAGGTGAATTTGTAAAAAGGCCTTCCTTATATCACCTAGAAGGACATATTTATTTTTCCGAACTCCCAGCAATAAATCCAATAATTTAGCAGATAAGTTCACGCCCATGTAGGCAGCGTCATTAATTGACGTCCCCTGTCGACGTTTCAGGGAGCAGTTGAATACGGGACGAATTTTTTTCGTCACTCCAGTTCCCTCCTTAATAACGGGTCTATGTGGAACCCAAATATAATCTTCATACTTCCCAGGCAGGACGAAAAACTGCTCCACTATTCCACATTCCTCATAATCCTCAGACACTTGGAGGTGCTCATTATAGATTCCTTTTTTTTTCTACGGATTCTGCCAATCTCTCCATTACCTTTAAGGAAGTCACAAAGTTACTTTTTACCAGTGGGATCCTATCATGATGCCACGGCAAGTTTACATAATATTTTCCCTCCTTCCATATGATGGAGTTTTTAAACTCTTCTATCTTTTCCTAGTCCACGGCCGATAACTTAACTTCTTCATCAATTCCTAATGAGTCGAGACTGAGCAACGTCTCTACCCCTCGTTCAACTGCGGAATTGAAGAAGAAAGACTTCAATCCATCCTCATAAAAGAGTGTCGGATTCAACACAGAATTGATCAAATAGCTGTTTCATTGAGGGAGGCATTTCACAACACAATTAAAGGGAGGCGAATCCACCTTATTCAAATCTTTATTCAAAAAATGTCGGCTCTCGCCAAACGGAATTATGAAATTTCCATGTCGCCATGCATTTCCATTAGACACTCAACTAGCTTGAGATTATTTAACTTGATCAGAAGATCCAAACCAATAATCCCCTTAATGGGAGTTCCATTCAAATTCTTATAACCGGGACCGAGCCGGAAACCTTGAGTTAAGTTATCAACAATTTTATCGAAATTATCCACTTCGAATTTTAAATTTAAATCTTTGGAAAATAACGCCGCAAATTTAAAGGGATTTTGATCACCTAATTAAATCGATATATCGTACTCCTTCAATCTCAAGGAGTCACTGCCGATCAACGTGTTCACCGCCATATCAACCTACTTCTGGTTTATGGTTTTATCAGAACACAATTTAAATAGAATTTCCTGGGCGAAAAACGAACGTTGACTCCCAGTATCAATCAAACAGAAGAAATAGATCGGCCGTCCATGTGCTTTCATCGATATTCTAAGGACGGGAAAAATACTGTTCTGTGATTCAGAATATGTTGTTCGGCTCACAAAGGATTTATTTCCTTTAGGACACATGACACTAAAATGGCTTTTCAACTAACAAACCGCACGTGGGTAAGGAAATCCCTTACTTCCATGACAAGCTGCGTCTGAATGTTCACCCAGACACCGAGTACATACTTTTAACTGTTTAGCCCTTCGGCATTTCACATTGAAGGAAGGAAATTTACTACAGTTCTTAATCGAATGGTCTGTAGCTTCGCACAGCTTACATAATAAAGTGGCCTTCCCTTCACGTGTGGAAGAAGACGCCATATTTCATCTTGGGTGAAGAAGGCGCTAATTTTGGCGTATAAACATCCCGCCAAACATCGAGCGGGGCGGCTAATAAATATTCCATAATTTCACACACGTGGAACATAATATTATTCAGAGAAGAGAATCTTTCACCATTTCTACTCATCAATTCTCTTCTGATAACATTAGGACATTTAGCAAATAATATGTGGGCTATCAATGCCCCTGAGGTCTCACCCTCAGCAAAAAAATCAGTCCCATATGACTTGTCAAATTCGGTCAAATCTCTCTTAACTCTTTCGAGAAACGACTTCAAAATTTTAAAATCCGTTATAACAGACGGAGGAGGAATAATTTCCTCAAAAAACCGGTTTTTAATCAAATTAGGGTTCAAATATCTTTCCCTTAACAATTTTAGGGCTATATCATAATTATCTGATGTTACATGTAGAGATTATGCCAAATGCATCCCCATCTAGTTTTGATTTAAGCACTAACAGTCTGTCAGCTTTATTTAAACTATCAGTGCAAAATTCGAATTTGTTTAGAAATGTTCTGGACGAAAATTTATCATCTATGGACACGTCGGAAAATCTCGGGCAGTCCAATTGCATTTTTACAGGCATAACCGTCGAAGCTTACATAATTTGAGGTGCATCTAATTTTAATTTTAATGAAAGTAATTTCTCTTCTTTTTCTGAAGAAAAACTTTCTGAAACCTCGCAAAGCTGTAATTTCTCCTCTTCTGAAGTCTTGACAAGAATCTGGTCTGTCAGGTCATCCAAGTTCCTTAACCAAACTCTAATTACCTCTTCTCAGGATTTGAAAAAATCTGGTGAAGGGTCGTAACTTCCAACAGCTTCACTGCATTATCGATGCGAAACCTTTTGGCATCACGTTTAGACATTAGTTCTTTTAGGGCCATATTTCCCTCGAGAACAATTAATAAAATAACTGATGTAATTATCTGCAAAAATTAAGGTGGCGAAACCACCAATATTCCAAACGGAATGAAGTAATCACAATAAACCGGATATGGGGGGGGACTTAATCCTTTCCCTCTATTTCTTAAATAAATAGCAGTATAATTATCCGCAAATTCTGAGATGGCGAAAACTACAAATATTATTCCAAACGGAATTATTTAATCACAATAAAAACTGTGGGGGGGGGGGGACTAGACCCTTTCCATTCCGCCATTTTTATTAATCGAATAACAGATATAGTTATCTGCAATACTAAGATGGCGAAACCCGCCAGTATTCCAAACGAAATTATGAATCACAAATAAATATGCTGACGAAATGGCCGTCAGTGATTAAGAAGCCAAATTAGGCTAAGCTCTAATGAATAATCGAGTTACACATTTTAACGAAATTCCCGAGCTACCAATGATGCCTAACAAGTGTGTGGGGGGGGGGGTTAAACCCTTTCTTTTCCCCTAAAGATTTTTTCTTTTAATAAATTTTCAATTCACATCATTTGAAAAGTGACTACAGCTGTACAAATAATTAATACATTAAACATGCATCACATTCAAATTTAAACCAATCAAAGACCGACTAGCAAACCAATATGGGGATTGAATATGGAATTTCTCACACTGAATTTAAAAAAAAATTGCCTTAAATTTGTTTCTCATTATTTTATATAAATATTTATTTGATAATTATTTAAGAAAACTATAGAAGTCATTTTCGAAGCAGTTTCAATTATAAAACTTGTGTTCGTCCTTTTTTTTACTTTGGTTCTTTTTTCGATTAAATATTTATTTGAGTAATCACTATAAATAAAGCAGGGGATGTATGTGTGTGTAAATTTCAACAAGTAAACTCTTAAACTACTGGTCACATAACACTGACATTAACAGGAAATAGGATGGTTTTTAAGGGGTAAATCTTTGTTTGGATGAATAACGCATACAGACATATATCGGCAAGTTGAAATGCGAAACGTACATTTCAACTAGGCGACATGCTTTTACTTCTTTTTGCGCATGCTCACATGAAATTCATTTCTTCAAGTGTTAATATTCAGACTTTGTTATGTTTATCTCGATAACAACATTAGTAAAGAACGTGGCAACCAGAATCCAAATATTTATTTACAGGCTTAGAAAATAACACTTTTCTTTTTAATTTCTTACAGTCTTTTAAGACAAATATTTTTTGACATCTTTTTGCACGAAATCCCTCATGAACAATGACAAAATTCAATGAAAAAAAAATTTATACGTTTCTTAAGTAAATCTCCCACGACAGGGGAAAATTCTTTTTTTTTTTTTTTATAGAAAAGCTTACTAATGTCAGGTTCCTGCGATTCTTTTCTTCTTTCTTTTTTTTTCCAAGTAATACGTATACATGCACTGTGATGCGTGTTTACATGGAATCGGTGCAGCTGCTACAACCAGATGAGGATGGCAATCTATCGCCTGTCACATATGCTAGCAATAGCCTCACACAGACAGAACAGACACATGTATTGAACGTGAGCTACTGGCCATCGTATATCTTAAATAAGGTCATTTTTCTTTAAATTAAATTATTACTCTTGTTCCGTTTAGATAATTTTCTTTTAAATAACTTCTTTCTTTTTTATCATTTCTCCTTTTCTTTTTTTTTATTAAAGAAATAAGACGAAGGCATCCATGAATATTTTCTCTTTTATTCATCGATTAGATAAACAAATATTAATTTCAAACCAAAATTCTTAAGTTTTCGAATGCGCTTGTTGTGTTTTCTTTTTAGAAAGTTTCCCTTCACATTTACTGAATTCAAATATTTAAAAGAAAATTATAACACAACATAGAGGTTAAATTAATACAAAATAGGAATTTTCGTAACTAATAAAATATAAACAATCATTAAATTTTGAAAAAACAAAGATTAATTTCAACCACAATTTTTAAATAATTGGTCACTCTAGTTAAAATATACATTTTTCGGCATTCTTTACATTACCTACAACTCACCGTTCACATTCGAAATGTCGACTTTTAAAGAGTTTCGAGTATACTGTCAACGAATATTACAGTTAAATTTGGCCATGATAAATAGGTTACCAGATATAGAACATTTGTTATCTAATGTAAAACTAATGTAATCATTTTTTCACAACTAATGAATTAGTTAAGTGCATGCGTAACAACTTTCGGAATAAATACCCCAACCTCCCCATATTAAGAACGGCTTTTGGAATAAACACCCCTAATTTCCCTATATTAAGAACAACTTTCGGAATAAAAAACTCATTTTTTCCATTTGGGGCATGAGTGAAAAATATTTGCTTTGTCGTCTGCTTCAGTTACACGCATGCGCATGCGCATTAAATTTGTGAAAACAAAATGGCTGTCAGGGATTACATTAGCTTTTACGTTAAATATCTTAGTTTCATATTAATTAAACGACTTATCAGCCCCAAATTTAACTGTGATATTCGTTGTCAGCATACCGAAAATTTATAAAAGTCGATAAAAAACCCACAAGACTGAAATCAAGCAATTAAAGGTTGACACGAAAGAAATAATTCAAACATAAACAAAAGTTATCTTGCCCATAATTTTTAAATGAAATTCGATAAAATTTGAAAACAATAAATTTTATAAAGTTTATGTTCATCCACCTCGCGCCGGTAGAAGTGCCAAACGGCAGTTGCCAAATCATTAAAATATTGTAAGTATAATTCTATTCTTTTTACATCGTATTCTGAAATCATCTTACACCAAAATTTTACATTATTAATATTTAATTATGATATTACAATAAGTTACTCTTAGAATGGTAAAAAAGAGAGATAGGTCTAACAAAATGTTATCGTCTGCAATAAGTGGTTTATCTATCAAATAAAATGCGGTTGCCCTTTCATTTGATTCGGTCTTGAATTCGTTCTTTCCATTTAAAATTTGTTCTGAAAATTCGGCACTTCTGCAATACTGCATGGTAACCACGTTTTTGGTTTGCAGTTTGGAGATTATTATTATCAGGACACAGTTATTTGATCAGTCTGCAGCACTTTTCTGAAATCACATCATTGTGACTGGTTCAATAACACTGCATAAATATTTTCAATTGCAGAAATTACCATGGGGTCAGACGGTAAATTAATTGGTGACAGAATGACTAAGGTTTTCCCAGATATTGCTAAAAATTTCCGCAGTGTTGGATGGCTTCATGAAAGAGTAATCTTAGCCCCTAGAGATGATACTGTTTATATGATCAATTATAATCTTTTGCAAGAGTTATCAATCCAATGATTATGTTATTGATGAAAATCAAGCGTTAGAATTTCCTGTAGAATTCACTACAACCGCCTGGAATGCCACATCATAACCTGATATTAAAGGCATGAGCTCCAGTTATATTATTAAGAAATATTGATCCATCTAAATTGTGTAATGGCACATAGTTAGTAATAAAATCTTAGCAAACTAATGTTCTGGTAACCATAATAACTGGATATTTTAATTTACTAAGTAACTTTAAGCAGATTGGACGTAAAAATTGTTTTAACTTTGTTTTAATTTTGATTTTTTCATTATTTGGTATAAATAATTTAATAGTGATTGTTAAGAAAAACGTAATAACGTATTTTTAAGACTACAAAAATTGCATTAAAAATTGAACCTTTTCGACGAGTTTACACACACACACACACACACACACACACATATATTTGTGTCAATATATTTGTGTTGTAACATAATCATGCATTTTTATAACCTGTTGGGAGTATTGCAATGAATGTCGCAAAAGTTATGTATCGACTCTTGATTGGATTAAATTTTTAATTAGAAGTGTTGTATAGTGGTGTGTTGCGTTGTTTATATGTCCGATGTATATACTTTACTATCTAAACGTATATAGTTCCATCATAGTGTGTTGAATGTGTGTACGTGGCATTTCTAATGTCAGTTGTTTCTTATCATAAATGGACCATATGTATGTCTGTAAGTTGTATAATGGACTATTTTCCTTGTCCTAAATGTCTATTTTACAGCCCGTGATTCGTCTCATCTAGTGGTGTTGATGTGCGTTAAAACATAATACGAATACATATATGAATGACGACATACCTGTTCTGCTGCTTTTTTGAAGGGAGTTTTTTTTTCAACCTTCTTGGGGTGCCGGAACTGCTTTAAGACAAACCAGGACGATGTGTATTTTCTTTATGTTATTCACTCCCAGGTAATCGTCATAGCAGAAATGGAATGACTGACAATCTTTGACTTGAGACTTCTTCCCTTCCTGTCCATCTGTCTTTCTTGATGTCTCGAATCCGACTGCCAATGATGCTTGCACAGACCGGAACATGTGACACGTCAACTTCCAGTCACCTATTCAGAAAACTTCCGGTGCAAACTTTACCAGCCACCAAGTTTTATATGTTTTTATAATCTGTCAAATCATGACTTCACATCTCTTGTCCACATAACTATATCTAAATAACTAATTATTAGAGTTATGACAACAGCATATACTTTTCATTGTTTTTAATCTCGAGTATGTATTCGACATAGCTAGACACAATTAATCAACCGAGGATCACATCACTCTACATAAAAACATATAAGATAGTAATGGATATATACCTGAGAATCAAAACAAGGAAAAGAATATTTTGTTGTCATAGCCATAGTAATTATGTAGACAGGTATATATATATATATATATATATATATATATATATATATATATATATATATATATATATATATATGAGAGAGAGATAGATAGATAGATTGAAAGATAAACAGATAAATAGATACACAAATAACTAGATAAATAGATAACTTACTGTTTCTACAAAAGAAGTTTCTTCCAGGGTTCACAAATCTGGCGCATAAAAAGCTGAACACAGCGTCTTTCTCCATCTTTCCAGTTCTCTTCCCAGAGAGAACATATGAGGGCGTGCAATAAGTAATGCCCCTGACCCACTTCCAGTTGTCTGATCTAGCTGAAATTTTGCATGTGCAATGATTTATATCTCTACGGGTTATCTGGCGAATTACAGCTCTGAACTAATTGTGGTTTCTGTTTTACAGGTGTTTGAACTGAGTCAAGTGTGAAATGGAGCAGGTTGAATGTCGAGCAGTGATCCGGTTTTTTGTATTTGAAATGCCCCATCATATGACCTTGTAAAACGCTGGCATCGTGAATTCAAACATGGGCGGAAGTCTGTGGAAACAGCTCCCAGACCTGGTTGCCCTGCTTCTGCCATTGATGAGGCATCTGTCCGTCAAGTTGAGGCTGCCATTTTGGAAGATCGATGCATTACTATTCACCAAATAGCCCAAGATGTCAAGATTAGTACAGGGTCTGTGGAAACTATCATTCATGACCATTTGCGTATGCATAAGGTGTCTGCCAGATGGATTCCCAGGTTGCTCCCACCATTCCAGAAGCAAGAACGCGTCGAGTGCTCAAGGATGAATTTGGAGATGTGCAAAGAAGATGAGTCAAAGTTTTTCAAAAGACTGATTACACAAGATGAAACCTGGGTGCATCACTATGATCCAGAGACCAAAGCCCAGTCAATGCAGCACCCCCAAAGAAGGCAAGGTCATGCTCACAGTCTTCTGGGACCAGGACGAAGTAGTGATGACAGATTTCCTGGCAAACAGTACCACAATTACAGGAACCTATTACGCTTCACTTTTGAGGAAATTAAGGGAAGCTATCAAAATCAAGAGGCGGGGCAAGATCAGCAAAGGTACCCTCCTCCTGCAGGACAACGCTCTGGTCCACAACTCGCATGTCGCCAGATCAGAAGCATGGGCGTGTGGTTATGAAATTCTCCCCCATCCTCCCTACTCTTCTGACCTTGCACCCTCTGACTTTCACCTCTTCCCAGCCATGAAGTTGTTCTTGAAAGGAAAGCGTTTCCCAGATGATGCAGCCTTGATTTCTGAAGTCACGTCGTGGTTGGAGGATCAACCTGGGGTGTTCTACAAAAACGGTCTCCAGAGCTGCATCAAACGATGGGAGAAATGCATAACTCTGGGTGGTTCCTATGTAGAGAAAGACTAATAATTGTGGCAAGTTTCATTGCTCTACTGCTATGGGAAATGGGTCAGGGGCATTACTTATTGCACGCCCCTCGTATATGCGTATGTCAGAATCAAGCTTGGTACCATTGAAGTCTGAAAGACAGTATCTAAACTGCGAACTGAACTCTTTGTTCCAATATCATTCGTTTCTAAAACAAGCCAAAAAATGCTGATTCTGTTTCCCTCGTTTGTAGAACGAAATAAAATGTGACGTAAAACTGTATTGCAAACTAAGATTTTCAAAATCCACTAGCTCCGAACAAAAAATCTCCAGACAACAACTAGACTCACTTTTCGTACCTATATAAAGCATATATAATGTTTTGGTTTTTCTACGCATAATTTTTTCCTTTTAATCGTATTTCATTTGTTTGTAAGTTTAATGATATCTACATTTAATTTAAATGTAGAAAGAAAAACAAAATGTCTAACTGATCGACAAATGTAAAGTTTAACAAAACTATTTATAAAGTAATGGGTGATTAAGATTGGATCCCAGGGATATTTTAAAATATTGAAAATTTTATTGAAATCTACAACTATTATTGTTATGCATAACAAGATGTAAGATGGTTTGAGAAATAGTCTCATATGATGACTAGGTAAAAAATGGATACGGAAAGTAGGTTAACTGAAATATGAAATTGTAGTTGGATGGCTGGCAAACGAAATCTCCAGATTTTGAAAAAAAAAAAAAAAAAAAAAAAAACCCTTCCGGCAAGATTAAAATTTTATTAACTTTATTGCAAACAAAATTTTCATATCAAGCGGAAAACCGCTAAATCGGCAAAACTGGATCCCGAGATCAGTGTAACTCGCTTCAATGCGTTTAAACGTTGCGCAGAAATTCGAATAACGAATATCTTCAAAAATTAAAATATGGTTTTACATTATTACTTAGATGCGCAAATAGTGAACTCGAAATCAAATAACCACCAGTGACAGAAAAGGGGAAATTAGATATGATTTACATTCAAATGTAATGTGAACAAACATCTTGCAGCGCAACTCTCTACTAAGGATGCTCCTCATAAATTTGGCCCCATGGCCACATTAACTCTTTAGATTTCAGTGGATATGTCCTTTGTGAATATTTAAAAAAAAATTAGCTTAATCTTTTTTTTGTTTTTTTTTACTCACCTTCACCCCCACACTGGGCATGTTGCCACTTGGATGTAAGGGGTTACTAATTGGGACCATGCTTAAGAAAGATTAAGATGTTAGTTTACGTTGCATTTGAACTTCTGCATATCAGCACAGTTAGGGAAGCAGGTAGCAGGAAGGGAATTCCAAAGTCTAGCCGTTCTAGGGAAAAAACTATTAGAGTAGAAAACTTTCTGATATTTAGATTACTCAACAGTGAAGGGGTGTGATTTCGTTGCTAAGCGGGTTTGTCGAGGATATCTACGTCGGGGTGGCACAAGTGTAATGAGTTTGTAGGAGTGAACCTAAGTGACCTCAGGCCACATACTACTACCATGAAGAAAAGACATTGTTTCTTTAATCCTCTCTTTCTCTAAAAGAACTCAACTAACCAAGATACCCAAAAATCTATTCCCTTTTCTCTTCTGCTGCTGATCGCTCACCCATACTCTCTCTCTCTCTCTCTCTCTCTCTCTCTCTCTCTCTCTCTCTCTCTCTCTCTCTCTGACCAAGGATTGGACAGTCAGCCTCCAGGCTTTTACGATGTCACACGTGTCCTGCGAAGAGCAGACACACAATTCTAAAAGTATGTAAAAACTAAGAAAATAAAATATTCCTCTCAAGCTAATATTTGTATCCACTTTGTCAGTTATAACAACCAATAAACAAATATTACAATGGTGACCCGACAAAAAGGACATTACAACCTCAAGAAACAAACTAATTTTACCCAGGACTGAAAGGAAAGAAACACTTTTTGGAGTTTTCAGGAAAATTACAAGTAACTGTCATTTCACGTCACAAACGTTATCAAAGAGAACCTGCGACATAAGTAAAACAAACTATTTTTTCCCTACTTTTCTTCGGTTAAAAGAAAAATACTAGAATATATTTTTACACACACAAAAAAAAAAAAAATTAAATGGAAGAAGCCTCCTTACAACAAATTACAAATAAAACCGTTGGAATTCATGGAAACAGCAGTGAATGGCTGGTTTTCCATTCTGGAAGCGCAATTCCACCTGCGGAACATCACAAATTCGACAACAAAATTTTATACGGTCATATCAGCTCTGCCTGCAGAGGTGGTAACAAAAATACCGCTTCATATTTTAAACGAAAAGGACTATGACGAACTGAAATGCTCCTTAATTGAAGCGAATGAAAGAACGAAGCCTGAGTTGCTAGACAAGTTAATGTTTACAAACACAATAACGCCATATTTGTTGTAGGCCGTCCATCAGCATATTTACAGGAGATGCTCTCTATAGCAAAAAGGATAGGCGTCGGCGAAGAAATTGTTCTTCATAAATTTCTTCAGGCCTTACCTGCAACAATTTTCCCCGTCATTGCCTCTCAAAAAGAACTAAATTCATTCCAACTTGGAAAATTAGTGGACGAATTAATGCCCTTATTAAATAACATGAACGGAATAGCAACAGCAGAAGCGAAAATGGAATAGATTTTTGGGTATCTTGGTTAGTTGAGTTCTTTTAGAGAAAGAGAGGATTAAAGAAACAATGTCTTTTCTTCATGGTAGTAGTATGTGGCCTGAGGTCACTGAGGTTCATTCCTACGATATCCTGACCCACCAAATAGGACTGCCTTATTAAATTCCCTCGAAATGAGGAATAAACTTGTTGAAAAATTCAATCGTATCTGGCATACCTCTTGTCATTAAGAGAAGTCGATGCCCAAGTTGGGAGCAATTGTGCCCCCAAGTTATGTGTTGGAGATAATACTTATTAAGACTCCCAACAAAACCAGACAATTTGGAATCTTGGAATCAATTAATTAAATTAATTACTGGAAGCGACAATAACGTTCATTCCGCGGTTGTTCTTAAGGATGGGTGCGAACAGGTCCATTCCTGAAAAAATCTTGTGTTCCCTTGGAAATTAAGGGTAATGATGATATTGCATCAACTGAGTTTATAGAAGAAGGAGGTCCCTTTTTCTGTCCAACCTGTTTTGTTCCTAATGATGGAACATCGCCAATGGTGTGCTGCGATTCTTGTGACAGCTGGTACCATTGCAGTTGCGTGGGAGTTAATCATCAAGATACCTTGAGGGAGTGGTTTTGTTCTAATTGTAAGGATGAGGCTCCTCAGGTCGGTCCATATAGTGGAAATTAGCTTATGTCTGGATGCACGAGAAGTTTGAAGTTTAAACTGAAAATTGACAACAAACAGTGGCACACATATATTAATATTAAAAAACAAATTTTAATTGAATTAAAGTTGTACTTTAGTTGTATTGGGAAAAAGTAATGATCATCCATTACTTTTTCCTCTTCTCCTTGGCATTATGTGAGAAATTCCATATTCAACCGCCATATTTGTTTTAGGCCGCCTACATGGTTTGCTATTCAGTCTGTGATTGGTTTAAATTTGAATGGGTCAAGTGATCTTGATTTGGCGCCATTTTTGTATTGAAGCATTTTATTTTTCAGTCTAAAGAAAGACACGGCACGGTATAGACTCATTCCAGCGGCCTCTCTGTCGATGGAGCCAAGATTATGCCTTCATGGACACCAAATAGTTGGTGATCGAAGGACTCATCTCTACATACAGAGACAACCTGTTTGCTGAACCTATTCAAACCAAGGAGGGCATTATTACTAACGTTTGGCAAGTTATTATCCGATTATTGGAACTTATCTTATTTTTTCATAAGTCCTAAGGGACTCACTTTATGCCTAAATATAGGCGCCATCATTCCCGCCGTGTTTTCCATGAACAACATGGATCCTTCCAAAGGAACAATGAACTAACATTCCCACAGAGGAATTCTAACTAAAGGCTCCATGCGTATGGATAGCAAATTCGGCCACCGTTTTTGCAAAGGACTTACCGTAACCAAAGAACTTTCATTTCTGATACATTGTGAATAAAATTTGAGTTTAAAGGAATGGCTTTGTTTGTGGAATTCATTTGCTATCTGCAGGGAGGAAAGTTGAGCGTGTAGTAAAAAAATGTCTTACATTAGTTTTTGAAGATCAAGATAAAAAGTCAAAATTTAATGAGCTGAACTGGCAAGCTTGCCTATAAATGGATTCTATTATAGGAGCTGATATCACGATTACTTTCCTATCCAAAACACTATCTCCATCCCCATTGGTTGCCATAGCAACCGTTACCGGCTTCATCGTTTAATAGTTGTTGTTTTTTTTCTAACTTCTTTTGGTGGAAATGTTCTTTTCAGTGTTGCCAATTTAGCGGTTTTCCCGCTAGATCAGGAGATTTTATTCGCATTTTAGCAAGTAAATTTTGATCTAGTGGCTAGCAGGTTTTTTCTACAAAATCTGGAGATTTTTTGATACCCACACACCCGCAATTTAGATTATACACGACTACCCGTGACCCGTTGGGTCAGTATGTTATATTAGCTATGGAATTAATGTATGAACATGACACTTGTGACGTAAAGAAAATATTTTTTGTGACATAACAGAAACATTTATATGAAAGTATATTAAAATGAAAAGAAGAATATAGATAAATTTCTGTGAGTCATTCTGTTTATATAATTTTTTGTTTTTGAAAAAAAAAAACTTACAGCCATTGAATTATAAGTGGTTTGCCATACTTATAAGTAAATATGCACTGAACAGATACCATAATACTTAAAGTTAAATTCAAATTTTGATATATCTTAATTTAAACGCGAAAAAAAAAACAATTGAAAATGTACACAGTAAAACAATGTTTTATTGTCGCATTGATTATTTATTATATGCTGTTACAACCACCGCCAAACCGGAAGTGACATTTTTTAAACTTAAGGCTAGGCAATCTAAAGGAGATGATAACTTTAAAAAATATCGGCGAAAAAAGTGACCCCCCCCCTGTAGACAAGTGCCTAGTTGAAGGGGAATATATTAATGTTTTTAGCCAATTTTTCGATATTTGTCGTATGAAAGGTCGAACTTCAAAAACTCATCTTGTAAAATCCGTCGCCTCTATTGAAAGTTTTAGGCAGGCATGCAAACATACATACATACATACATTTATATATTGGTAACTAAAAATTTGAGTAATTTAGAAGAGAACGCAGAGGTCAATATTTTTTTAACTTTGATACCTTTTTTGACCCCTTAAAATTTATTCTTTTGGGCTCAATTCAAGTTATTAAGTTAGATCCATGTCCAAGGAACCTATATCTAAAATTTCACGTGTTTAGACCCAAAGTTGTCGGAGTTTGGTAGAGTTCTCAAAGGTCAAATAGTTGAACTTTGGCCCCTTAATCGCCAAATTTCTGTCCGAAAGCCAATCACATCGAATTTTCCAAATCTCAGTACCCTGTATATCAAATTTCGAATCTGTAGGCTTAACATTGACAGAGTTATTGCGTAGGGAAATGTACACACACACAGACACTTTCACTTTTATATATATATATATATATATATATATATATATATTATATATATATTATATATATATTATATATATTATATATAGAATATGAAATAAACAAGCGTGTGGTTGCAAGAAAAATACAGACGACCGAGTAAAGTTAATAAATATATATTTCATTTCTCGCCAAATTAAAGATTTAAGGCGTCGTCGTTATGATGGCCGGTCGGGCGGCGTTGAGATAAACTTGTCAACGATCAAAGTTCTTTGGATTCGGTTGGATGCGGGGCGGTGATGGCAGAAATGTGGCTTAGCGTGTCCGGTGACCCTTGTTAGCTGATGTTGCTTGGCGGGGTTGGTGAGAGGTGGTGATTTGGTATCAGTCGAAGAAGGAAAGAGGCTTGTATCAGGATCGCGGGTGAGATGGTAGCGGTGTGCGATGCTGGCTGTGCGTAGTAAGCTCCGAGTCTTGGTAGCACGAGTGCGGTTGGTGAGAGGTGATGATTTGGTATCAGCCGAAGAAGGAAACGAGCTTGTATCAGGATCTCGGGTGAAACGGTAGCGGTGGTCGATGCTGGCGTAGTAAGAAGCTCCGAGTCTGGTGTCGCTGAGGGGGGGGGGCGCTGAATGCTAGTTGAAGACGGAGCGTGTTCACAGCACGCCACGCTAGGGCCGGTCTGTCTGTTGTCAAAAATGCTGGTATTTTTATAGTGATGAAGCGGACATAGTAGTGAGCAAATAAAGTTTTTTTTAATCGCTGGCTTGAGTTTCCTTTATGAGTGTGTTTGTTTTTCGTGCTGTAGTATGTTGTAATGAATCGTCTGTTTGGTGTATGTATGCATGTGTTATATCGATTCGAAGCTAATAAAATTGTGAATGTAATCTAGTCGGTGTTGTACGGTTGCATTGTTATGTGAATTATATACTGGTGTTTATATGCTTAGGAGTTTGATGTGATGTTTGTGTTTTGTATTTTGGTTTTGTCTTTTGCTGTGGGGCTTTCTGTGGCGGTTTTCTTTGTTGAAGTAAGGTGCGAGTTATTCTAATGATGTGTGTATCTAAAGAAATGAGATTTGGAGTTGTCATGTGTATTTATTGTGTTCATTTGCGTTGTATCGACGAACAGATTTGTCCTAGTGTCGCCATTGCTGGTTTCCGGTTCATGAAAATATGGAGGGATATGCGATATAGCATATATATATATTATATATATTATATATATATATATTATAGATATATTATATTATACTCGGGGGTTTTTATTCAAAAGTAATGGACTAATGAATACAACGAGGTTGTTAGATAGTGCTCAATAAAAAGAGCTGATAATTAATACTTGTTTATTGTTTCAAATAAACAACTTGACTATTCAAAAGTTCAATGAATAACCTGATGATTATTCATTGAACTTTTGAATAGTCAAGTCGCTGCCTGATGATATCTGTTGTTTGATTGAAACAAGTGGCTATTTGTAGCAGCGGGATGTGAGCATGTTTATACAACAATAGACAAGTATTATATATATATTATATATATATATATATTATATATATATTATTTACTATTATTATTTTATTTAGCCATACTTACAAAACTTTTTAAACGTTGTCTTAAGGAGAATTGTTTCCCATCATCTTGAAAAATCTCATCAGTATGCCCTGTATTTAAGAATTCAGGTGATCGTTCATCTCCCTCTCAGTACAGGCCAATAAGTCTCCTGTGCGTCATGAGTAAGTTGCTGGAATCTGTGTTAAATACAGAAGTAATCAACCATCTCAGTAAAAAAATAACCTTCTTAGTGACACACAATATGGTTTCCGTTCTACTAGATCTACAGCAGATGTGCTTACAGTTATATCTCATAGGATTAGCGAATCTCTCGACGGAGGCAACCTTTCTAGGGCAATAGCTCTTGAAATATCTAAGGCCTTTGATAAAGGTTTACTTTACAAGATCTCTAGCTATGGTATAGCTAGAAATGTCTTCTCAATTATTAAATCATTTCTTTCTGATAGGTTCATAAGAGTAGTAGTTGATGGGCAAAAATCAGAAGCTCACAGTATTAATGCTGGAGCCCCTCAGAGGTCAACCCTGAGCCCAACTCTTTTCCTGATCTATATTAATGATCTTCCAAATCACATCCTTACATCATTTGTAGACATTTATGCTGATGACACGACCATTTATGGTACCACATCTAAGACAGTAAACGACCAAGTTCTCTCTGATTCTCTCTCCTCTGATCTTGAGCACGTGGTACAATGGGGTAAGGAGTGACTGGTTACTTTTAATGCATCTAAAACCAAGCTTCTCTCTTTACATCATCAACATTCTGATCCACATCTGGCATCAGTTGAAATGAATGGGGCTCATGTTTTGACAAGCTTCTGAGCTTGACCTTTACTCCTGATCTGAAATGGAATATGTACATCAAATCTGTTGCCAAGGCCCTGGAAAAATGGTGGGATCCTTCTATCGACCCGGTAGATATCTCACTGCTGATGCAATTCTCTATCTATATAAGAGCCAGATACGTCCAAGGATGGAATACTGTTGCCACATCAGAGCAGGAGCTGCTAGAAAGGACTTGTCCTGCCTTGATAGAGTTCAAAATAGACTTCGTAGCCTCATAAGAGATGTCCTTTTTTCTTCCCTGCAACCTCTATCTCACAGAAGAGATGTTGCGAGTTTGTCTCTGCTGTATCGTTATTTTCATGGAAAGTGTTCGACTGAGCTTCAGTCTATAGTCCCCCCTCGCCAAACTTTCACAAGTAACGCTCGTTCAGCTGAAAACACTATCAATAATTCCCCCTTACTCTTTATCTCTGCCTAAACCTAAACGTAGATTCCATGAACAAAGATTCTTTCTTAGAACTGCACGCCTGTAGAATTGTCTTCCGTTTTCCTGCTTTCCAGCTGACTACAGTATGGTTGTCTTCAAGTCTAACGTAAACAAGTTCTTCTTGTTAACAAATTTACCGAATTTCCATTTACTAACGATTACTATATTGTCCAATTTCTACTGTACACTCGTTAACCCTTATATATATTCTTACCACGTACATTCTAGCCAAATAATGATTTCTCCCATCCTTAAACCCAGTCAACCTGATTCACCGACAAGTATGCATTCTAAAATTCCGCTATTCCGATATTTCCCATTAAACAGTTTGCCACTATAATACAGACCGCCATTTCCGTACGCGACCATTACTCTTAACTTTTTCTTATGAAATTCGTGGAATTATTTCTATTTGAACCTATGAACTTTTTTGTTGAACTTTGCAATTTCCTATTAATTAATATTATTGCATTTTTTTCAGTCTACGTTATAATTCCAGTTTTATGATATGATCAGAAACGGAATGATCTGTTCAACGCGATGCATATAACATTGTAGTCAGTGCGTATTTCTCAATGGGGGCCTCACTCATGTACGTTCGGTCCGAACATGTTCGAATTGTAACGAATAGGAAGAAAAATAATATTTTTTTAGTATATTTTTAGGTTACATTTTGCGGGCAAAAAATGGACCATTTACTTTTTAAAGAAAAAAAAAAAGGATTTCCCCAGTCTGTGCGTTTTCGTAATATAAAAAATATCAATTATTTGTAAATGGAAACATAAAAAGCTTACGGGGTTTAAATACAAATACAATTCCATGAATTACATCTTGTATAAAAGGCGCGCATTATTGATCCTTTGCTTACTTACACAACTTATTTTCTAATATAATTATAATTTTCTAATATAATTATAATTTTCTAATATAATTATAATTTATTAATAAAATTATAATTTTGTAATATAATTATAATTTTGTAATATAATTATAATTTTGTAATATAATTATAATTTTGTAATAAAATTATACTGCAAAAAATAAAATAGATTTTCTACTGTAAGTAATGGAATTATTTCTATTTAAACCTCTTAACTTTTTTATATACTTTCCAATTTTTTATATTTATTTTTGTATTGCATTTTTTATAGTCAATGAATTAAAATTCCACAGTTTTACGATATGACCAGAACGGGAACGGTTCCTGCAACGTGCTGCTTGTATCCAGTGCGTATTTCCCGATGTACGTTCGGCCCGAACGTGTTCAGATTTAGACAAATAAGAAAATAATAATAGTGTTGAACAAAAAAAGAAAAACGAACACAAAAGTTGTAGTAGACAGGCAGGCTCGAACCCGTAACGCCAAGGAGGAAACGAACGTGAAGTGGAAGTGGCAAATGTTTAAATTAAGGCCAGTCGATCAAAAACAGGGGATTACTTTCGAAAATATCGGGAAAAGGTGACCCTTTCCTATAGAAAAGTGCCCAGTTGAATGTGAATAAATAATTGTTTTTAGCCAATTTTTCGATATATGTCGTCCGAAGGGTCGAGCTTCCAAACGATGCTGATCTTGTGAAAATCCGTCGCCTCTGTCGAAAGTTTTACACAGACATACATTAGCAGTGTCAGAAATCGCCATTAAAAATGCGTGATAAAAACTTGAATAATTCGACCTCCTATCTTTCGAAGCTTATAACTACTTGAAAAATGTAATTCAAGCCCTAATTTTTTTTCAATTAAAGGAGCAAAGAGCAAATTTGAAATAGATAATAGGTTTAATAGCAAATTATGCAATATTTGTTTTTTTTTTATCGGTTTTCTTTAAAAAAAAAAACGATTTAAAGAAAATCAAAGAATTTTAAATTAATTCGATAATATATATATTCCAAAAAATCGCTTACCTATAAAAACAATACTAATCAATGGGTACTTCCATTCTTTATTGTTAAGAATGTATCCATATTTATATTTTATATTCCATGCCCTTTTTAAATAAAATATTTTTAAGCGAGTATTAAAACATACATGACATCAGATGTTTTTCACAGTTGAAATAAAGTGAGACAAATTCTGCTTTTCTTCGAGTTGACATCTTCGGTGGTTTTAAGCGCCAGAATTAATGTCTCTTTCTATTGTGTGCTGTAAACAAAAGTTAATAAATATGGGGCACCGTAGATAAAAAATGACCCCATTTCACTTATCAGTTTTTGCGGTTAAAAAAAACAGTCTACAGATTTTTTATTTTTTTATTCTCTTAAAAAATACATGTGTTTTTGATTTAATATATTTTATTTCTTCTTTCTGGAGTAAATTTTTTTAAATATCTAATAAAAAACATTAAATGAAATAGAAAAAATTGTCGTAATTATACGAAATTTTCTGGACAATATAATAAGATTATAAGGTGTCATTAAAAAAAATTAAACGTGTTTTTTTTTAAAAAGGTTTTAAACTTTGGACTTTACAGGTAAATTTCCAAATAACTGTTCTTTTTTGTTGTTTTAAATTAGCTTATTTTATTGATTGATCTTTTATCTTCAATTTGTGATATATAAATTTGAGGTGAGAAAACAAATCATTTTCATTTTAATAGACATTTCGAAAATGTGGGGATGAATTGAAAAAAAAACGTTTGTCTAAAATATTATATTCGGTTTATTAGAAAGAGCATAAAATTTCACATTGAACCTGAAAATATCGTAAAAATTGAACCATTAGAAAAATTTTGATAGATTTTTAAAGTTTAAAAATTGAAAAAAATTAACTCATTGATTTCATTACGTAAAAAAAAAATGCCTGCATGAGCGCGCGAAGGTACATTGTAGACGCCGTTTAAAAAAAAATAATATTTCTATTATTTTTTAAACAACTTTAATAGTTTATTTTGGAAGTATATTTCATATCTTAAGAGAGTGAACTTAGCATCCTGGGTTATGTCCGTTTGGTTTGAGAACTCTCCCCTTAAGGAGTCATGTTTCTTCCTTTCCGGTGTTAACCTTCTTAAAATAAAGGCGTTGATAACCTATCTCCCCGTGTGGACCTTCCTTCTTTTACTGACCGCCACATACATTTAACATGTCTACTTTAACAGGTTATGGGCCCAGCCTTAATGTTTGATGGCGATGAAAATAATTATGAGATGTTCGAAATAAAATTCATGGGGCAACTTCACTAGGTTAAAATTAAAAGCCGAGTTAAAAAAAGGAAGATGATGAAATTGACCCACAGAGAAACGAGGATATATTCGCAGAACTTATCCAAGTTCTAGATGATAGAAGTTTGGCATTAATCATGCGAAACGCGAAAGATGATGGAAGGAAAGCTTTAAAAATTTTAAGAGAACATTTGTCCCAAGGCAAACCAAAGATCATTGCCTTGTATACCGAACTACCCTCCAAAAACACGAGGACGAAGATGTTACCGGCTACATCATACGTGCTGAAAAAGCTATTGCTGCTTTACGAAATGGTGGAGAGAAAAATTCAGACGCATTGGCGACAGCTATGTTATTCAAGGGGTTGCCGTCTACCTTTAACACATTAAAAGCCATAGTTACCCAAAGAGATACATCACAAACTTTGATGGAATTCAAGGCATCACTACGATCATATGAGGAAAACACGAAACCCAAAATGGAAGACGCCATCATGAAGACATCAAATAAAAAATAACCTCCGACGTGTTTTCGATGCAACAAATATGGCCACTTCGCAAAAAACTGTAACAAAAACAGGTGGTGTAAATTTTGCGAAGTAAGAACTCATGATACAAAATTCTGCAGAAAAAGACAAACTGAAGGAAACAGCCATTTCTACAAGGTAGGAATAAACCCTCATATTATTTCTGATAACTTTGAATTATTAGTCAATTGTGGTGCTACTGCCCATATTATGAATGATGAAAAATATTTGTTACTTTTGGACGTGACTTTAACCCAGAAGAACATTATATTGAGCTTGCCGACGGATAAAAAAATAATATAGCGTTAAATAAAGGAACGGCAAAAATAACGTTACACGATATTTATAAAAAGAGACATAATATTTATTTAAAAAATGTTTTATTCGTACCAAAATTTACACAAAGCATATTGTCGGTACAAGCTGCCATAGGGAAAGGCTGCAGCGTGGAATTTGCACAAAACCATGCTATGCTAACCACCAAAGACAGCGTTAAATTTAAAATAAAGAAAAGGGGGAAACTTTATTATTTAAATAAATGCATAACAAATAGTATTAACAAGACGAGGCGCGACTTGAACACGTGGCACAAAATTTTCGGCCATTGTAATATTTCCGATATTTTGAAAATGCCGACTATTGTTGAGGGAATGTCCATTATTGAGAAAAACAATATACCACCGTGTGAAACTTGTACTCTTGGAAAAATGCAAAATTTGCGATCAAGAAAACCAGACGAAAAAGCCAGGTTTCCATTAGAACTAGTGCATTGTGACTTGGCTTGGAAAATAGAACCTGTTAGTGTGAATGGTTACAAGTATGCCATTACATTTACTTACGACTATTCAGGCTATGTGATGGCAAGAAAAAAAGCAACACAGTCGACGCTACAAAACAATTCTTGGCCGATAGTGCTCCTTATGGAAGGGTTAAGAGATTAAGAAGTGATAACGGTTCTGAATTCAAATCAAAAGAATTCAAATCACTTCTTGTTCAACATAAAATCCGACACGAGACGTCAGCCCCCTACTCACCGCACCAAAATGGAACCGTAGAACGAGGATGGAGAACGTTGTTTTAAATGTCGAGATGCATGCTAATAGAGTCTCATGTAACTCATGAGCTGTGGTCATACGCTTTTCTGTGTGCTACTTATATTCGAAATAGGTGCTATAATCACCGAATAAAACTGACACCTTATGAGGCACTATAGAGTAGAAAACCAAATGTTAAAAATATGAACATTTTTGGTACAACATGTTACGTCTGTGTGCAAAATAAAACAAAATTAGATCCTCGGACAGAAAAAGGAATTTTTGTAGGATACAACAAATATAGTCCAGCCTATTTTGTATATTTCAATGATAAGAAATCTGTAAAAAAAAAATACGGTTAGTGACTTTTACAAATGAATTTAACGATGCAAGAGAAACCACTTAGGATAACACGGGCCGAAATAGATATACTTTTACAAATGAGTTTAGCGATGAAAGGGAGACCACTCAGAATATTGCAAACCAAAATAGATATATTAATCCAACTTTGGTTCCTTCAATAAATACTGACTATTTCAGTGAACACATGGCCGATGAGAGTAGAACAAGCGAACTTCTACCTGACCCCTACGAAGGAGATATAGATAATAGCAACAGTCAAGCTAGCGAACAGACAAGTAACAGAACAAATGATTGTGGAGAAAGAAGTGGCTTACCGTTAAAGCGGCTGCGCGTTTGTGCCTGCAGAGCACAAATTGAGAATCAAGATGGCGTCCGCAGGCTTTTATGTGGAAAAAAGTCTCGGGGAATCTCGGGGAATCTCGTACCCTGGTTCCATAAATAACGAAGAAAGGAAAGCGGGAGGACAGACGATTTTTAGTCACTAAAGCGAACGGACGTGTGTAAAAGAAGAGGTAGAAGAAAAGAGTGTGGTGAACGAAACAAACAACGACTCGGTTGAAAGTAGAATTGTAACGAACACAGAAATCCAAGGTACCCATTGAGACAGAGCAAACCACCCACTTATTTAAAAGATTACGTCACTAGCAATAACCTAAGGGATCAAGATGAAGAATGTATTTCTTGTGAAAATAAAACTATCCCTGGATCATATCATGAAGCCATAAATTCACCGGGGGCTGATAAATGGAAATTGGCAATGGAGAAGGAGATGAATGTCTTAAAGGAAAACAATACTTTCACTCTGACAACCCTCCCTGAAAACAAAAATTTAGTTGGGGGAAAATGGGTGTATAATATAAAAAAATATGACAAAAATAACGAAGAATACAAAGCTAGATATGTTGCCAAAGGGTACAGTCAGATATAAGGCATAGACTACCATGAAACATATGCACCACAAAAATGAACACTATCCGAATTCTAATGCAATTTGCTGTGCAGTATGATTTGATAATTTACCAGATGGATGTCAAATCAGCATACCTAAACGCCAAAATAGACTGTGATATTTTCACCCAACAACCCGAAGGATTCATTGCTCCAGGCAATGATGGGCTTGTTTGGAAATTAAACAAATCAATCTATGGTCTAAAACAGATCGGTAAAAATTGGAACGGTTTACTGAGTAAAGAACTTCTACAAGAAAAAATTAATAAAATCACTATCGAGCCATGCATGTTTGAAAAAGTTGATAAAAATAAAAGAATTATTATTCTCATATGGGTTGATCATATCTTGATTGCCGCAAATAACTTAGACACAGTAACGGAAGTCAAGACCCTACTCAAACAAAAGTTTGACATGAAAGATTTAGGTCAAATCTCAAGATCTCTTGGTGTGGACTTCATAGTCAAACCAAATGAAATAGAAATGAATCAACGGACATATACTAAGAAAGTATTAGAAAACTTTAATATGCTAGACTGCAAACCCAGACTAACACCCTGTGAACAGAAATTAACTTTCTCTAAAAAAGCAAAATCCTTTGATTCCTCAAGGTACAGAAAGGCTAGAGGAAGCCTAGTTTACTTATCTACTTGCACCCGATATTTCATGGGTCGTAAATAAATTATCACAGTACAACCAAACCTCCACAATTGAACACTGGAATGCAGTGAAGCATGTATTCAGGTATCTGAAAGGGACTTTAAATTTTTGTTTATCTTTCAGGAAATGTGAAGGCGGCCTGAAGTTAACAGGATTTACCGATGCTGATTGGGGAAGCTCTGAAGACAGGAAAAGTATGTCGGGATATTGTTTTTCCCTAAATGAAGAAGGACTTGTTATTGCCTGGAAAAGTAAAAACCAGTCTACTGTAGCTGTGGAAAATGTGTAAGGAAAGTCCTTTAAAATTACTGTGCCCTCTGTAGATGTATAACGAAAATCCTTTAAAAGTACTGCGCCCTCTGTAGATGTGTAATGTTGCAGCAATGTAAAGCAATTCAATAACCAGTAAACACTGGTTCTGCACGGAATCCAACTAGCAAGGTACCTAGATGGACGTGAACGGTTACTCAGAACGGACCCAACAATCGATTACTCAGAACGGTCCCAACAACGGTAAGATATGCTCACACCCACACAGCACGAGAAGCAACAGCAACACGATTCCCGACCAAGTCAATCATCGCTCTCCCAATGTCTTTCAATCACCCGCTTTTATGGTCGTTGCAGGCCGGCTAAATTTGCATATTGCGAGAATTCATGTGACTTTGCGAGATATCATCCTTTACAAAAGACGGCGGCCGCCATCTTGATCTTTCTTTCTCTATTTTCGGTCGGCGATGCCGAGCTGGCCCCGAGGTAAGTCTTTCCTTTTCGTCCGTCTCTCTTATGCACCCACACAACACACAAACACGCGGGCGTTTGTCTCCTGGATGCACATTACACTCCCCCCTGATCTGATGATCACATAGGGAGCATTGGGGGGTAGCCTTTTAGTGCGTGTGGTTCTGTGAAGAGGTACATTCACTGGTTCAGATTCGGGCTCTGGATCTGGTTCCGCCTCATCAGACGAAGTATCACTATCAGTCTCTGGAGGGGGCTCACTGAATCCGTGTATCGGCAGCTCATCACTGGACGCTTCACTGCTTTCTTCTGTAGTTGTGTGACGCACCTCAGTAGCTGGGCAAAGATCTCGCACATGTCGTGGGGTTCCATCGACCAACACAGACTGCTGGCTAATCACTCCGGATATTTGTCCTCGCTTAAACTTGTCGGTGCACCGATTTCCTGGGGGCCGCATCCACACTGGATCTCCCACTTCATATCTGTTACATGTTCCCTTGTCGGCTGGCTGCGTAGTGTTGATTCCCTTCATTCCGACTCGGTATGTGTAAATAGCATTCGCACGTGCGGTTGAAGGAGACGTCCCGTTCTTTGGCGTAATGTTATACCAATATGTGGCTTCCGTAATAGTACATCGCTTCCTGGCAGCAATTCTCTTGATGCTGCGATGGCTTCTTTCAGCAATGCCATTTCCTGACGGCACATGCGCACATCGCAACCATAGTCGGACGCCCCACTCATCTAACAACTGCCGGACTTGCTGGCTACAAAACGCTGCATCATTGTCAGTCAGGAGCTCTTCCGGCACACCTCACTCAGAAAAAATGGATGATAGGTGGCGAACAACATTTGCCGAATCCTGTCTGGTCATCTGCTGCCACACCGCAAATCTCGTAGGCCCGCAATCAATGAGAGTTAGAAAGGGCTTGCCACTGTAATGGGTGATATCCATGGCCAGCCGCTGCCACACACCCTCAACTTCCAATCGACCCTTCTACCATCGCTCTGGTGCCAGATCAATAAACTGGCAAGCCTCACAATTTCTGATGATCTGTCTGACATCCATCTTGGTCACTGCTGGGTATACGCGCCTCACAAAATAAAGGGTCCTCTTGATACCCGGATGTCCGCTCTGTGCATGAATTTTTTGTATTTGACATGGGTCGATTGCAACTGCACAAGATCGAGCAGTAATCTCCATTCCCATCTTCGCGGCTTCATACCATTTGTGAGGTACTCGGGTCAGTTGGTCAGCACAATTACAATGTGATGGCACCAGAGTGACGCTCAGTGATAGCCCATACTCAGATACCAGATTTTTTAGCGTGTCTAGCCTTCTCCGTATTAACATTTCGCTTGCTGCCTTGGTATGGATTCGTGTCCGTCCTGAAAGTGTGTCAGACACCCAGTGGTAGACATAGAGAATCTGTGTACAAGGTCACCTTCTTAGACTGCCACTGCAGGGCCAGATTTATCCCCTTTACAATGGCGTCCAGCTCTGCCAGGTTGACATGCTGAGAATCTGTTACGGGCCGCAGCCAACATGCATCTTCGAACACGTTTCCTCCTTGCTCCAACGATACTCCCAACGCCAAAGAACTGGCATCAACCCACACACCTATGTTGTCTCCGTTAACACATCACCTTTAACCCTTATCCTTGAGTGGCCTCTTGGTCTTGATAATGTGGTGATGCCTATGTAAAAAAAAAAAAAAAAAAACACCACCCACAGGCAGGGTCCTTCTTGTTCACTCTCTCCAGTGTCTCTTTAATCATCAGAGTTAGTAGGACATCATCGGATATGTCATCCCAACCCGTGGTTGTTAAATTTGCTCTGCGTTTAATTACACCAACAGCTGCGTGGAGCCAGCCACAGGCCGGTAGGTGACCAACAAGTTTTCCACACCAAGAAAAAACGGTCCGCCTTGTAACGATGTTGGGGGTGCTTGGAATTTCGCTGCCACGCCTCCATTGTAGGGTGCCATCTTCCTCATAAACATCCAATCCCAATACACGTGCTCCTTCCCTCAAACGTTCGGGATTCTTGCATTCCAGACCAAACTGAGCCAACTTTTCTTTGACACACAACGCAGACTGTACATCTTCATTGACGTATACGTCATCAATGTAAGCTAATGCTGAGTCCCTCATGGGCTTTTCTTGGGACAATACTGTGTTGACAATAGTCTTCATAATCTGTGGTGCCACATTTAGGCCAAAGCCGAGGCGTGTAAGGCAGTACCTCTGCCCCTGGAACCAAACTGTCTGGAACGGCCACAACGTCTCATCAATTCGCACCTGTAAATAGGCTTTTTGACAAATCCAATATCGAGATATTAGTGCCTTTCTGACGCCATTCCCTCAACTTGCTGGCACATGCGTCAGCATCGGCAGTGTAGGCTTCAATATGCTTGTTAAGCTCCCTATAGTCCAACACGGGCCGTACTTTCGACTTGTTATGCTGGACTACTGCCATCAAGGGTATTAGACCCTTGGGAGGCCCAAGCTTGTCCTCAGGGTAGGGGATTAACCAGCCATCTTGGATCCACGCCTTTAGTTCCCTTTTGTATTCTGCTCAGGCCTCACTGGGTATAGGGTACTCTGCAACCCCATTCTTGAGTTTAGTTGGTGCCCTTCCCTCGGTCTACTTCCAAGATGCAATCCAGGCCCTCTTGCGAGAGTCGTAGTCCACTGTAAAATCCGGCCGCTCGATGTGGAGCGCTGCACACACTGGGGCCTCCAAGAATTGCACTTTTCCATCCCGATGAATTGCGACTCCCCCCAGCGCCTTCATGGCATCATATCCGAGCAACAGGTCAAACCCCAGGAGATTTTTGGGTCATGAGCACATTGATCTTAGTGGCTGCACCGGTGTCCATGTAGACCTCGACAGTTCCAGCTCCACAGCATGTCTGGGTCTTGCCTCCTATCGTGGTGACTTTGATCTTTCTCTTAGTCCAACTTGGACACAGCCTGGCACTCACTATAGTATGCGAACAGCCTGAGTCGAGAAATGCTGAGCAGGGTATCCTGTTTATGTAGACGGTCATCACTGGTTGCGCCTTGTTCAAATTTTGCTCGGGGAGCAGGGCGGCGCTGACGTTCTCTCCCCTGATATGTTTCCCGCACAGTTTTGGGCTAGATGCCCCAAACCGCCACAATTAAAACAGCGCACAAACCCCCTGTTGGTGCAATTCCTTGCAAAATGTCTGCGTCGGCCGCAGCAAGAACATTTCCCATTGCTTGCAGGGTTCTGATTCGGAATCTCCCGAGCGCCAATCTGGCCTGTCTGTGTCGCCATCACAACTGGTTCCCCCAGGTCCTCCTCATCTTTGATGATGGCTCGAGCACGTTCCATCAAGTGTTCCATGGGCGTTGTTGAAATGCTGGTTGAGGCTCTCAATAGTTGCTTCACCCGAGTGGGAAGGCCCGCCACAAACGCGTACGCGAGTGTCTGCTCCGACACCCCTCCACCGAATAGGACTGCGAGTTTCTTTAACTCCGCAAAGAAAACGTCCACGCTTTCCTCCGGTAGAAGTTTTCAGGAAGCAAATTTTTCATAGGCCGTACAAGGATCCATGGCGAATGCTTTGTACAGCGCAGCTTTAATTGCAGTGACATCTCCCTTTTCGGCAGCACTGAGTTGCTGATACACACTCAAGGCACCCCCAGCCAATCTCAGGGGAATCACAGTGTGTACCCTTTTTACCTCACAAAGGTCGCACGTCAGCTCGACCCTTTCAACCCAGTCGACAATGGACGTGGACCCGTCAAACTCGGGTATGAGCTTTAAGCCGAATTTCGACTCGATCATAATCCTAGAGGGTAAATAGCCAAAATAGCTTGTGGAAAATGTGTAACGAAAGTCCTTTAAAAGTACTGCACCCTCTGTAGATGTGTAATGCTGCAGCAACATAAAGCAATTCAATAACCAGTAAACACCGGTTCTGCACGGAATCCAACTAGCAAGGTACCTAGATGGACGCGAACGGTTACTCAGAACGGACCCAACAATCAGTTACTCAGAACGGTCCCAACAACGGTAAGATATGCTCACACCCTCACAGCATGAGAAGCAACAGCAACACGATTCCCGACCAAGTCAATCATCGCTCTCCCAACGTCTTTCAATCACCCGCTTTTATGGCCGTTGCAGGCCGGCTAAATTTGCATATTGCGAGAATTCATGTGACTTTGCGAGATATCATCCTTTACAAAAGACGACGGCCGCCATCTTGATCTTTCTTTCTCTATTTTCGGTCGGCGATGCTGAGCCGGCCCCGAGGTATGTCTTTCCTTTTCGTCCGTCTCTCACAACACACAATCACGCGGGCGCTTATCTCCTGGATGCACATTACAGTAGCTCTATCTACATGTGAGGCTGAATATATGGCAATGACACCTGCCATACAGGAAGCACAATATCTACTGCAATTAATAAACGATATGAACAATACAAAAGAATGTAAACAAGCAACAATATATTCTGACAACCAGAGTGCAATCTGCATTGCAAAAGACTCTATCACAAATCAGCCGGTAAAACACATAGACATAAAATATCACTACATACAGGACAAAATAAACAATGGTACAATCGAACTGAACTATGTGCCTACCGACAAAAATACGACAGACTGCTTCACAAAACCCCTGGCGAGGACCTGCATGGACTGTGTAAAATTAAAATTATCAGGATCAGTGTTGCCAACTGAGATTTTCAAAACCCGCTAGATTGGGGACATAAAATCTCCAGAAAATCGCTAGATTTTTTACTTTTTGTAACCAAGATTTTTAAAACCCGCAAGATTAACAAAAAAAATCTCCAAAAAAAGAAACACTTTGTACCTTATATATAAATTTAGTCGTTATGCAAAGTACGGAGTGTGCTGTTTTAGGCATGTATTTCAAGTTAAATTCAATTTTTTACGGTAGTTTTTGTTTATTAAATTGTTAGGTAAAAGTTCAGAATAATTAACAAAAAAGCCCATTCTCCCAAGTTAAGAATAGGTTTCTAAATAATAAATAATAAAGTTATTATTTCAGTGTAATCAGTATTCTGCATAAGTACCATACATTTTTTGGGGGGTTTTTCATAGGCATCACCATTTATCAAGGCCCATGGGCCACTCAAGGATAAGGGTTAAAGAGTGTAGTAGTCAATTGGACAATATAGTAATTGTCAGTAATGGAAATTCAGTAAATTTGTTAACTTAAGGTGAACGGCTTATCAAGAACTTGTTTACATTGGACTTGAAGACAACCATATTGTAGTCAGCTGGAAAGCAGGAAAACGGAAGACAGTTTCACAGGCGTGCAGTTCTAAGAAAAAAGATTTGTTCATGGAATCTACGTTTAGGTTTAGACACAGATAAAGAGTGAGGGGGAATTATTGATAGTGTTTTCAGGTATACAAGTGTTCTTGTGAAAGTTTGACGAGGGGGGACCATAGATTGAAGTTCAGTCAAGCACTTGCCATGAAAATAACGATAAAGCAGAGACAAGCTCGCAACATCTCTTCTGTGAGAAAGAGGTTGCAGGGAAGAAAAAAGGACATCTCTTATGAGGCTACGAAGCCTATTTTAAACTCTATCAAGGCAGGACAAGTCCTTTCTAGCAGCTCCTGCCCAGATGTGGCAACAGTACTCGATCCTTGGAAGAAGCTGGCTCTTATATAGATAGAGAATTGCATCAGCAGTGAGATATCTACTGGGTCGATAGAAGGATCCCACCATTTTTCCAGCGGCCTTGGCAACAGATTTGATGTACATATTCCATTTCAGATCAGGAGTAAAGGTCAAGCTCAAAAGCTTGTCAAAACATGAGGCCTCCCAAGACGAGACCCATTCATTTCAACTGATGCCAGATGTGGATCAGAACGTTGATGATGTAAAGAGAGAAGCTTGGTTTTAGATGCATTAAAAGTAACCAGCCACTCCTTTCCCCATTGTACCACGTGCTCAAGATCAGAGGAGAGAGAATCAGAGAGAACTTGGTCGTTTACTGTCTTAGATGTGCTACCATAAATGGTCGTGTCATCAGCATAAATGTCTACGAATGATGTAAGGATGTGATTTGGAAGATTATTAATGTAAATCAGGAAGAGAGTTTGGCCCAGGATGGAACCCTGAATACTGTGAGCCCTGAATACTGTGAGCTTCTGATTTTTGCCCATCAACCACTACTCTTATGAACCTATCAGAGAGAAATGATTTGATAATTGAGAAGACATTTCTAGCTATACCATAGCTGGAGATCTTGTGAAGTAAACCTTTATGCCATACCCTATCAAAGGCTTTTGATATGTCAGGAGCAATTGCCCTAGAAAGGTTGTCTCTGTCGAGAGATTCGCTAATCCTATGAGGTATAACTGTAAGCACATCTGCTGTAGATCTAGCAGAACGGAAACCATATTGAGTGTCACTAAGAAGGTTATTTTTGCTGAGATGGTTGATTACTTCTCTATTTAACACAGATTCCTGCAACTTACTCATGATGCACAGGAGACATTAGCCTGTACTGAGAGGGAGATGACCGATCACCTGAATTATTAAAAACAGGGCAAACTGATGAGATTTCCAGGGTGATGGGAAGCAATTCTCCTTAAGACAACGTTTAAACAGTTTTGTATGTATGGCTGCTAGTTTTGGTTGAAGTGTTTTGAGTACTATAATTGGAATACCGTCAGGGCCGGCTGCTTTACTGGAATCAAGGTTTTTGATTAGCTTGGCAACATCACATACTGATATTTTTATATCACATAGTGTGTTTTCTGATACAGGAGGAAATATTGGGGGTTGGCAGCCACTGTCGCAAAGGGTAGAATTAGCTGCAAAGTTCTTGGCAAAGAGTTTGGCTTTGTCTGATGCTGACGAGATTAACTCAGGTCCATTGATGATAGTTGGAATAGAGCACACGTTTCTGTTTAGGATTCTGTTTGCTATTTGCCAAAACTGGTGAGAACCAAGTCACTGCTCAGCTACTTTGGACTTGACGGACTGAGCATACAACTCTTTGCGTACTTTATTACTTTTTTACAATGGTTGCTGGCAGTTCTGAAAGCAGCTTTAGTCTCAGTACATCTATTATGTTTGAAACAATGGAAAAAGTGATTTCTGTGCGCAATGGCAGCAGCACATTCTGGAGAGAAACACGGCTGGCTGTTAGGTTTTTGCTGGAACTTTTTCGAGGGTATGAAACGGTCAATACCTACAATTAACCATTCTATCAGGACTGATACTATAGAGGACACATCCTTTTTAAACATGGAATGCAGAGGTAGATCTGATATAAATGTACGGAAGCTATCCCAGTCTGGCATAGAGTATCGATATACTGTACGATGGTGAGGTACGTCTGAAGACTTTTTACATTTCATTTTTATCTTAATTGATACAAGAGAGTGGTCGGAAGATCCAAGTGGAGACAGAATGGAAACTCCCTAACACACACACACACACTCAATAAATTATAAGTTTCAAATTATATTCCTTGTCGAATAATTAATTGTAAATTCTAATTTACAGAGTTTAGATAAAAAAAAATCAATTTTTAATTAGCTCCCAAAATGATTCTTTTTTCGCAGCAGTAACAGGATAAAATATTAATTAACGAAATATGTGCAGATATGAATTTGTCTATTCTATTTATCATTTTGCGAATATTAATGTATCTGACTTTTGCAAATAAATATTATTTTTTCACAAATATTAATGTGTTGCTATTTGGTTAGTGGGAGGTTTTGTTTGTGTAAGAAACAAATTATGAAATCACAATTTTTATAAAAAATTCAATTACAAATTTAAGATCATAATATCACCAAAGAAATTGTCGCAAAATACAATTAAAATAAATATTTGCATAATAAAAATAACAACAAAAATTCCAAAAATGACAAAAAAAAAAGAAGATCTAAAAGTTCTGACTAAAAAAAACAAACAAAAAATATCACTCGGTATTGACTCCAATAAAAGAAACATAAAACCGCATTTTTCGACAAATTTTTGTTTTTTGACTAAAACAAACAAACAAAAAATATCACTCGGTATTGACTCCAATAAAAGAAACATAAAACCGCATTTTTCGACAAATTTTTGTTTTTTGACTAAAACAAACAAACAAAAAATATCACTCGGTATTGACTCCAATAAAAGAAACATAAAACCGCATTTTTCGACAGATTCTTTTTTTTTTTTACTAAAACAAACAAACAAAAAATATCACTCGGTATTGACTCCAATAAAAGAAACATAAAACCGCATTTTTCGACAGATTTTTTTTTTTTTGACTAAAACAAACAAACAAAAAATATCATTCGGTATTGACTCCCATAAAAGAAACATAAAACCGCATTTTTCGACAGATTTTTTTTTTTTGACTAAAACAAACAAACAAAAAATATCACTCGGTATTGACTCCAATAAAAGAAACATAAAACCGCATTTTTCGACAGATTTTTTTTTTTTTTTGACTAAAACAAACAAACAAACAATATCACTCGGTATTGACTCCAATAAAAGAAACATAAAACCGCATTTTTCGACAGATTTTTTTTTTGACTAAAACAAACAAACAAAAAATATCACTCGGTATTGACTCCAATAAAAGAAACATAAAACCGCATTTTTCGACAGATTTTTTTTTTTTTTTTGACCAAAACAAACAAACAAAAAATATCATTCGGTATTGACTCCCATAAAAGAAACATAAAACCGCATTTTTCGACAGATTTTTTTTTTTTTACTAAAACAAACAAACAAAAAATATCACTCGGTATTGACTCCAATAAAAGAAACATAAAACGGCATTTTTCGACAGATTTTTTTTTTTTTTGACTAAAACAAACAAACAAAAAATATCACTCGGTATTGACTCCAATAAAAGAAACATAAAACCGCATTTTTCGACAGATTTTTTTTTTTTGACTAAAACAAACAAACAAAAAATATCACTCGGTATTGACTCCAATAAAAGAAACATAAAACCGCATTTTTCGACAGATTTTTTTTTTTTTTGACTAAAACAAACAAACAAAAAATATCACTCGGTATTGACTCCAATAAAAGAAACATAAAACCGCATTTTTCGACAGATTTTTTTTTTTTTGACTAAAACAAACAAACAAAAAATATCACTCGGTATTGACTCCAATAAAAGAAACATAAAACCGCATTTTTCGACAGATTTTTTTTTTTTTTTGACGAAAACAAACAAACAAAAAATATCACTCGGTATTGACTCCAATAAAAGAAACATAAAACCGCATTTTTCGACAGATTTTTTTTTTTTTTTGACTAAAACAAACAAACAAAAAATATCACTCGGTATTGACTCCATAGAAAAGACTTACACGAAATATTCTTCTCAAAATCGTTAAGTCTTTTCTATGTCAGACCTCAACTATCATCAACTCACAGGGGTTCCAAAATCGACCTGCCCTATTGCGTGAATACTTGTCTTTCGGTTTCTACGAAGTATTTCCTTAATCGGATTAAACTCTTTAAGAAATTTTTTTTTTTTCTTTCAAATTTTGCGTTCACCACGTGCTCACATCTTATCTCCGTTGCCAATTTGATATGTCCTAAGATGGCCTATTAATTCGGACAATCAAAGATAAAGTATTCCGTGAAGGAATAAATAAATATACACTGTGCTTTGAATACTGAAAGAGAAGTTTATTTACGTATTTACAAAGAGACAAATAAAGTGTGTTAATATTCAGGGAGGAAGTCTCTGTTTTTTAAGGGTTTGGTGAAAACCGGTGACTCGGTTCCTAATGTAGAATGTTCCATGTTGGTTACCTATCTCCACATAACATGATGGTTTTAGTGTATCCCCCAATGTTTGAAGAGTTTCTAATTGTTTTTAAATATTTAGAACTTGTGCCCATATATTACAAGAAAAGGGGACCCTTTTTTTGTAAGTAAGAAAAACATTAGATAAGTAGAAATGAGATTAGGATAGACCAAGATTCGAACTTTGTAAGTAAGTTCAGAAATGGAATTTCGCATTGTTCAGTTTCACATAAAATAGTTTAGATATGTTTGTTGTAAAAGGAATTTAATTGTTCAATTCTTTTTATGAAACTGAATTAAAATAAGGTCAGCTAGAGAAGAACGAACAATAGCAATTTAAAAACATATTGAAAAATAAGTTAGGTCGAAAAATAGGTTAGTGAGAATTCTTTGTCTGCAGGAGTGTGTTGAGAACATGTGCCGAGCCATGCATGTTTAAGCAACGCGAGACGATCACGTGTAGAGCCATACATATGACATCATAGCAGAAAGGGGATTTCTCAATATAGGAGCTAGTTTTAGTCAGATCGGGGGAAGACGAAGATCGGAGGCAGTTGAGTCCAGATCGAGCTGACATGAGGAGGGTCCCTTTAGAAGCAAACGGTTTAATCATGTAGAAACGACTTTGAATTCCTTTTCATCATCATCATTCGACCGGTTGATCTGATATCCTTCTACTGGTCGAGCTGATAATAAAGATCATCATGTTTTTGTAAAACTGTGTCGTGTCGTCGTTCTACAATAAAAGGTAATGTGTATTCATCTTTAATGAACTTTGTATGATTCATCCAAGTAATGTGTCTCTATCATAAGCAATGATTCTTCCCTCCTGTGTTATAATAACTGATCACCCCTCTCTCCATTCTAATATATGTGTTATAAGAACTGATCACCCCTCTCTCCTCTCTAATATATGTGTTATAAGAACTGATCACCCCCTCTCTCCTCTCTAATATGTGTGTTAAGAAGAAACATCACAGAACGGTATAAATATCTTCTCTCCCTCATCACAATTGTATTACATGTTCCCTATGCAACACATACACCCTCGCCTCTGACAGTTACAAGTCTCGTTCCGCAGCCACTGAAATTTCGAACCTATCCAGTCAGGTCATCCAGTCACATATACATTAGGGACACTTTAAGTAGAACCCCCCTCTCACTAATACAGTAGCTGATAGGGATTTCACATGTAAGAAAATAAAAGGCACTCATGCACTTATTGAACCGTGCTGAAATATTTTTATTTATTTATTTTTTTTTTATTACATTTTCACCCCAAACAAGGCACATCGCCACTTTGGTGTAGGGGACTACTATCAGGGGCAGCAATTACTGGGGCACTATGTTGGGATTTGGGCAGCAAGATGTCGGTTCATGTTGCACTTGAACTTCTGCATGTTAGTACAGTTAGGGAAGCAGGAACCTGGAATGGAATTCCAGAGTCTAGTGGTTCTGGGGAAGAAACTACTGGAGTAGAAAGTACATCTAGGGATCTCTACTGTGTGGGGGTGGGATTTAGCTGCCTGTCGGGTTTGTCGAGGGTGTCTACGTCGTGGGGGCACAAGTGTCGGCAGTTCGTCAGAGCATTCACCATTAAAATACTGGTAGAACAGGCAGAGAGATGTAACGTTTCGTCGATGGGACAGAGGCTGAAGCTTAGATGCCAGTCCAGGGCCTATCATATTGGCGACTCTTTTTTTAACCTTGTCTAGAAGCGAGAGACTAGTAGCAGATGCACCAGCTCAAATGTGACAACAATACTCCATACATGGGCGAATGGTGGCCTTATAGAGGTACAGGATACTTTCAGGTGTCAGTAGTTTTCTAGCACGGTAGAGAGAGCCTACCTTTTTCGCAGCGGCCCTGGCAATGTTTACAATATAATTGTTCCAACTCATGTTTCCTGTGAACGTTAGGCCAAACAGTTTGAAAGATGTACTCTCAGACAGGGAGTCACTGGCCATTGCTATTGGTGGCAGAGAAGGTTTCTTGTAATTATTGCAGGAAACCAGTTTAGTCTTAGCAGTATTCAATGTGACCATCCATTTATATCCCCATTCCACTACAGATTGGAAGTCATCCTCTAGTGTTTTTGCCATTTCTTTAAATATGTGTTCATTTGTTTTCCTGTCATGCCTGTTATAGAGTGTAGTGTCATCAGCATATATACCCATCTCAGAGGCAGTTTTGTCGGGAGGTCATTAATAAATATTAGGAACAATAGAAGTCCAAGGATAGACTCCTGACGCACTCCCGCATTTATATCATACTGTTTAGATGTACGACCGCCGAGGACAACCTGGATTTTTCTCTTATCTAAGAAGGATTTAATTATGTTAAGTATTCTACTCGTGATACCGTATGATTTAATTTTCCTGAGGAGACCCTTGTGCCATACCCTGTCAAAAGCCTTATATATATCTAGAGCTACCGCTCTGCCCTCCCCCGCTTTGTCCAGTGAATGGTATATACGTTCAGAGATTACAGCGAGGATGTCATCTGTGGAACGGGCTTGTCTAAATCCATATTGTTTGTCAGTTAGAAGTTTTTGGAAAACATGGGGACGGGAGGGTGTTGTATACCTATTCTGTACTTTCACCTTACAATTGAATAAAAACAGGTATCGTAAAACTTTGATTAAACTTTAAAATACTATTTCACCTAACATTTTAAGAACAGGTATCGTAAAACTTTAATTAAACTTGAAAGTACTATTTAAAAATAGTATGGATCCATAAATGCACTAATACCAAATAACATATCACTGTGTTTTGATCTACGATATTCCATGAGATGTACATGCTAAAGCTTTTTGTTTATTTTTGCTTATCGCTGTAGCACTGTAGGGAAATGCGTGACTTACCTAACTAGCACGTGTGCATAATTTAACGGGTTGGTCGTGGAACAAAATGAATGAAGAAACAAAGAAAAATTGCTGCCTTATCTCTTTATATGCCTGCAATGTTACCTCCTGATATGCAGATGAGATGCTCCTGGTTGGACATAAAAGAGGGTTGATTTTTCAGAGAGCATGTTCATTTTGAAGCTGGATTTTGAAGAAGTAAGTTCGATCAGCAGAAGTGCTTTGAAGTTGAGAGAAGGTGTGTTACGTATATATATATATATATATATGATGTTAAGGCATTTAAACTGTTGAATAGAAAATCAGTTGGGCTGAGAGTTTTCATGAAATGTGAATAATATATTGTTGGAAGTGATGTTAAGGCATTTAAACTGTTGAATAGAAAATCAGTTGGGCTGAGAGTTTTCATGAAATGTGAATAATATATTGTTGGAAGTGATGTTAAGGCATTTAAACTGTTGAATAGAAAATTATTTGGTCAGAGTTTTCACAGGGTATGAGGTGGTAAATTGGTTGGAAGTGGCATTAAAACGTTTAGGCTGTCAAAGTGTTATATTCCTAAATACTTAGGAAATAAAGACAAACGTGAGTTACACCGAGTGGTATGTGTAATGGGGTTTATTTATAATACAGAAACGTAAGGCTGCTCGCCTAAGGTAAATTGAAGTACATAGTAACAAGTATGGGGAAGAAAGTCTGATAATCAACACGTAAGACTATCCGTCTTACTGCGACTGCTTGTCTGCCGCTGTCTGCCAAACAGTCCAATATATATATACAGTTTGTAACCGGTGTATAGCCAGTTATGTTCCTTCACAACACCTCCCCCTGAAGCTGAAATCTTCCTGATTTTAGCTTAAATACCTCTTCCTTTTAGGGTCAGGGCTTAATCTCCTGGTAACTTTTCTCTTTCTTGCGCTTTTCCTTCTGGTCAGCGTTACCCGGGGTAAAGGTTTCTGTCCAGCCCGTATGGTCGGTTCAGGCGAAATATTCATTGTTTGCGGTACACACGCTGGTTTTGGTATATCAAAAATATCGCACAATGTTTCCATTGGTGTCTCTTCCACATTTGGAGACAGTCTGGGACGTATTTGATTTCTGTGTCTTTTGCAGACAAAACTTAATCCTTGGATGGTATAGACCATGCTCCCAATCCTTTTTTTGATAATACCTTCAACCCACTGATTTCGTCCATTTTGAAAATTTTTGAAATATACATTTTCACCTGGGGAGAAGCACTTGGTATTAAGGTTTTCTTTTTTGAAAACTTTCTTTTTCTCTGGTAGCAGCCTATCGAAGACAGATCTTATCTTTCTTGCAAACATTAGCTCAGCCGGGGAAGAATTGACATTATTATTAGGATTTGGTGTCACCCTGTAAATTGCTATAAATGTTTGAATACATTGTTCGTCTGTGTCCGTAGTAAGATTTTTCTTAAGTGCCCTTTTAAACGTATCTACAAATTTTTCGGCCAACCCATTCGATCGTGGATGGTACACAGGTGTTGTCATATGTAGAATATTTAGTGAGTCACAGAATTCTTTGAATTCATGAGCAGTAAATGCTGTTCCATTATCGCTCACTAAGGTTTTTGGCACTCCAAAACGGCTAAAAATTTCATTAAGCGCACTCACAGTGTTTTTTGCTGTTGGATGTCTAAACTTAAATATTTCTGGCCATTTTGAAAAAGAATCTACAATAATCAAGTAAAAATAACCATTTATAGGTCCCGCATAATCAATATGCAGACGTGACCAGGGTAGGTCCGTCTTTGGCCATGGCGTCGTTTTTACTGGAGGATCTCGAGCTGCTAATTGACATCCTCTGCATGTCTTGACACATTTTTCAACTTGCTTGTCCATACCAGGCCAGTACACATATCCTCTCATAAGGGATTTCATTCTCGAAATGCCCGGATGACCTGTATGAAATTCCTTCAGAATTTTCCTCTGTAACGTTAGTGGAATTACGATCCTCTCACCATACATGAGCACATCTTCACAGATGGAAAAAGGCGTTGTTTGATCTACCTTTTTATTTTTTTTTATCCATCCCAATTGATTTTTCATTTTCTTAATGAAAATGTCATTTACTGCCTCTTTTTTTATTTTTTCGAAAGTTACCGGAAGTTCACGTATCATATTACACATTGAACTTGTACATTCACTTTCGTCTTTAAGCGCAGCAATTACCGTTTCTTCGAAACTTTCGCTTCTTTTAGGGATCAACCGTGATAATGCATCTGCGTGTCCTAACTTTTTTGAGGATACATGTTCCATCTTAAACTGATAGTTTAAGAGGGTTACAGCCCATCGCTGTAATCGATTCGCAGTATGTGTGGGAATGCCTTTCTTTGATCCAAATATGGTAAGTAGGGGTTTATGGTCGGTTTGCAAAATAAAAGATCGTCCATGGAGAAATCGATTGTACTTTGTAATTCCAAATATTATCGACAGCGCCTCTTTTTCAATTTGGCTGTAATTTTTCTCCGCTGCAACCAACGTTCTTGAAGCATGGGCGATAGCTTTTGTCCTACCATCCTCATACTTGTGAAGTAATACAGCGCCAACACCGTAATCACTGGCGTCCGTTGCTAGTATTAGTTCCTTTTCTGGATTGAAATGTGCCAATGCTAAGTCTGACAGTAGACATCTTTTGATATTTTGGAAAGCAGATTCACATTCCTTATTCCAGTTCCATTTAACACCCTTTTTCAGTAACTCGTTAAGAGGAGCTCTTAAATTATGTATGTTAGGGATGTAAATTGCATAGTATTGAACTAATCCCAAAAACGATTTTAATTTTGTCACTGAATCTGGAGCAGGCATCTTTTCAATTGCTTCAGTCCTTTGTGGATCCGGTCTTCGACCCTCTTTGTCGATTATTTGACCTAGATATTTAATTTTTTTCATAAAAAAAATCGCATTTTTCTGGGCTCAATTTAAAACCAAATTCCTGTATTCTTTTGAATACTTCTTTTACATGCTTCTTATGATCTTGCAAATTTTCACTTTTAATTAGGATATCGTCAAGGTAGGCCATTGAAAATTCCAACCCTGCCAGCATCGTGTCCATAATTTGCTGGAAAATAGCAGGAGCAACCTTTAATCCAAAAGGAAGCCTCTTTAGCTTAAAAATGCCCTTATGAGTATTTATGCCTAAGTATTTGGAGCATTCATCGCTGATCTTAATTTGCAAGTAAGCATCTGAGAGGTCTATCTTAGAAAAAATTTTTCCTCCGTTAAGCTTAGAGAACAGATCTTCTGCGGACGGAAGGGGATAATTATGGTCCAATAGACAGTCATTTAAACCCGTTGAAAAATCTCCACAGACCCTTATTCTGTTATTTTTTTTCTTTACATACACGGTTGGACTTGCCCAATCTGTGTGGTTAACTTTTTCAATGACTTCCAGTTGTTGAAGTCTATCCAACTCTTTTTCGATTGCGTCCATCGCTGAAAAAGGCACATTCCTTTTAGGTTTGAATACTGGAGTGGCATTTTTCTTTAATTCAAATTTTGCCTCTGTCTTAATACAGAGTCCTAGTCCTTCGGCAAAAACATTGGGAAATTCAGTTTTCAAATCCTTCAGGAAGTCTTCCCTTTGGTTTGCTTTTTCTGCAGTTAAAACGTTACAAAACGAATTTATGGGTTTCTCCCATAAATTAAACAGGACAATCCAATCTACCCCAAACAGGCATGTATTCTTTCCTGGTACGACGTACACTTTGGATTTATGAGTCTGGTTAGCGAATGTCACTTTGCATTTTAATTCTCCCTTGAACTCTAATCTTTTGCCGCACACACTTCTCGCCGTCTTTCTGGTTTTCGCTAATTCAGGTCGACCTATCCTTTTCCATATATCTTCATTTATAATACTAATATCTGCACCGCTATCCAGAAGCAATGTAACCAGATGTCCATTTATCCGAACATCAACATATTTCTGTCTTTCGCAGCTTTTTTCTTTATTCATGCGAAGCGTATTTACATTATCGGTCCCTTGTCTTTTCTTCTGGGCACAGTATGTTCCCTTGTGACCTCTGAGACCACATTCATAACATATTTTGTTCCTAAACCAGCAGGTCTTATTGTTGTGTCTTAAACTACCACAACATTTACACTTTAGCTTTGGGTCTTTGTATCCTTTAAGGATCCTGTGTTCTTGGAACCTGGACTTTCTTGTGGTCCCTTGCCTTTTTACTTGCTGCACCTTAAAAATATTTTTCTCTTCAATGCGAGTGTTGTCTTTCTTTATGTTAATCAGACGTTGACACTCTTCAGTGACTTTTTGCAATGTTATGTTAGGATCCGCCTCCATAATTGTTAGGATCCGTGAACGTATATCTTTGTCCCTTGGTGCTGTGAGACCTTGTACAAAGATTAAACATTTAAATTGGTCTGCGGAAATTTCATTCAATTTAAATGATTCGCATAAACAGTTCACAGTGCAAGCATATTCTAGATAGTCTTCAGCTTCTGCCTTCTGAATGTTCAAACATTTGTATCTAGAGTGAAATAGGCTATCCCTTTTATCAAATATTTTCGACAAGGTACTAATTGTTTCCTCGAACGAAACCTCCTCCGTTTTTTTTGGTAGAATTAGATTTGCATACTTGGTGTTTTCATCAGTACCCAGTTTTTGTAGTAGCAGGGTAACTTTTTCCTCATCGGTCCAGTCTAAACATCTTTTCGTAAAAATTGTTTCGTATCTTCTGTAGTATGCAGGGAAAGTAACACCAGTATCCGGGGAGTAACGAAATTCCGTTAGTGAATTTGAAATACCCTCGGCAGAAAAATTAGTCTTCTTCCCGGTCGACGTTAGAATTAGCTTTTCTAAATTCTTTTGCTGTGTCGACATTTGTCGTTGTAGTATGTTTGTTTGTTCTTGTTGTGCCTCTAAAGTTTTTTGTGTTCTTTCTTGTTGTTGTTGTAGCTGTTGCTGTAGCTGTTGTTGTTGAATTTGTTGTTGTTGTTGTTGTTGCGCTAAAAATTGTTGAGTCATTTTTGTCTGTTCCTGGATGCTAAGGGCTAGAGCCTTAGTTAACTCTGCTAATTGTTCCATGTTAGCTTCTAGTACAAAAATGTCTTTTCGAATTCTACACAATAATTCCAAAGAAAAATCGTAAATTTACGTATATCGTAAATTAGTAGCAATATGCAGACACAACACGTTTCAACAAAGTTCATCCATAGTAATTCAACAGGCTTTGTAAAATAATTCTTTTTTTTTTTTTTTTTTTTTTTTTTTTTTCAACAACGTAAGTTCATACACAAAATATTTCTTACTTCCCACGACAAATAGTTCCAATTATTTATATAAAGGCAATAACAAACAATTAATTTTCCAAAAAAAAAAATATTTGGCTGCCGTTCCCACGTGGCATAAAATGGTACAATAGTCGTTGTATTTATATTTTTTCTTTCGAAACTCGTAATCCTTTAGTGTAGTTTCGAATTCAACTTGCGACCATTTTTTTTTTTTTTTTTTTTTTTTTTTTTTACTTGTCAAAATAAATATAAATTCCACTTTACCTTGAACATGTTTCTATAATTTCTTGTGAGTTCTTTACGAAGAAAAATCCGTACTTTTCGCTACTTTAGGTAGGAAAAATTTTTAAATTCATTGACGCACGTGGTCAAAAATCCTTGTGTAGTTTGTTTTTTTCGTAACACAAAAAATCCTTGCATTGTACACAGTCCTTGGTACGGTAATTTATCTCTGTTAAGAGAAAGAACATCCTTTCGTCGCCATTGTTATATTCCTAAATACTTAGGAAATAAAGACAAACGTGAGTTACACCGAGTGGTATGTGTAATGGGGTTTATTTATAATACAGAAACGTAAGGCTGCTCGCCTAAGGTAAATTGAAGTACATAGTAACAAGTATGGGGAAGAAAGTCTGATAATCAACACGTAAGACTATCCGTCTTACTGCGACTGCTTGTCTGCCGCTGTCTGCCAAACAGTCCAATATATATATACAGTTTGTAACCGGTGTATAGCCAGTTATGTTCCTTCACAACACAAAGAAAAAATCATTTAGCCTGGGAATTTACATTAAATAGAAAAAATGAAATCAATCGCATGGTAAATAGTTTTGAAGCATTTAAACTGTCAAGTAGAATGTCTTAGAGAAACTAGCGGTGCTGATAGTATTCTGTTTTGAAAAAATTAAATATGCAGTCGTTGAGAAGGCTTTGAAATTGTGAAAGTATGAAATATCATTGGGAAATGTGCCTCTATGCCAAGAGGTGTGCATGAGCTGAGGACGTCAGTTCTTTCCCTTCGTGTAAAGGATTGAGGGAGATGCGTCTGAAGAAAAGAAAAAAACTTTGAGGTTTATGATGTTATGAGTAAAGATATTGCATTCTTGGTTTTTAGATATTTTTGTAATCGAGCACTCTACTGGAGTAGAGCTAATAATTTTTATGTGGCCAACATGTTGCTCGGATTTAAAACCTACAGTATTCATGATAAATTTGAATTTTTGTATAGCAGATGAGTGGATTGCCATTGAGCAAGTAGAGGCGTAAATGTGGCTTGACTGTGCCACGTTTGGTTGGAGTTATTTCAGTCACCAGAATACCACATTTACCTCGTTTTCATTTTGTTGGCTTCAGATAATCATGTGAGAATTAAGTGAGATTTTTTTGAAGATAGTGATTTGAAGGGGAGCAATTAGACCCACGGATGAACAACAAATTAGTCATGCGGAGATACAGTGTTTGAAAGAAGACAAAGTTAAAGAAGGTCAATCACACCAGAAATGAATAGAGATCTCTGTTTGAGTCCGTGTGAATTATGAGATGAAAGATCTTATTACAATCACTGGCTCAATGCACTGGAAAATGTGCATGTGGGTAGTGTACCTGGAAACTTCTGTCGATCTTGTAGGATAGAGAATTAATTGTATTGGGAATCTCCTGTATTGTATTTGGGAATTCTGACTGAAAGGAAATAGTTTAGTTGAGGATTAACTAAATTTGGAAAAGAAGAGAAATATCAGAAAAATGGATATGTGGAAAGGATCTGACCTTTCTTTTACTCAATGAGGTGTGAGAGAAATCTGGAGATTGTTTTTTTTAATTAGCAGATAGCTGGATAAAAATGTGGGAGTCAATAATGAAAGAATTCCCCGGTTTTAAATGCAGGAAGAAATCAGGTAACCACAATTAAAAAATTCCAACAAAAACCTAACAGCCAGCCATGGTTCTCCCCAGAATGTGCTGCTGCTATCGCACACAGAAATCACTTTTTCCATAGCTACCAACGTAATAGATGCACTGAGACTAAAGCTGCTTTCAGGACTGCCAGCAACCACTGTAAAAGAGTAATAAAAAATGCAAGAGAGCTATATGCCCAGTCTGTTAAATCCAAGGTAGCTGATCAGCGGCTTGGTTCCCACCAGTTTTGGCAAATAACAAATAGGATCCTGAACAGAAGTGTGCGTTCTATCCCAACAATTATCAATAGACCAGAGGTCATCTCGTCAGCGTCAGACAAGGCCAAACTATTTGCAAAGAACTTTGCAGCTAATTCTACCCTATGCGACGAAGGCCATCAACTCCCCATATTTCCTCCTATAACACAGAACAAGCTAGGTAACATACAAATATCCCTGCATGAGGTCGCCAAGCTAATCAAGAACCTAGATTCCAGTAAAGCAACTGGCCCTGATGGCATCCCAATTATAGTGTTAAAAAAGCTTCAACCAGAATTTGCTCCCATACTTACAAAACTATTTAAGCGCTGCCTTAAGGAGAAGTGCTTACCGACTCCCTGGAAGACATCAGTTTGCCCTGTATTTAAGAATTCAGGTGATAAGTCATCTCCCTCTCAGTACAGACCAATAAGTCTCCTGTGTGTTATGAGTAAGTTGCTGGAATCCATATTAAATAGAGAAATAGTCAACCACCTCAGCAGGAATAACCTTCTTAGTGATACACAATATGGTTTCCGCTCTGCAAGATCTACCGCAGATGTGCTGACGGTTATATCCCACAGGATTAGTGAATCTCTTGACAAAGGCTTCCTTTCTAGGGCAATTGCTCTTGACATATCAAAGGCCTTCGACAAGGTATAGCATAAGGGTCTACTTCACAAGATTTCCAGCTACGGTATAACTGGAAATGTTTTCTCAATCATTAAATCATTTCTCTCCGATAGGCTCATAAGAGTAGTGGTAGATGGACAAAAATCGGAGGCCTGCAATATAAATGCTGGAGTCCCTCAGGGGTCAATCCTGGGCCCAACTCTATTCCTGATCTACATCAATGACCTCCCTAAACACATACTTAAATCATTCGTCGACATCTATGCTGATGACACGACCATCTACGGCAACACATCAAAGGCTGTAAACGACAAAGTTCTCTCAGATTCTCTCTCCTCTGATCTTGAGAGCGTGGTTCAGTGGGGGAAGACGTGGCTGGTTACCTTTAATGCATCCAAAACCAAACTTCTATCCTTACATCATCAACGCTCTGACCCCCATCTGGCATCAATTGTGATGGATGGCTCTCGTCTGGGTGAGGCCCCGTGTTTTGACAAGCTTCTGGGTTTGACCTTTACTCCTGATCTGAAATGGAACACGTACATCAAGTCTGTTGCCAGGGTCGCTGGAAAGATGGTGGGATCCTTCTACCGCTCCAGAAGATATCTCACTACTTTTGCAATTCTCTATAAAAGCCAAGTACGTCCAAGGATGGAATACTGTTGCCATATCTGGGCAGGAGCTGCTAAAAACAGCCTATCCTGCCTTGACAGAGTACAAAATAGACTTCGTGGCTTAGTGGGGGATGCTCTTTTCTCTACCCTGCAACCTCTCTCCCACAGAAGAGACGTTGCGAGCCTATCCTTGTTTTATCGTTATCTCCATGGCAGGTGCTCGTCTGAACTCCAATCTCTGGTCCCCCCTCGCCAATCTTTCACGAAAAACACCCGTCTAGCTGAATCCACTGTGAAAAATTTTCCCCACTCTATATCTGTGCCTAAATCAAAACGCGGATTCCATGAACAAAGCTTCTTTCTTAGAACTGCACGCCTGTGGAACTCTGTTCCGTCTGCCTGCTTCCCACCGGACTACAACTTGGATGTCTTCAAGTCCAATGTTAACAAATTCCTAATGAACCGCCCCCTTAAGTAAACACTTCATCAAATCTCCACACTAACGTAATGTACTTGCAATAACCCTTATCCCTGAGTGGCTTCCGGGCCTTGATAAGTGGTGATCACTGTGTAAAAAAAAAAAAAAAAAAAAAACACTGACACTGACAACAGCACACCTGAGCGGAGTGGGGATACCAATGAGTGCCCTCTACCAAAACTTGATAGCGTGCATGAGCTGCGACCATCGACAAAACCCAAGGTTACAAGCAGGGATTCCAAAGTCAGTCCCTAAGCCATTATAAAAAAAAAGGAAAAGAATGAAAAAACAAATATCAAAAGCGCAGATATTCTTCTGATTGTTTTATAATTGGTGAGAAAGAGAAAATGAGCAAGTAGCTTAAAGGGTATATGAGCCCTCCTATGATAGTGAACTGAACATGGTTATCTTTTCACGGTTGCATGCACATAGATTAAGTCGTGAAGATAGACTGAAAGTAAATGAGAAAAAAAGAAAAAATATGAAAGAAACCCCATGTTTTGCATGTACATGGTTTGATGAGTTACAGTTATACAGAAAAACTGAAAATAAACAAGAGAAACTGTTTTGCATGTACGTGATTTAGTCACTGGTATAGGACTAGTAAAGTGGGAAAAAAAGGGAGTTTTTCAATTTAAAAATGCATGTGTAGGCGAATATAAAAATCCATGACTCATGAGCTGTGGAAGCTTATAATTGCATAGTTGCATGTTTAGTTATTGAATGAGTGCCATTTTCTCTGATGATAAGAACTATGGACTCCATGCAAGTACTTATGCACGCATACATACTACATTATAATATATACAGCAGTACAACCGGAACCATTGGACCAGAACATTTTTGCATGCTGAATGGACAATTTTTGTCAGTTGCTTTTTATTGACTTTGATTGTAGAATTACTAGTTTCGGGTCAGGCTTCTGGTGCAGGTCGCATATATGCCAATTATGACTAATTGACAAGTGAAAGGAAGGGGCGGATATGACGAGATCCCTGGCGACACCAGATGATCTTGCTTTTCAAATAGAGGAATAGAAGATGGGAGAGGATGAGGTATGGTCAGGGGGGCCATGCTGACACTTGGTCAAGGAAAAACAGATTTTTATGAGAAATGTCCAGAAGAAATAAAATATTTCAATGGGAAATAATAGTTATCGCTTATCACATCAGTGCTGGGGTGGGGTTTTTAAGAGAAAGACAAACGAGAATTTGTTCCTATATCACGGCTGTTATATATCTATCAACAACGGAAAGGTTGTTTAAAATCTCTGTTGAGCGAGATGAAGAATGGGGGTCAAGAGTAGAGGTCACCGCCAGGCATTGTTCGACCTGAGGTGACTAATCATGCCTAATTGGTAATAAGTAAAAACCTCAGTGCAGATTGAGGTCTGGTAGAGATAAGCTCTAAGAGAAAAGAAAGAATAACTCCAGAAAGGTGGAAGGGGAATTTCTGATTTGATAAAAACGATTGGCTTTTTAGAGTTAGAACCCTTTTTTACTGACTGGCATTAAGGCGTCCACGTCGCTCTCACCCCGACTGAGGCGGGGGGGGGGGCGAAACATCCACAAGAGCTAAGTTGAAAAGATCTTGTTCTTAGCTGGGAAATTAGAGAAAATTAAGTTATACAACATGCATCATGAAGCTTGGATCAAAGAACTCGACAATAAACAAGTGTAAAACAATTTATGAATAATCATTTTGTTTCGTTATATAAAAATGCCTCAGAGGCTTTCTTTCTTTCTCGATTGCCAGCCTGAATGAAGATGCAGTTTATTTCAGGTATGCCCTGACGCCAGATGATGAAAGAGATAGACTGGATCCAGCACGAAGCCAGAGTGACAGCCGAAATCAACAATGTTGCCACACGGACTTAGGGTCAGGAACATTTCGCGTGCCCTGAGCAGCAGAAGGATATTTTCCAGTGACCAGTGAGAGTCTGGTCACCCTTGAGGGGTCCACCACTAGACAAGTAAGAATGTAGCCCTGCTGGGTTGCATCTATGGTCCTGTGAGCTGGGAACGATGAACACGGCAAGAAGTACATCACAAGTATGCTCCCGTGAACCAGGATAGCGACGGATGTGGCCCGGCCCTCGGACAGAGAGGGTGTTAGGGTTATATATATACATATATATACATATGTATATACACATATATATATATATATACATATATATATACATATGCATATATACATATGTATATATACATATGCATATATACATATACATATATGTATACACATATATACATATATATATACATATATATACACACATATATATACATATATATATACACATATATATACATATATATAAACATATATATACACATATATATATACATATATACACATACATATATATATATACATATATACATATATATAGAAATATATGTATACATATATATACATATATATATATGTATACATATATATATATAGAAATACATGTATACATATATATATGCATATATATATAGAAATACATGTATACATATATATATGCATATATACATATATATAGAAATATATGTATACATATATATGTATACATATATATACATATATATAGAAATATATGTATGCATATATATATACATATATATACATATATATAGAAATATATGTAAACATATATATATACATATATATATATATGGTAAAACTGGTAATTAGTAAAAACCTGAAGAGAGTGCTCAAGACTATTGCAGAGCGAATATGTGTTTTATTTTTTTATTACCGTTTTATCTGTTTGGTTACATATGTTTCGGATGTTGGACCATGTTTACGATCTAACAGCCTCGTCAGACCTTACAGAAATGGTTGGTTAGTAGAAGAATTGTTTTTGGGAAGAATACAGAAAAAAAGAGAGGGGTTTTGGGGTAGGAGATAATGTAGGGGAAAGGCGGGTAATGACAATATTTCAGTTTTGAAGTTTAAAGTATATTAGGTTGTATTGTTGTGTGTGGGGTTAGCAGATTCAGGTAGGCTTGGGTGGAGATGTGTGGATTTGTGGAGGGGGGAGAGAGGATGGTAAAGAGAAAAGAAAAAAGAGAGGGAGTATTGAGAGGAGGGAGGAAAGTGTTCCAATTTTTTAGTTTTAAAATTTTGACTACTTTTTTTTCCTGTTCGATAAAGTATATTAATTAGGTGAGAGGGAAAGGGAGAGAGATAGATGGGAGGAAATGGAGGGAGACGGAGAGGGAGAGGGAAGGGGGTTGGTACGGCTGTCATTTTTGGCAGTTACAGAGTTACGTGGTCGTTGTTCATTTCATAGTGGGTTGTTTTTAAACAGTTAAGAGTTAATACAGACGTTGACGCACGCATAAGAGCACATAATACATATACATACATATTACAGACCAATGTATAGACACATAGGCACATACATATAAAAACAATGCCTATGCAGATGTACATGGGTCTACATGCAGACATACACACACATACACGCAACTCTCGTACACATATATATACTCGCATATATATACAGATATAAGTACATGCTCACACATACATAAACATACACACACCCATTCGAGTACATATACGTGGATATACAGATCTCCAGTAAGAAGTAGATGCATACATACACAGACATATACATACAAGTACACACATACGCACGGGCTCATGCACACGTATACATAATTACCTAAAAATATATATTTATAAAATATAAATGTGTAGACCCATATAGGCACATATATATACACAATTACACAACTATATGCACATATATACACAATTACACAAATATATGCACATATATACATACGCATACCGGCATGCATACATCTATACCTAGTAAATAAAGTAAAGTTAGGATAAATAAATAATAATAATAATAATAAATAAATAAATGAGCACATGGTTTAATTTAGTTAAGTTATTTTAGTTAATATTGCAGGGGTTATATAATATATATAAGCATATACAAGTATACACATTCATAAAAATACAAACATACATATATATATGCACAGAGATGCGCGTATTTATGCTGAGTAAGTAAGGTAAAGTTAGGGTAGATAAATGAATGGGATAAAGGATAAATAAATAAGCGGGTGTAGATAATGCAAGGTTAGGTGGACATGTTGAAGTTATGTTCGAAATGCATGTTGTTGATTTAATTTTTAGGGGTCTGTATTGATTTGCTTTGCTTATTGGATGGGGATTATTTTATAGTTTCTATGAAAGAAAAAAAATGGGGGGGTTAAATGGAGTATAAAGGTTTAAAAATTATTAGGTTCATATACATAGAGGGGGGCCCCTAACATGTGGCCCTGGGCAGTGGCTATGCTTAACTTTATTTTCAGTGTGAAGTGTGTTGTGGGTATAGGCATATAGACACATATATGTATATAAATCCAGGCATAGCTACATCTGTACATATATGCTCACTCATGTGCATATACATAGATACACATATACATATAGTCACAAAGGCCAGCAGATGCATGAATACAGATACATTTGTACGGAGACATACACACACAAATATATATCCATGCATACATATGACCCATGAATACACACAATCATGCCCGTGTATATAGAGAAATAAACATAAACACAGACAGGGATACATACATAGGTTCAATCATGCCCGCACATACACATACATGTGAAGATATATGCACGCACATAGGTAAGTAAGTAGGTGTGTTAAATATAGCAGTGTTTCCGGCATACCCACAAAAGTATATATATATATATACATACGTACAGATATCCATACAAGTTGCCACGTATGACGTATGTACATTCATATAAATGTGTGGAGTTTTAGTCGTAATTGGTAAATGGGTTGGGGGTGGTAGGATTCATGGGTAGATGAATGTGTAATTGGGTAGGGTAATATAGGATATGGGGAGAGTTGAGTAAGGGGGTTTGGTTGTGTTGATGTTACAGTAGTTGGGTGTCTGCGGTAGGTGGGTGTATTGTGTGTATTATTATTCAGCGGTTCTAAAGAGGATGCTGTCTAGGGGATGTTTCAGAAAGGTGCATAATTGCTAAGGAGATGGGATTTGTAGTGCCGGCAATTTATGGTTGTTTCATGTTTTTTATTTAGTAATTTATCTTTATCTTTAAAACTGAATATAAAAAGTTTTTCGCTCAAGCACAGGAGGTATGGGGAGTTTAAAGATTTACATACGTTAGATTTTTTAAGGATTTCCCACGTGATGGTTGGTGCAAGGTTATTTTGGATTAGATCTAGATATTGGGAGGTTAGTGAGGTTTTGTTATGGTGGTTGGGGTTTGTAAAGGCGCATTTATGTTATCTAAACCTATCTTAAAAGTAGGTGCCTGCCAGGCCAATATAGTATTTTTTGTCGTTTGGGTTTTCTTCAGGTGCAATTATGGCTTATAGACTACATCTGTTTGTAGGCATTATATATATATATATATATATATATATATATATATATATATATATATATATATATATATATATATATACGTATACATATACATATATATATATACGTATACATATACATATATATATATATACGTATACATATACATATATATATATATACATATACATATATATATATATACATATACATATATATATACGTATACATATACATATATATATATACAAATACATATATATATACATATACATATATATATATATATATATATATATATATATATATATATACGTTGTCAGGTCATGTCATATGCTACTGGTACCATGTAACCCAGTACTACCTGCCTCATGGTCGGGTCACCGGCGACTAAACTGGTTCCCCCACCAGACTTGTTTAGTGAGGAGGGCGGCTAGTCTCCCTGAAGGATTAAAAACAAGACCTTCCAAAGGGCGAATGAACTCTTTTTCTGGGTCAACGGCCAACTAGCACCGTGTATATTTGTGTGTGTGTATATGTGTATTGGGGTGGAGAGGGCTCCCGTAAGCCATGGTGAAGGCAACCTTTCTAGGAGAAGCAAATCTCTGATTTAAAAAACCATAAAGCGGAAGACCATTACCCGCATTAAACTGGTCTGCAGTTTAATTTGTTGCTGGCTATCTTGCTTTTGCTTGTTGCTGGATCTCAACATTTTGAACCGAGAGAGAGACTTAGCTGTCGTACAAAGCTAAGACTCTGTAACATCATATTTGTATAGATACTCCCTCAGGCATTTGGGCTCATGGATTTTAAATGTCTGAAGGAGTGGCACTCGTCTGACAAGACGTTGCAATCATCATATATATACATATACATATACATATATATATATATACGTATGCATATACATATATATATATGTATACATATGCACATATATATATACGTATGCATATACATATATATGTATATATGTATACATATACATATATATATATATATGTATACATATACATATATATATACGTATGCATATACATATATATATATATATACATATATATATACGTATACATATACATATATATATATATATACATATATATATACATATATATATATATGATGAT